>NC_086269.1:3631373-3975373 GCF_021018805.1 Prinia subflava
GGGATGTCTCCCAAGCCCCCGGGCACTTCCGAAAGCCCTTCCCAGGCAGCCGAGGTGAGGGATCAGCGCCAGGCTCCGGGGTCACCTCCAGCCTCAGGCTGGGGACAGGGATGTGCTCTGCTGTCCCAGGAGGAACTGGGGATGTGTGGGACCCAGAGCTGTCCCAGACTGGCCTGGAATAAGCAGGAAAAGAGACCTGGGGTCCCTGCACCAGCCAGGGCTGCAGCGGGCACCCAGGTGGGTGCTCGGAGGCTGCCGACAATTTCAGATCCTGCCTGCACGTCCCATGCGCCCTGCAAGGCCCAGGGTGACAGCTGTGCCACGTCCTGCTGCCAAACCCTGTGCCACGCACCCTCCTTATCTCTGGGTGGAGGAAGGATTGGCCAAAACGTCCCCACAGCCAGGGCAGGGACTGGGGACGGTGGTGGGGGGCTGGGGAGGTGACAGAGCAGGGAATGGGGGAGGTGACAGCCCAGGGGACTGGTTCTGGTACCTGCACGGTGACAGGGTTGGGGCCAGGGCAAGCCCTGGGCTCACTCTGATGTACCCCCGGGGGGATGCAGCCCATCCTGGGGGCCCTGGACCCTTGGCTCCCCTCCAGCCTCCTCCAACACCACCGAGGTGCCCTGGCTCCTCCTGCTGTTACCTGCATGGCTGCTGGCACGGGGACCAGGTGTCCCCACGGGTCCCCACGCTCTGGGTCAGGCTGCCCTCTCCATCAGCACAGGGAGGCAAACAGCAGTGACAAGGGACAGGCACAACCCGCCAGTGACCTGAGCAAAGCCTGGTGCTCGGTGTCCCCCCGGTGAGCAGCAGAGCTTGGTGTTCCCCATTTGGGGCCAGGGAGCCCCTATTTATAACAGCACCTTCCCCCCGTGCTCCCAGCCCCAGGGAACACCGGTATTGTGGGGATTTGGCACCCTCACGGCGTTTGTGTTTCACTAACCGAGCAGAACCACGAACACCAAACCCGCAGCCAAAGCGACTTTAGGGCTGACAAAAGAAAAACCACCGTGGCAGGAAAGCAGCTGGGACAGTGCAGGTCTGGAGAAGGGGCTCAGCTGCACAGAGACACCCCCGAGCTGGCAACTCCTCAACAGCCACCCATGAAGGGTCCTGGCTGCTGGTTTGTCACACGGTGCCCCAAAGCTCCTTGTCCCCCGCCTGGCACAGGGGTTGGTGGAACCCTGGGTGTCCCAGCTGTTCCCAGGTGGGCTCAGGAGGAGCCAGCCCCAGGAGTCCTGGCCCTATCCCACCCTCCTTTCATGAGCAGGACGAGGTTGCAAAGACACAAAAATAGCAAATCCTGTTTCATTTTGGGTGACACCATCCAGAGAAATGTCAGGAACCTCTCACTGAGGGACAACCTGTTCCTCTTTAGCCCCAAGGACATCCGAAGGTGCAGGGAGATGTGGGATGGGATCCTGGCACGGGACAGCACCGTGCCCACCCCAATTGGTGCCGAAAGCAGGACCCCCGGAGGGAGGGAAGGTGGGCTGGGTGGGTGCTGGGGCAGCACAGGGAGCCGGGGGTGGTGGCAGCGCGGGCGCCTTACCTGCAGGGTGTGCGGGCTCAGAATCCACATGGGTGCCAGCGCAGGGTGCGAAGAGCCGTCCCTGCGGCGCTGGGGGCCGTGTCTGCGGGGACCATGGCCCCGGGAGAGGTGTCCCGGCACGGGCAGGGAGCAGCAGCGCCGCGCCCGGCTCAGCGCCCGCCCCGCGCCCGCAGCGCGGCCGGGCCGGGCCGCATCGGCCCCGGGTGGGCACCGGGGGCGGGGGCAGGGGGAGAGCGGGGCACCCCGAGGGGCTCCGGGGGCAGCACAGGGACGGAGCCGCCGGCGGCTGTGAGAGGGGCAGTGAGTGTCAGGGCTCAGCCAGAGCCTCGTTTGCCCATTATATCCAATTCCTTCCTTATTTACCTGAACAAACAAGCAGCGCTTACCTCAGCCGAGGTGTTTGAACAGCCCGGGCCGGGTTAACCCTTGGCAGGTGCATCCAGGGCGGGCTCAGACCAGAGCGGGCCTTGGGAGGGGAGTGGGGCAAACACGGGCACCGTTAACCCCTTCCAAACCTCACATGGGATGAGACAGGGACAGGGACAGGGACAGGGACAGGGACAGGGACAGGGACAGGGACAGGGACAGGGACAGGGACAGGGACAGACACCTGGCTCCTCCTGGAGTCAGACCTGCAGCACAGAGACCTGTCAGTTGTGTGAGTGTCCATGGCATGACATCACTCCCAGAGCAGGCTGGGCCATGCTGGGGCCAGGAGCATCCCTGAGGGATATCCCAGGAATATCCCTGAGGGATACCCCAGGAATATCCCTGAGGGATACCCCAGGAATATCCCTGAGGGATACCCCGGGAACATCCCTGAGGAATACCCCGGGAATATCCCTGAGGGATACCCCAGGAATATCCCTGAGGGATACACCGGGAGCATCCCTGAGGAATACCCTGGGAGCATCCCTGACCCCAGCCCCAGAACCATCCCCTGCTGCAGCCAGGGACAGAGCCTGGGAGTGAGGGTGCACGGAGCTGTTGGGGGTGAAGGCAGCCCCCGACAGCAGCCAAACCCTCCCACCTCAGGGACACAGTGCTGTCCCTGCCCGGGGCTCCCTGGCTGCAGGACGGGGCACGGGGACACAGCCACAACGTGCCGCACTCCAGGCCCAGCTTGTCTCCACCAGCATGAGCAGGAAAAAGCAGTTTTGAGTGAGACAGACACCGAGCTGGTATTTATTGTCTTTTTTTTTAGCACACGAAGCAGGCAGGGCAGTTCAGGCAGTTCTCCTGTGCACGTAGCGCTGCCAAAACTGAACTCCCCCGTGCCCTAAAAACCCACGTCAGACCAAACCCCGCCACAAACACCCGCGGTTGGCCCCACGTCACCACGGCCCTGCAGGCACGTGGCCTGTCCCCAGCCACAGCGGTGGCAGAGCTGGCATCCCTCGCTGCCCTGACCCGGGGCAGGCACAGCCGATAAAGCACCCTCGGAAATGTTTGCCCCGAGGAAATGAAAACCCCGGAGGAAGGAGACCCCGGTGCGAGCACTATCGGCAGCACCAGGAGTTTCTGCCTCCCTTTGAATGCCTCAATGTTATCTTATCGTGGGGAAAGCTCCCCCTGGATCAGGGCTCCCATGTCCCAGGGGAGTTCTTTCCCCCTGTTTTGGTAAACACAGGCCTGGGACACGTGGCAGTGGCTGTGGGGGGACCCAGGGACAAGCAGCTGTGTTGGGAAGCTGCCAGTCCCTGCCTGGGCTTTGCCAGGGGTTGGGCATGTTGGATTGGGATGTGGCACAGCCAGGAGGGGGTCCAGGCCACCCAGTGCCTTCCCAGTGCTCCTGGCAGCCACAGCAGAGCTCCCCAGCCCACTCAGAGCATCCAGTTTGGACAAGGCCCCACAGCACCCAAAGCTGCTTCTGTTTCACACCTTGGGATCCCCGGAGGGCACCCTGGAGCAGGAGAATCCCCGCACAGCCCTCCAAGCATGGATCCCTTCCCCACAGCACAGAAACACGAGTGTGTGGCTGTGGAAACTGCAGATGCAGAGTGCAGTCACGTGTAAACTCGACACCAACCTGGCAGCAGCCGTGCTGGGAAAGCACCGTGGCCATCCCGCCCTTCCTGTGGCCGCCCCGCTCCTGCCCCACGGCTGGGCTGGGGCTTGGGGGATGTCTGGGGAGCAGGGTTTGGTTTGCACGGGCTGTGCAAGCTGCATCTGCTGTGACACCACCTCCAGGTCAGCCCTGTTTATTTGGTTTCTTTACAACTTTTCACCAGAGCAAACACCAGACCAGAGCACCAGGAGGTGTCAAAGCAGAAGAGAGCACGACTGTGGACACTGGGCAGTGTCAGATGTCACCAAGCACTGGGCAGTTCCCAAATCCAGAGTATCCCAGACCTGGGTCATCCTGGGCTGTCTGGGAGCTGTTGCCAAACTCACACCTCAGTCTGAAAGAGCTTTACCTACTTCTCTTATCGGTAACAGCGGGATCTCGATAACAGCAAGAGATTAAAGGGAAAAACATTTGCTTTTCTGGGCTCGGGGAGAGCTGGGCAGTGTAGCACAGCGCTGCAAAAGTGGGTGAAAGGCCCCAAAATGAGACCTCTGCTTCCCTCCCAGAGGGCTCGGGGGCTGGAGCCACCCAGTGTCACCAGTTTCCACGGGTTCCAGCTGTGCTGGGCTCTGGCCACGCCAGGCTCTGGCCACACTGGGCCGTGCCGGGCTCTCCCCGACACCTTTCGCAATCGCGGCTCGGCACAGCTCTGCTTGCACATGCAAACCAGGAAAAGGAGGGATTGCAACACCTGAGGAACAACAAAAGAGGGAAATGCAGTCTGGCTTTTCTGCCCGTGTGCGCAGATTTCGGTGCTTTTCCCTTGTCCTCCCTGTCAACTCATCAGCTCCGATTCCGGTGTCTTTTGCCGTTGCTGAAAATTCAATGCTTGGGAACGCGGCCGGAGGGGAGAGATGGAGAAACGAGTCATGAATCAGCCTGGAGGAATCTCTGCCCACCTGCCTGCAGCTAATCTCTGGCTGCATCACAAGAATAATAGATAAGCAGTCATGTCACATATAATAAAACTATTGAAGGCCCTTGATGTCACTGCACAAACCACAGAGAGCATGGAGCCCGACCTGTCCCCACACGCAGCTGTTTCCTGGTCCCCTGCCGTGGTGGGGCTTCCTCTGCTCCAGCTCCTGCACCACTCTGGGGACAGTGGTGGCCCCTAAGTAGAGCTAGAGTCCCTCTGAGGGTGCATCCTGCACCCCATGTCTGTGCCACAGGGTGACAATGGGACAGGCTGAATCCCCACTCCCAGGCTGCAGGGTGGGCTCTCTGAGGCTTTTTTGCAGCCCAGGGAGACTAGAAATGGTTGAAATGGTTGAAATGGTTGAAGTACTTGAATGCATCCTCCCCATGCCCTGGAGGGGTCCTGGGAGGGGAGAAGGTGTCTCCAGCAGAGCCCAGAATTACCCGGAGGGTCAGGGAGCAGATATGCAGGAACCTACAGGTGTGGATGGAGGGGATGTGCTTTTGATGGCGCAGTGTCCCTGTGCAGATTTACCTGGGAGAGTGCCCAGAGCTCCCGAACTGCTGGGAGAGCCCAGACCCCCCAAATCCCCTCTGACTGCTCCTTATCCCAGCCAGACCTCCCCACTTCCCGTGCAGCCCCAGGGGAGCGGGGCCGCTCCTCTTTATTCTCTTTATCATCGTCCCGGCTCCCCCATCTCCCAGCTGCTGCCATAAACACCGTTTACCCGGCTGTGTGTGTGCTCGGGGCAAACAGCAGCGTTATTGCCGAGGCACCCGCCCCAGGCCCACCCTGATAGAGGAGCCGGGGCTGCCGGCCCTGCTGCGGCACTCGGTCCCTGCTCCCAAACTCGGTCCCTGCTGCGGCACTCGGTCCCTGCTGCGGCACTCGGTCCCTGCTGCGGCACTCGGTCCCTGCTCCCAAACTCGGTCCCTGCTGCGGCACTCGGTCCCTGCTGCGGCACTCGGTCCCTGCTCCAGCACTCGGTCCCTGCTCTGGCACTCAGTCCCTGTTCTCACACTCGGTCCCTGCTGCGGCACTCGGTCCCTGCTCTGGCACTCGGTCCCTGCTCCCAAACTCGGTCCCTGCTCCAGCATTCGGTCCCTGCTCCAGCATTCGATCCCTGCCCTGGCACTCGATCCCTGCTCCAGCACTTGATCCCTGCTCCCACACTCAATCGCTGTTCCCACACTCGATCCCTGCTCCCACACTCGATCCCCGCTCCCACACTCGATTGCTGTTCCCACACTCGGTCCCTGTTCCCTCACTTGATCCCTGCTCTGGCACTCGATCGCTGTTCCCACACTCGGTCCCTGCTCCAGCTCCAGCTCCTGGTTGCTGCTCCACTCTCCATCCCCATTGTATGAGGTGGCTCCTGGTGGCTCCCGTGTCCCTGTGAGGAGACCACGGTGTCACCTGCACTCCAGGGCGGTCCCCAGGGTGCAGACGGGCTGCTGGGGAAGCCGGCTCCATCCAGCAGCACAGGGGTTGGTGTCTGCTTGCACTGATGGCACTGGGGGTCCAGGTGCCATCCCTTTGCTGAGCACAGAGACCTCAGTGCTCACCTGGCACCTTCCAAAGGCTGCTTCGCCCCTGTGGTGGCAGGAGGTGACAGGGTCTGGCTCTGGGGTGCCACAGTCCTGCTTCTGCAGCCTGGCCGTGGCTGGGAGGGCAGCTGGGGAAGGACAAGCTAGGGGAGGCAGATGAAGACCCAGGGTGAGCCCAGCCCCTGGACCACCAGCTCCCCACCATTCCCACCCCGGTGCCCCCCCAGCACCCCCAGGGTCGGTGCCACCCCGGGTGACGCAGGGGAACTCGTGGGACACCCAGGCAGGGAGCAGCGGATCCACCGCCGTGTTTGCTGTTCCCTTCCCAAAGCCCTGCTCTTTTCTTCCTCCGGTGGCATTAAACTCCTGCTTTTGTCTCTTGGGATTAAAAGCCTGGAAATGGTTGCGGGTCGCCCGGCGGTGCCAGGAAGAGAGGGCTCAGGGCGGTGTGGGCACACCCCATTCCCTGCAGGGTGAGGAAAGGTCACAGCTCCCCCTGCACCACCACAGGAGATTTGGGGTGCAGAGGAGGGCAAGGATCCTGAGCTGGGCTCTCCATGCAGCTGCTGCATCAGCACATAAACCCCAAATCCCATCCAGCACGAGGGAACCCCCCAAAATAACCCACACAGGCAGCGTTCTCCTGTTTTGTCACTGTCACCTGCTCATCCCACCGGCACACAGGGCAGAGGGGTCGGTACCCCCTGCCCGTGCCGGGGCTGCTGGGCAGCAGCGGTTCCCAGGCACACACGGGCAGCCAGGTGAGACGGGCCGGGCCCGGTGCCAGCAGGAGCGATGTTGTCTTTTCACACAGCCCCGGTGCGGGGCCGAGCGGCGGCGGAACCCTCCGTGGCTTTGGTTCCCACACTGGGTGCCACTGAGAAATGCAAATTCATTCTTCTGCTGCCGGTTGTCCCCGCATGCAAAACGATCCCCGGGCACGGCGGCCCCATGGAGCGACAGCCCGGGGAGCGTGGGAGCCGCTGGGCAGGGAAACACCCCAGGTGGGAGAGGGTGGAACGGGCAGCTCGGAGGGCCAGGGCAGCACACGGTGCCCCTGGAGCAGGGGAACCTCTCGGTGCTGATTTCCCCTTGGGTTCTGCACTGTCCATGCCAGGAGAACTGCAGAAGGTTCTGCCTCGGGGGACAAACCCCTAAGAGTAACCCCAAACCCCACACTGTGCCTGGGCTCGGCTCAAAGAGCTGGAGGGTGAGGGGCTGCGTGGCGAGGGGCAGGAGGGGGTCAGCAGGGACCTGTCACCCCTCTCCCATCGCTCCTGAGCCACTGGGCCAGGTTTGCAGGGCCAGGGGGACAGGGACAGGAGGGCAGGGACCCCACATCCCGCAGCCTTCCGTGGGGCCGTGGATCTGGGGTGCAGGAGGGGCCGGGGGCACGGAGCTGCCTGCAGAGCCAGCCGTGACTCAGCCGTGACTCACCGAGCTCCGAGGGAAACGTGTCACTCCCGTGAGCATCGCCTGGGTCTGGCACCTTGTCCTGGGGGCTCAGCAAGGAGCCAGGACCTGGTGGGTGATGTAGGGAAAACAGGGTGTGGGAGGTGGGGCAGGACCCCAAATGAAGTCCCATGTCCTATCTTCCCCCACTGTGCAGTCTCTGGGCTGGCCGCAGAGCTTGGAGGAATTTACTTTTCCCTGGCAAACACACGCTCCTGGGGGCAGCTCCTGGGTATCCCCAGCCTTGTCAGCCTTCCTGACACCAGCACCGTGCGGAGCCGCAGCTCCAGGAGCCAGGTCTGGGAGGAGGGAGCTGTGACGGGCACCAGGAGCTGGGCAGAGGGGCCCCAGCACTGGTCAAAGCCTTGCTGGACACAGGCAGCATTCCTTGTGGCATCCCTGGTTTCACAGGGCAGGATATTAAAGCAGAAAGCGATTAATGCTCTGCGAGGGAGCAGAGAGACAGAGCTCTGGCCCTGGTGTGGGATGTGACCCGAAATGGCTCCATGTTCCCCTCAAAGGCTGTCCCAGCCCTCCTCATCCCAACTGTCCCCATCCCAGCGCTGGCTCAGGCACCAGCAGAGCAAGGACATCACTTCTCTCCTCAGCAGTGGATTTTGAGCGCAGTAAAATGTTTGTTCTGTCAACACGTGCCTAATCCCCAACCAAAAGCCGATGAAAACACCGCGGGGAGGAAGGATGGGAATGAGCTGCCCTTTGAGACAAAGCCCCGGTGGTGACAGCCACAGCCCCAGCGGAGGGAACTGGGATCCTCCACGGGCTCTCCAGTCCTGGGGTACCCTGGACTGGGCAGGGCAGGGGAAACGCTCTCCATGGGGCAGGGATGATCTCCAGCTACAGCCTGGCCCTGCCACAAACCCCAGCAGGATCCTGAGCTCCACAGAGGAGGTGTAGAAAATATCCTTGCTCTGCAGGGATTGCCTGGCCTCAGTGACCAGTCCTGGCTCCTTTTTCCCTCAAAATGGAGCCAGCAGGTGCAGGCAACACACAGCAGTGTCCCCACAGCAGCCCAGGACTGTCTGTGTCCCTGCTGACCCAGCACCTGCTGTGACACCATCAACAGGCTCATGAACGTCACAAACGGGCTCACCTGAGGATTAGCATTTCCAGATGACCCATAAAACCTTTTTCCTTGAGGAGTGAAACAACACTTTGTCCTGCCAGGCTCGTTTCCAGCCTGGCTGGGGCTGGGCTGAGCAAGCAGAGCTGCCCCACTGCCCATCCTGGGGTGGTCCCAGCAGGGACCCACTCCCAGCACCCAGAGGCATCAACCCTGCACCCTTCACCCGCAAGGAAAAAAAAATAAGGGAGAAAAGAAGGTACATTTAGCAGTTTCCATTTGTTTGCTCTTTAAATAATTGTTTCCTTATCGCTATTGATTTAGATCCCTTTAAAATTCTGACAAACCTGCTTCTCAGGCACCCTCAGCTGCTTCCTCCCAGCCTGCTCCCCATGGGCAAGGCAGAGCAGCCAGGCTCATCCTGAGGAGAGTTCCTGGCTTGGGGAGGCACCTGCAGGGCATCGAGCCCCCACTCACCCCCTCCTTCCCAAGATGGACAAACCAGGCTGCCCCAAAGCTGTAGTTTGGGAATTTGTCCTCTCCCCATCCCACTGCAGAGCAGACACAGGGATTTTGGGGCTGCTGCCATGCCCTGCCAGGCTCGGGGGGCTCGGGGGGGACACCCCCAAGGGCACAGCGGCCACAATTGCCCAACCCCCTCTGTGCAGAATCCAGCTCTGGCCACAAACAGCCCCAGTTAGGGCAGCATGGGGACTGCTGGGGTGGAGGCAGCACAGGCCAGGTTAAATGTCCCTCAAGCACAGCCCTGTGGCATTGTTGGGGACAGGGACCCCCTCTGCTGTCCAGTGCAGCAGGGTCAGTCCTCAGGTGCCTCTTGCTGTCACCTACAGAGGGTTCACGGCCCTGCTGGGCTCACAGGGGTTCGAGGGGCTCATCCCAGGGTCCCTCCAATGCCACCCTGGCTCTGGGGCTTCAATGCCACAGGCTGACGTCACAGCCCAGCCTGCAGCTGTCAATTGATTGAGGAAACACGGCCACAGCAAACAGCGAGGAGGGAAAATGCTGCAGATTAGATAAGGAAAGTGAGTTCTTGCTGTGTTTCCCCTGGATGCCAATGCAGCACAGACCCTGCCGAGCCCAGCTGCTCCACACCAGAGGTGCAGAGACACCCAGGAGAAGCTGAAAGCCCCATCCTGTGAGATGGCTTTCCTAGAAAAGGGCGTGGAAAAGGGGCTTTACCCCAGCCCCAAGGTTTGGGGGTCCCTCTCTCCCTCCCACAGAGCTGTGCACCACCCTGGGGCCACAGCAGAGCAGCCAGACCCCCTTTCGTCCCCAGGATGTCACCCTTCAAAATAGGACACAGCGTGGCCCTCCTGGTGAGCAGACCCTTCCTCATTCCCAACCCCGAGGGGTGTGCCCATGCTGTCCCTGCCCAGCAGCTCCTGCCTGGCTCCCCAGTCCCTCGGGGGTGGTGACAGGCCAAGTGACATGTGCCACCCCACTGCCCAGCTAAGCCTGGCCGGGACAGCAGCTGCTCCCCGAGGTGGGGGGGACACGGCTCCTGCCTGCCCAGCCACTGTCACCAGCAGGACCCGGAGCCTGGAAAAGCCACATCCAGCAGCTCCAAAGGGTTTTGTGGACGAGGAACAACCTCAGCTCCCTCTGCTGGCACCTGCCCCAGGCTGGCCCGGCGCCAGCAAACGCTGTTCGAACATCTCGGCTGGGAGCCCCCGGGTCCGGGTCACCCCCAGCCCAGCCCCTGTTCCCAGCACTGTCCCCTGGCAGCACACGGAGCTGTGACACCCGCGGTGTCCCCACTCCTGGGCACGGCTCACCCCCCTCACAGGACACTGCACCGCTCACCCTGAGTGTAAAGCGGTGAAAACCAAACTTTTCTCCCCTCACTTTAAGTTTCTATGAAGGCGTCGCTCCTGCAGGGAGGAGATAACCAAAACACGGGGATAGGATGAGCAAAGAGGCAGCTCCGGAGCCAGCCCAGCTGCAGAGCCCAGCCCGCAGCGTTGCACGGGGCAAACAGGGCTGGTCCGTGCCCACGCGTGCCATCTGCCTCCCCGCCGGGCTCCGCTGGGAGCTTTTACTACTCGGCTGTTTTATCAATGGGGTAGGAAACGTTTGAGATTAGATTTCCTTAAATAATTCCCGTGTAACTGGGAATTTTCCAATGAACATACAGGCAGACGGAGTAGGTTGTGGAGAGCTTCCAGAAAGATCCCGAGTTCTCCCTGATCCTGCTCCTTCCCCAAGGAACCCTGGTAGCCTCCCACCACTGGCCTGGCCTCATTTTCCCCTTGGCCCATGAACATTCTCGTGCCTCCCAGAGGATCTGCAGAGATGCACGAGCAGAGTGTTGCACACACCATGTGCTGCTGCTGCAGGATGTAGCAGGTAGAGGAGGAAAAATAAACAAAAATCACAAAAAATCCTCTCTGCCACTGTTTCAGGTGCTGCTCCTGGATGGGCAGGTGCCCATTGGAGCCTGCAGATATGAGAACATGCAGGGCTGCTGGGGAGGTTCTGGAGCAGATCCTGCTCTTCCCTCCAGCCTGAGGGGCATGAGTACCCAACAAGGCACAGGGCATGGGCATGAGCAGTCCTGGATGCTGAGCACATCCTCATCCCTTTAATCCATCACAAAAATCTGGGAGCACCCTCCCTCTGACTGCCACTGCTTTGGGAACAAAAAATAACCGCATAAAACCAAAATAAATTTTGCAACTTCTAATGGACAACGATCTGGTTCCCCTAAAAAAATAAACAAGCAGCAAAAGCAGCACCCAAGCAGCTCCCAGGTGCGTGTGGGGGCCGTTTGCCTTGGCCTCCTGCCCAGCTCTGCTCCTGGGATGGCGGGATGACCTCCACCACAGCGATCCCGCCGGTTATTTGCCCGCTCAGGAGATACCATTAAAGGTGTGATGGGATTGTCCTGTGCTGGCAGCCTCTGACAGGTTGCAACCCTAAAGATAAACAGATTCTTTATAGCAAATAAGGAGTAAATGCAAAGCTGGGCAGTGAGCAGGGCGGGTGATCCTCCCTTGCCCAAACACAGCGGCCTTGGGACACCCAGAGCACCCCCGAGCTCGAGGGGCGCGTTCTGCTCAGGGCACAAAACAAACACCCCCAGGCACTGATAGCAGGATGTCTGTTCCCAGTCAGGCTTTCAGTCAAGCTTAACCAGCACATGAAAGCTCCAGGCATTTATTCAAATGATAAATGCAAAGCCAGCACACACAGAGTGAGGTTTCTCGTGGGGATTAGTAACAAACTCCCAGGTAAGCAAAGGAACGGCCTCAGCTGAGCTGCTCCATGGCACAGTTTATCCAAGTAATGCTTGGGCTGTGTGTCCTGAGCAGCAAGGCCTCACTGGGAACTCAGATCCACCTGGAATTACTGTGCAGGTGCCCAGAAAAGTGAGACCTTCCTGTGCCCCCATCCCGATACACAGCCCCAGCTATTTCCTTAGGGATTCTGAGAAAACAACCCCCAAACCAATCTTCCTCCCTTCAAACTCCCACTCCTGCCTTCCTGAGCCACTCAGGAGATGGAAGGTGTGATCCTTCAGGACTGGGCTGTTTGAGGTGTGAACCATCACCCCATCCTGCACCAGGCTCCAAGGGAAGGGCTGGGACATGGATCAGCTGCACCAGGAGCACCTGGGCCTGCAGCTGTGGCATTGCTGGTGCCCCTCCTGTGCAGATCCCTGAGACCATCCCACCCTCAGAAATGGAGAAACAATCTGACCTTGACACAAGGGAATCTGGAGTCCCCTCCCTCCCCCTGCCTCACAACCAGCCCCAAAGCCTCTCCCCACCCTCACCCCCACCCAGGGGCTTGACAGGTGGTTTGATAACCTCAAAATGCACTGAATTTGGTCTGGTTTCACACCAATTTGGACTAAATCAGGGCTGGAGCTGGGTTTAAGAGTGTTGTGCCCGAGTATCTGGAAACACTCTGGGGATGGAGCAAACCAGGTACACTTAACAAGGTGACAGAAGTTTTGCAGCTTCAATAAAACTCTCAACAGCTACACAGCTTTTTTTTTTTTTTTTTTCTGTGTTAATTTAATCATACAAATATTCATTTATACATTAAGGAAAAAGCTTCCTTTATTTTCACCCCCAATGTGCTATCATAGGATTTCTCCCAGACTCAGAGAGGCAACACACCATCCCGTGCTACACATGCACTGCCCCGGCGAGCACAGACAGGCTGGGAACCACCCACGCACTCACACACGGAAAAAATTAAACACAACAGAAACCCAGACATGGGACAGCGTGCATTTCCCACCCACATCACTGCTCTCCGACTGCACGGCTCTGCCCCAGCTCCCAAACCTTGGCGGGGTTCAAATCCAGCACTCCTGAAGTGTGGGCAGATGATTCCCTCTCTCACCCCCTCCCATGGCACTGCCACTTCGGGGCCAGTCCCAGGGATATCTTGCTCCAGTTTGCCAAGGCTGGGAGGTGACACTGCTTGAGCTGTGTTGGTGACAGGGTCCAAGTGGCTCTTGCTTACCACAGGGACACACTCAGAGGCCATCAGAGATGTTCTATCTTACCCTTTTCCTCATGGGAGCTGATACAAACTGCAGTGGCACGAGGTCACCTGGGCAGAACTCTGACAAATTCATCTCAATCTCCCCATTAACAGCTGGACACCTGAAGCATGAGCAACCTGAGGGCTGGCTGCAGCACCAAGGTCCAAGATCCAGGAGATAAAACCACCTTTGGCCTCAGTGAAAGTTTTTACTCAAGGAAAAACACAGAGATAGAACAACCCTTGTTTTAAACATCTTTCCAGTGTCACAGCAGGGGCCACAAGCCTGGCCCCAAAGAGCCGGGGCTCCGTGGATCCCTCAGCTGCCTGGGCAGAGCAGGATGTGAGCAGCAGGAGCTGCAGATCTCAGAGCTCTGCCTTTCCTCACACCCTGGAACGTGTGACCCTTGTTACCAGGGCACCACGGACTGCGAACACGTGTGCCTTCAGAGTGGGAAAGCACATGGCTACTTGGGGAGCATGCAGGTTTTGATTTTTCAAGACAAGGAGGAGCCTTAGGAGGAGCACAGGAACAGAGTGTGGCAGCCAGGGACACGGGAGGAGCACACGTGCCTGGGAGCAGAGAGCCAGGGTGGGGGGATCTGAGTGCAAGGGTCTCCAGGTGCCTCTGCTGACACCAGGCAAAGGTCACAGCACCAGCTCTAACTCTCAGACTCAGACCTTGATTTCCCCTCCCTTCCACTACGCAGCTGACACAAGGAGCTAATAAAGATAAGGAATCACCTCGTCACTTGGACCAAGAGCTGAGCAGGGGTTCAGTGCCCTCGAGAGGGGAGCAGCACTGCAGGTGTGACGTTCATTTCCTCAGAGGGGCTCGTGAGCCACCTGTGAGGAAAGGAGGGCGTGAGCAAAGATTCCACCTGCCCACACCACACTGCTTGGTGGGGCTGCTGATCACCCTCAGATCAATGCCCAGATCTAATCCTCAGAACTAATCCAAGGCAAAACGTTGTTACAGCACAACAACCAAACCTTCCACGACTCAGCATCTTCACAGGTTCACTCCAATCCCAACACTCCCCCACATCCAGGGCACAGCCAGGTGCCCACCAGACTGCAAGTGCAAGTGTCAGGCAGTTCACATCCTGTGGTGGTGCCACTTCTATGCAGGCGGTTTCTGATCTAATGCTTGTTTCTCCCAGCTAACAGATTTCTGAAGGGAGATTTCAGCTGATGATGATCTGTAACAACTGAACCTCTGAAATATGAATGAAATCCATCGCCCAGTCCTTCCTCTGTTGGACACAAGGAACTCCCACTGGCCCCACGAGGTCCATCCATATGCACCCAGGTACCAGTCCTTGGTAGCTGCAATGAAAGATTCCCCCATCCAAAACCAGCCACAAAAACAAAAGCAGCCAAGAGCAGCAAGGGCAAAGCCATGCAGTGTGCAGCTCTGACACAGGGAAAAGCCTTCACTGGGAAGATCTGGAAGAAGGTAAAGGGAGCTTTGCATATTCCTGTATCTTTGGCAGATGGCTGTTCCAGCCTGGTTCGTTCGGGCAGGATGGTGCTGCTGGGCTCACTCTCCTCTCTTTGTGGGGACAGCATTTCAGAATAAATTCACCACAGTGCCTGAAACCAAGCTGCATCCCCTCATGCTGCACTTCCCAGTCCAGAACAGGAGGAAAACATGCTGGAGGAACAGCAGAGAAACACAAATCTTCTGCAATCCCTCCCCTAACATCAGCCCTGAGAGCGCACTCAGAGCTCAGGGCAGCCACGAGCCCAGAGGACAAAGGCAGAAGAGGAGGTGACAGTGGGATCCAGCTGGTGGTGCCAACTCCTGCTCAGTGCTCCAGAACACTTGGATCAGCCTCTAAGCTACACCTCAGCACACGAGAAACAAATGCAAACTGATGCTCTGAAAGAGAGAGGGGAGACTCCAAATGAAAAGGACAGGATGCCTGTGAAGCTTTCCAACTACCAGCAGGTGAATTACAGCTACAGAGAATCCCCTTGGCACACAGCTCCAGGCACAGCTACTGCACATGAGAGTGAACAAAAAGGGATTTTAAACTGCTAACCACACAGGACAGCTCAGGAACTTGAATAAATCAGTTTCTTATTAACATGGGTGTGTATTTGTGTACTTCATGTACAAGGGGGAAGGGAGATGATCCCTCCAGAAGTCCCAGAGTCTCCCTCTCCAACTCTGACACCGAGACCTGTCCATAGCGTGGTTCCCAACGACGCGCAGGACAACTTAAAAGCAACACCCAAAACAAAAGGAAAAGAGGAAATAAAAGATTAAAAAGTTGGTAACTAAAACCAGCAGATGCTGTTAAAAACAGTGCTGGGTGCAGACCCAACCTGGCATTAAAAAAGCTTGACAGAAGCAGTCCCTGCACAAACCCCAGCGGGTGCTGAGCTAGTCCCACTCAGCAGCAAACCAGGACATTCTGGGAAAATGCACGCTGTCCCTTAGGAAAAAAAACCAAAAATAAAAAGAACAAGAAACAAACAGAAATTAAACACTTGCTCAAACTACAACCGCTCTGTAGGCAAAATATTCTTTTTTAAAGATGGCTTTTAAATTTTCATTTTTAAACTTCTTATTAAGCTACCTAATTACGTGTGAAGATGATTTCTAAAAACCCATAGTGTTGGTGTCTCTTCTTCCTCATAGCATTTACACCACTCTGAAATCCAGCAGTCACACATGCATACTCAGGTTTTGGATTTTCCTCTGGAAACAGCTAGTCTTAAGTTACTGGGCTTTTGTTTTTTCTTCTTTTCCAGAACACGGAGGCAGAGAAGGGGGGTCCACGCTGTGTCTGTCTGCCACATGAATCCCCCTCCCTTCCCCCAAAAGTCAGCTTTTTCTTAAATTCTCCTCTTGTCGATACCCGTTTTGTGTTTTTGTGTTTTAAGACTGTCCGAAGTGATAAGGACCGTGGAAACCCTGAAAGAAAGTTGGAGACATAATCAATTTTCAACAGGCAAGAAACAAAACACTCCGTGCTCAGCTCCAAAGAGTGCCCAGCCCAGCCCAGGGCTTCCCACCATCCCCACTGTGGCTCCAAGGACGCTCCTAAACCACAATTCCAGGGCTGGTTTCCCCAGAGAGGGCAGATGCCACCACTTACCTCTGTCAGATGTTTTTTAGGCCAAGGCCACAATAGAACCTGTGTTTTCTACACCAGAATTCTCTTTAGAGGCTACAACACCTGCAGACCCAGTCCCTGCAGCCTCCCCAGTCTGTCCCAGACATGGGGCTGTAACTGAGTAAGAGGCTATGCCAGAAAAAAACCCAAGAGAAAAAACTCCACGTTCACACAAGTGCCATGTGTGCCCTCTCAAGGTGACAATGCACATTTGCCTGCAGTGAAATCAACCAGAGCATTTACCAAAACCCCCAAAACGCTTCCTACAGAATCCATTTCCCTCCTTTACATCCTGAAGTGAGTCATCTAAATGTCAGATTTAGTCACAGGTCTCAAATTAACAGGAACTCCTTTTGTAACTTCTATTGTCTGGATCAGTTATCCGGGGTTTCATCAGGAAGCAGAAGAAAAACCAACAGGCAGCAAGGGATGCCCCAGCTCACAGGGAGATGAGGTTTGTCAGTGATGAAGGTACAACCCCCACACAAACCCAGACACACACAGGTCAGGAGGGAGATGAGGGAGAAAAACTTGTTGTATCTCATGGCAGAGGTGGAAGACCATTATGCAAATGCTTCTAAACACAGTCCAGCACACTCTAGGTAAGGCAGTGAGAGCCCAAACCATTCCTGTTCTGGCTGAATGGGAAGCTCTGACCTCAGTTCTCACCACTCTGCCTTTAACAGGGCAAATTTCCTAGGAAATATCATTTCCTGCATGTTCTACAACTTCAAAACCCCCTCACTGCAGGAGCCAGGGCTGTGGAACCACGGATTGTGTAAAGAATCAACGTCACTGGCAAACCCCAGGCTGGAGAGCTCTGCTGCAGATCTGACTAGGAAGGAAGTGCCATGAAGAGTCTGTAATCTTGCTACAGCTGGAGAGAAAAAGTTCATTCTTGAGGATATAATCAGGCAGTAAATACAAGCAAATGGCAAAATGAAGCAGCTCTCAGCAGCTCTCAGAATCCAGCCAAGAGGAGGATCAGCAGACAATTAACCAGGACATCTCCTGAACTGCGTGGGAAGTATGAAAGACTGGGAACGTGGAAATTGCTGTTTGCAGACAGAAATACACGCAAGTGATGGAAAAACAAACACGCTTCTACCCCAGGAATATGCTGCAGTGCCAGTTGGTAAAGCTTTTCAAAAGAGAACAGCCAGCAGATTCCAGCATGACAGTTCACCTGAGGAAGGAGATGCTCCCATCAAAATCCAGAGACTGAGAAATCCAACATTTCCACAAATGCACTCACTGAAATGGGGGGAAGAGAAGAAGCAGGAGAGAAGCATTAAGATGGTGTGAGCAGCTGCACAAAAAAGGGACACAGAGGAAAAGCAATGTATAAACAGCATCCCAAGCAGTCTCACCTCAGGGATTAAGCTTTTGTACTTAGCACTCTGCAGAAGGAAAACAGGATTTGCTGCCGATTACCTGTACAGACACATTTGTCAGAATCTGCTTCATCTCTGAGTTACCTGCACACAAGGCTTTGTTTGTGGCACTGCCTGGCGAGCTCAGGAGGGGTTTCACCATCCCCTGCTCCTCTGCTGGGGGCACCCGGGGAGTCCCTTACCCTGTGTCACCTCACAGGGGATGCCAGAGGCAAAACTTGCTTTAATTTGGGGTTTCCACAAGCATCCCCTGTGGTGTAAGGAACTGCCAATCACCCCCAGTCTGACATCAGAGCAGCTCATTTGTGGTTTTGGATGCAGAGACCCTGTGAAGTCACCACTGGTGTGCAGGGAAACCCTCTGGATCTTCACATCCTGGTTTCTGGAGCACCTAATTTAAATCTACGCAATTACGCAAACTGTGTCAGTTCAACCCAGAATTTAGCTCAGCACAAGAGATTCCTCAGCATGTACAGCCCTGCACCACCTGCCAGCCTGCACTGAACACCTGACACCTTGGAACAAGCTCTCCTGGCAATGCCAGAGCGGTCCCACAATCCATGACCACGGTCAGCTCCTCCTGACACAAGGAATTTCACCATGATAAAACCCCAAATCTTTCCTTTTGGTATTGCCACTCTTCACTGCATTTCATCTACCCGAGATTCATTACTGGACATGAGAACTTCGCAAAATTGAATCTCACTTGTATCTTTAAATTGAGTGAGAGCTGCTTTAGTGCAGACCCTGTGAGGTGACCACAGGGTCACCTGTGGTCACCTGTCCACCCCCCCTGTCCCATGACATTTAGTTACCATGCACAATGTAAGGGTTTGATACCGGAAAATTTCAGTTACTGCTGCAATGCAAATAGCAAACCCCTTTAAAACATTTTGAAGCCTCATTATCCCCTCTATGCAACATTTTACATCACAAACATGTAAAAATAATTCTGCAGACAATTGCAGTTTTTCCGAGTTGTTTCAGTGGAAGGATTATTCCCACTATTTTTGGTGCATTCCCGTCTATCCTCCAAGTGAGATCACTGTCTGTATGAGAAGCTCAGCTGCAGCTTTGCAAATTCACTTTCAGTTCTTCCAGAATGTTCCCCAGAAATAACTGCTCACTTGCTGGTGGGAGCACTGGCTCTTCACACAGACCAGTGTGTGACAACACAGGACTGTGATTTTCCAAGCAGAGACTCTGCATGACAACTACTGCTATAAATTATCATTTGACTCGTGCCTCTAGAAAGGGAGTGAGATGTTTTGTGAAGTTAAAACCCTTTGTGAATACTGAGCTCTGTAAACCGAGGTACCTGTGCTGGGAACAAAGTGAGGATTAAGTGAGTCTCTCATAAACCATCACACACGGGCTTTCAGACAGCTCTTTATTTCACCTCTGTGACTGAGTCACCACCAATGCAGGTACACTTGCAGGGACAGGAGGTGGATGCACAGCTGCACAGCAATACAGGAGTCTCCCAGTGGACACTGACAGAGGCCCCAGCCCACTCTGCCAGTCCCCATCCCCTCAGGCCGCTCCTACCCCGAGCTGCTCCAACCTCGCTTACGTAAACTGAACACAAACAGAGAACAAAGCATCCAGCACTTGTGTTTTATTCCATGCATGCTGTGCAAACATGGCGTGGCTGGGAGACCACCAGGAAGTTCAGGACTTCTGGGAGCAGGCACTGGCAGGGCTGGTTCAGGTGCCCGTGGGTGAGGAGGTGGCAGGGCTCAGGTCCCTGACTGAGTTCCCATGCACAACTCTGATGTGCTGCCAGGCCAGGATAACCAACAGGCAACAGGGCTGCAGTGGAGCAAAGCTGGGCTAAAATCAGATTATCTGGCACGTCCCACAGTCCAGAAGGACATGGATTTTGCACCCAAACCACTGATCTCTCACTAGAGAGGCAAACCAGCCCATGCCAGCCCAGCCCAGGCCAGGCTGCAGTGCTGTGGGAGCTCCAAGTCCAGCCCACAGTTCTCCCACTGTGTCTAAATGGATGTAACCACACAGGAACCAGCCCAGTGTGAAGCCCAGACACCAGGAGGGAAGGAGCTTCTCTCTTCCATGGATGCAAACCTTTTTGGGGCATCATCCTCATGCATAAAGACAGTTTGATGCCCAGTTTCCAGTAAAAGTATTTCTGTCTAAAGTTTACAGAGGCACTCCAAAAATCTGCAGATTGGAGGCCCTGGTTTGGGAGAAGCACGGCTCTAGAAGCAGCAACAGCATTGAAGCTCAGAGAGGGGAAGCCAATTAAAGGCTCCGAGGACACAGGGTTGGTTTCCCCTACATACAGAAAGCTGCCAAGCAGCTCAGCTCCACACAGAACAGAGGGAGATGGGGAGCAAAATAAACACAGCAGGGAAAAAGGAGTTCAGATTTTAAAGCTGTGAACTCCAAATATGTTTTTATTTCACTGGGCTTTGAAGAGCAGCACTAGCAATGACCAGGACAGCCAGGCACCATTTGCTCTGGTGGATTCTGGGCAATTCTTTGCAGAATCACAAATTCCAGGTGCAGCTTTCTACACGACATAGAGAGAAGTGATTCCTCAAATCATCTGGGCAGCAGGTTTAGATACAGACCTATGGATTTTATATAGAGATGTTAAGTACAATCTAAGTGTCAGGATATGGCTATTCATTTCTGATCTTCCCAGACATGGAAACCTGTACACTTCTTTCCTCAGTTAAGCAATTAAACTCTAATTCCCAGGCACTGTAAGAGTAGATCTTGGGCTTTTAATGGAAAAGCCAGTCACAAGAAAGCAGCAGTGACCGTGCAGGGTTGCTATGAGACAGGAGTAAATAGGAGGAAGCTGCATCAACCTCAGATCTCTGGAGAATCCAGAGACAGCGACTGCCAGAGAATAAAGTATCCCTGCATGGGGATTTCTGGGCATCCTATCCTGCACTTAGGCACATATTTACATCTAGGAACATGCAAAAACTCCACTGGGAACAGATTTAACAACATGCTTCAAGCAAAGCCCTGCCAGGCCCTGGCCTGCAGCCTCCTTGCAGTGTGTGTGGAAGGTGGGCAGGGAGCCCCAGGGAGGTGGGTGCCATAGCAGGAATAAAGGGCACACAGCTTGTTCCAACCATGCCACAGGTTTCATCTTACCCACTTACAGGGAATTCTGTGTTTTTTTGTTTTGTGTTTCCCTTGGACACCCAAACCACACACTCTGCTGTTGTATAAAAGCATTTTGAATGTTTCCAGGTGTGAAATGCTGCTGTACTTGTCTAACCCAGCAGCAGATGGCACGTCAGCATCACCACAATCCTGACTCCAACGGGGAGTTCTAGAGGACAAGTCACACCTGCTCATTGCACCAGAGGGAGAACTAATTCCAACAAGGTCTGGCAGCTCTGAGTATGTTTTACACCTGCAGATGCCACAAACTGCTCGTTTTATCTCAAAGATTTCATGGTCTCATGCACTGCATGACTGGGTGTCCCCAGTGTCTGTCAACAGAGGAAGCCTCCACAGTCATCTGAGAAATATTTAAGGGCTTATTTTACTTGTAAATACAGGATACAGGCTCTTCTCAACACTTCAAACCTGAACCTTTGCTCACCAAATGGCCCGTGAAACACGACTGGGGATTCCCTCCCCCTCCCAGGTACGTGAGAGGAGACGAAAATATCAGAGGTCCTGCCCAAGAGAAATAAAATCCAGGAATCTTGGAGTCTGTGCCACTGCCTGACCAACCCACAGTGTTCTTTTGTCTGCTCTAGAACCTGAAATAAAGCCTTTCACATCAATATTCAATCACAGGGCAGCAGTTTTCCTTCTCCTCTGCAGCAGCACAGTACAGGTCAGATCCCCTGGGGATGCAGAGAAGATGGGCCAGGTAGAGCTTTTCCCAACAGGTACTGGAGCTCCATCTGTTCCTCAGGTAATTCAATGCTCCTGAATTATTATTATCACCTCTAATAACCCCTTTTCTGCTCCAGCAGCATCCCCAGCTGGGGACACCATGCACATAAAGGGGAAAAAACTAAACAAAACTGTATCTTCTTTTCCCAAAGGCCCGGTCAAGGAATGGAGGGAATGTTTACCTGGCCATTCAAACCAGATCAGGTGTCTGGGATATCCAACTGCCTTAAACTTGTTTGCTACAGAACCAGTACAGTACCAATATAAATACTGGGTCTGTGGCAGAAAAATTCCTGCTCTGGGCAGGATGGGCAAGGCTGGAACAGGATTCAGATCTTCAGACCTACCAGAACAGCCTCCAAAGGATAAAATAATTTGTCTTAGTATGTCACAAATAAAAAGAACAGCAGTAGAGAGAAAAACCACCCCAAAACCAAGTAGCTTTTCCATATCCCCCACCCCCAACCAAAAAAAGGACCATAAAGTTCTCCCTTCTGAAGCCAGCAAACAAAATGTCTGCTTTAATCTCAGATAATCCACCTCAAATCCACCCAAGAATACTCTGTAAATACAAAAAGAAACAAACAACCCCAAAACAAAACAACCAAGGGAAAAGGGAGGAAAGGTCACCTACCCTATGTTTGGGATTAGATTATAACCACCCCCATTTCCTCAGAGCACAGAGCTCTGTGTTACCAGCTAAACCAGCTCACTTCAACCTAGTGACACCTCTCAGGTGCTGCTTCACTGCCCTGTGGGTTTCTCCCCCACAGCACAGCTGCTCTTTGCCACGGGCTCTGGCTCCTCACACCCCTCCTCACCCTCCTTCTTTGAGGCCAGTCCCAGCCTGGCGGCTTGGGGAGCACCACAGCCCCAGCACAGCCCCAGCACTGCCACTCCAGGCGGTGTTTCACTGACAGCCCAGCACTTCCCAGGCCGTGCACTCCCCTGCCATGAGCACAGCCCTGCCATGAGCAGAGCCTGGCACAGGAGCCAGCCCAGGGATGGCGTTTGGGAGCACTAAAGGGGGGCAATCGGGCTCACCCCGCAAGTGAAAAATGCACAGCCCTGGGTAAAGGTCACTAAAACAAGATCCACTGGCACAGGACAGGCAGGTCACCCAGGGAGGAACTAAAGTGCTGTAGGTGAACTAACATTAGGGCTTTATTAAGTCATTCAGCAACCAAGTGTTATTGTCCTACACAGCCTGCTCAAAGTACAGTAAAGCATTTTTAAAGGATTTTAAAAATCAAACTAGTTTGACATACGACAGTACACACCTACACATACTGCTGCATTAACAGGTGGATTCTGAATTGTAAATAATCCTGCAATTCATTTTTCACACACAAGCAAATAAAAACAGTCAAAATATCACTCAGACTCATATAGCATCCACCAAGCAAGCTTTTGAGAGAGATTTAAAGTAAAGATAATTTAAAAGTCACCTACAATTATGAACAAGACAAGGACAGACAGGAACAGTCCTTTGATTGACTGTTCCTGCAGGCAGCTTCTGGGATCAAATGGTGAGCTCTGTAGTCTCCCCACACCAGCTAAAAAGAAGTTATCTGGCTAATCTGAAGTTTGAGGGTGTGGTTACTTGTTCTCTGTTCAAAATTATGTCAAACTCAGGACACATCTAGAGAGATATTTTGACTTATTTGCACACACAACCAGAGCAGGCTCCGGCCACTTGTGGTTACAGCACCCAAACAAGGTTATATAAATTTTAAGAAGGACTTGAAGCAAAAACAAAAAGGTGGATCTGGTAGAGTCTATCAGAGGCAAAAAATATTTTAATATAACATGAGGAGTTGGCAGAGTCAGACAGTCAAATTGATAACCTTCCTTAGCAGGTCTGGCAGAAGCAGAAGGAAAGGGCTTTGCAGTTTGGAAGGAAGAGCAATTACACACCTGCCAGGCTCCTCCCCTACCCGTTCTCCTGCTCGCCCAGGGCACCTACCTTACTGTACGTCACTACCGACAAGTTGTTCGAGTGACTGCTGGGGGAGAGATTTACAGAGTTTTGTGACAGTCCATTCTGATCTTGTTCGATTTGGTCAGGAGCAGGCCCCCATGTGTTTTTGCTGATTGTGCCTAGCTCGGAACCCCCAGGGTCTTTTAGGTTGTTTTCATCTGGTTGCCTGTTCTTCTGTGGAGAGGCGAATGGGTTAAAGTTTCCTTCTACCTTGCGATGCGGCTGCGTGTTGAACTCTGTTTCAAAGGATGACAGCTGCTGTGTGACACCCAGAAGTCCTCCAACTTCCACGCTGAGGATCACCCAGATGACATCTGTGGAAAGATACACGTTTGGGTTGTCACTAGATGGGAGTTTAGGAAGAAGGATCAGAAGGAGCAAATGAGTTCCATCATTCACACAGGGCTGGGATCAGCAGTTTGAATTTTAGGAGCTAACTGAGGATAGTGGGATTCTTCCTTAGCAGCACACGACTTGCTTAGGGGAACTCCACACCCTACCAGGGCTAGGATTCCCAGTACACACCACTAATCCCCCTGTGCACAACCCCCCTCAATGGATACTGTACACACACCTCCACTGACCCCTGCACACACACAGCACTGATCCCTGTACATACACACACCACTCACCCCATGCACAACCACCACTGATCACCCTGAACACACAACCACGACTGACCACCCTGAACACACACACACCACTGACCCCACTGCACAACCACGATTGACCCCCCTGAACACACAACCACGACTGACCACCCTGAACACAAACACACCACTGACCCCATGCACAACCACCACTGACCACCCTGAACACACACACACCACTGACCCCCCTGTGCACACACACACACCACTGACCCCCCTGTGCACACACACACACCACTGACCCCCCACCATGTACAACCACCACTGACCACCCTGAACACACACACACCACTGACCCCATGCACAACCACCACTGACCACCCTGAACACAAACACACCACTGACCACCCTGAACACAAACACACCACTGACCACCCTGAACACAAACACACCACTGACCCCATGCACAACCACCACTGACCACCCTGAACACACACACACCACTGACCCCACTGCACACACACACAGCACTGACCATCCTGAACACACACCCCCACACCCACCCGCGATCCCCCCAGCCCCCGTACGCGGCTCTGGAGCGGCCCCGCAGCGCCCTCTGCCGCTCTCTCCCGGCCTTGCGGCCCCGGTGCCGCCCCGGGCTGGCACCACCGCGCCCCCGCCCCAAAACGGCCCCGGGATGGCCGGGCTGGACCTGGGAGCAGCCGCCAGCAAAGCCACCAGCTCGGCTGCAGGGCAAGAGTCACTCGGACTCAGCGCTTGGCAGCCGAAGGGGTTCAACCTTCAGGTCGTGTTCTGGCAAAAGTGACAACTTCTGGCAGTGCAGGGACATCTCCCATTGTCTGGGGCTGGGAATCCTCTGGAAACCCTCGGCTTTGTGAGCACACGGGACCAGCAACACAAACTGGACAGGCTGTCCCACCTGCGTGGGGATGTCCCTGCCCATCCCTCAGGGACACACCGTGTCCCCTCCAGACACTGAGGAGCCGAGTGGCAGTGCCAGTGCTGCCAGCAGCCCCCTCTTTCCGGGCACTGGTATTTTTGCCTCCATGTGCCAACACCTCTCACTCAATCCCTGAAACTTGGGATACTCCCAGCTGCCAACAGAGACACAAAGATGCTCTCAGTGTAAACTAAAGCTGGCAGAAAAGGGAGGGAAGGCTGCACTGAAGGCAGATGTTTGAGGGCCAGGCTGAAGCACCAGGCAAAATAGCCAAATGTGTTCTTTAAACAGAGAAATAGCTCACAGGGGATGCACTAAATCCCTACATTAAACCCTCGGCATTCACTTCTCACATGAGGTTTTCACTACTGTTTTATGCTCATATGCAGTTCACAATGTTAAGCAATGGAAAACTGGGGAAGAATCTCAACAAGGACTGACCAGGAAAGTCTCCACGAGAGCTGTGCACATCCCTTTGTTTTCCAGAGTTTTATGTAATCTGTAATTTGTTCCAGTGCTTAGAAAACACTGAGCAAGACAACAAAGCAGCTCCCTGGATGCTTTCCTCTACTCTGTGCTCTGTATTTAGGCCCGGGGCTGGCAGACCTCTGCCCTCCTGCTCCGTTCTGTGCCCGCGGTGTCCCTGCTGTCCCCAGGGGTGACACAGGCTGGGAAGGGGCTCTCACCTCCGTAGTAGAGTCCCGTGGCAGTGCACATCCGCCACTGTCCCTGATACATTCCGGCGGTGCTGGGGCTGCACATCTGCACGCTGACATCGGCCATCTCCTGCGGCTCCAGGGACCTCACCATCACCATGTTCACGTGGCCAAACTGGTCACCACCGACATACTTCAGGCAAACCCCTGGGGGCCACGCCTCCGTCCCTGGGATTAGACAGGAGAGGGAATTACTGAGTGCACCAGGAAAAGCTTTGTCTGTTTGTGTAAGACTAGATGAAACCTGCTGGTTAAAACAGTTGTGCAATTGTTGGACGGTCAAAGGAAACTAAGATACACAGGAGGCAGCAGCAATGGATGCTGAGGAAGCCTGGTTTTCAGAGTAGGCTTAACTGGTGCATTTAGGGACCAGCAGAACAATTCCTATTTGAGTAATCTCTATGTCTTCATTACACAAAAGAATTCTCAAAGTCACAGTGTAACAGCCTGAACTAAAAAACAAGTTAACCTACACACACCTCCCCTTCCCCAGGGCCAGAGGCAGAGACAAGGGCAGGGCTGTGTTGTGTGCCCCCATTTCTGCCTCCCTCCATGAAGCTCCTGAAGCATGCCACATCAAATACCTGTTATTCATACAAAGTGTTGCCAACATGTCCTTTCAGGGATTCATTTCTTTTTAAGCCTGTTAGGAGTCTCAGGAGGAACTCATAGTTTGAGCTGTAACTGAAGTGCCAGCACTATTTCCTACATGGATTTATTTCTCTCCTTGTATCAACCCTTTTCTCAGGCTTGTGCAAAGGTGGCAAGGGTTGTGAACACACGATTTATCTGTGGATATCCATGTTTAGACTGCAGACATTGGGACTGACAGCGTGACCTGGCAATCAGAGAGACAGAAAACAGCTCCTGTGTGCAGGCACTGCTGCCAAAGATAACAAATGCTGGGGCAGACAGAAAGAAAAAGCGCTTCTGAGACTCATGAAAAATCAGTTTAGCACAATTTTCTTTTGCTTCTTCCCCAGTCATGTCATATGACTAAGCCAAGGACTGAGAACACCTCCTGCTCAGCTGAGGCTGATGGAAATGGCTACGGAAAGCCTGAACCGCCACGAAGCCTGGAACTGCTCCGTCTGGTCTGAGGCAAGCGTGCTGGCGGCTGCTCTGACCTCACGTTACCTCAAGGAGCATCCCTTGCAACAGCTTGCCTGCTAATTTAATCCCTGTGGATACTCCAGAGAAGATACAGCAAGGGCTGGTTTCCTTGTCAAGTCCTTATTTGTGGATTCACACCCTCGCAGGGAGAGCGGGATGTGCGGGAGTGCAGGGATGCTCAGCGTGGGGGAGGCACCAGCACAGCTGCAGAGGTGCTGAGAGAGCAGGGCTCTGAAAGAGGAGCTGGGTGTCTGCTGACCTCGGCCCGGGCCGTGGGGCACTTGAGCATGAAGCCTCATCTGCAGAGGTTGGCAGCCCAGCAACATGGTTTAGTTTAAATTATTTATGTGATTTTTATCTGGTTTAATGGCTTTAGGCTTGCAAGGTGCCTAGAACGCTGCAACTGATAAGGCTCATAAAATGAAATTACAATTATGTCATTCTATTCCAGTACACTCATCTCTCAGGAGATGACAAATTGCAGAGAGTGTCCTGCAGAGCCAGCAGCAGCTGGGGGCAGAATGGGGAGAGAAAGCCAGGCTGTTAAATCCTGCTGCTCCTTCAGCAACGGTTCTACCACACAAACTGCTCTTTTGGCAGACAAGGCAGCATCGTCCTGCAGGTACCAGAGCAGGGCATTGTTTTTTACTGACATAATGAGAACCTGACTGAACGGAGCTCACAGCTCACACGCCTCAAACTGACAATCTCTGAGCTCTGCCTGTCACACTCATCAGACCTGAAACGCTCCAGTGACACACGCCTCAGGTATTTTGTGTTCTAGAACTGAAGTCATGTAATCAAGGACTCCTGTAGAGCTGTTAAAAACCTTGGCGCTGCTTCAGTTATCTGCCTAACAAGTAGATATTATCTGGAAACACTACAGCCCTTTGATACTATACCTTAATTAAAGCAAAGAATGGTTTTCAAATGCTGCAGTCCTCTTCACACTGCACAGTCATAACCAGCAGGTGAAGCTGCACTTCACTGACCCTTAGCAGCGTGGCTGTACCAAGCCCTGGCCTCCAGCACCACTGTTAGGGCACGGAGGGATGGTCTGAAAAGCCAGGTTCAAACCACACAGAAGCCAAAACACAAAATCCTAAGTCAAGATGAGCTCCTGTCCCTCATTTTAGGAGGCCCAGGATTTCAGAAGGTGAAACATTCCAAGAACAATGAAACATCCCCTGAACTAGGATGCTAAATTAAGGCTGAATTTGCATCCAGGAAACGGCAGATCAGAGGAACAAGGAAGGGTGGAGTCGTTAGGGCCCAAGATAAAGGTGTAGTCATAACACACACAAATTGAGATACTAGGAGTGGAGAAACAAGACCAATCACACTTACTAGATTTGTAAGAGCTGTATTTGGGACAGTTATATAAAAAAAAGCCAGTCATCTTTTCACAGTACTGGAGTTCAAGCAAGTTCCACATGTCACCCTTGCACTGCACTTTCAAACAAAAGAGTGCAGAAAAAGTACACTGAAACATTAAATCCTTCTTCCAGAACACATTCTCTATAAATCAGTGTTCTTAAACATCCCCTCCTAATTAAACACTCTTGGATTTTTAGTGTGGTTTTAGTGTATTCAGTCCAAGTACTGCAGCTATTCACAAGCAGAAATACTGAGCTGAACCTGACTTGTGATGACTCCCAACATCACACCTCGGTGTGTGATTGTTCTCCCTCACACAAGAACAAGCAGGTCAGTTAAATTCAGACACCCAGTTTTAAATGTTCATGCAACATCCTGTCACTGCACTGCTGGAGGACAAGGGATCCTTCACATCCACAGATCTCATTTTCCTCTCTGACTGCATCTCACCAGTTCAAGCACTGGGAATGCACTTTGCCCAGCCTCACTTCCTGCATCCCAGTCACTGCTTTGCCTTATTTCAAACTGGAATGTGGTCTCTCCAGCCCTGCATCCTCTCAGAACGTGAAAAGGCCATTCTGCCTGAAGTGGATCTGCCACATGACCCTTGTGTCACTGCCTCATTTGTCTGCAAGTTTCCTAGAGTTTGTTTGTGTTGTGGCATGAGGAACAAGACTCGTGACCTGACCGAGCTGCACATCCCACAAAATGTTTGTGCCAACCCCAGAAAGGGAACTTGCAGGGACTGGCAGCACCTCAGGGTGGCTGCAGCCCAGGTGAGGGCACCTCAGGGTGGCTGCAGCCCAGGTGAGGGCACCTCAGGGTGGCTGCAGCCCAGGTGAGGGCACCTCAGGGTGGCTGCAGCCCAGGTGAGGGCACCTCAGGGTGGCTGCAGCCCAGGTGAGGGCACCTCAGGGTGGCTCCAGCCCAGGTGAGGGCACCTCAGGGTGGCTGCAGCTCATGTGAGGGCACCTCAAGGTGGCTCCAGCCCAGGTGAGGACACCTCAGGGTGGCTCCAGCCCAGGTGAGGGCACACCAGCTTCCTGCCTCAAGCCAGCATCCCTCCCAGTGGATCCCAGCACCTGCTGGGTGGGGTTTGCTGCAGTCCAAAGGTCTCACCTGTATTCTGTATCCTCCACGTTTTTGTAAACTGGGTATCAGGAGGGATGGATTCCCCTTCCCCTATGGTGACATCTTCCACAAACGACATGGAGGGGACATTGATATTTGGACTCTCGAAATCATAGTAGGCTCCAATGGCAGCTTGTAGATTCCTGGAAAGGAAAAATTACATTACAACCTCAAGTACAGGTGAGGCAGGCCCTTTGCATAGATTATATGGCATCCCAAACAGTTCAGCAAAAATATCCAGACTTAATAACTCTGCTGTTTTTTAAAAGCTTTTATCTATTGCATATGGATTCTCCAAGACAATAGAGCTCAAAATACAGCACTTTCTCTTGCCAGGGACACTGGTTTAGATCACTTTTTTACTCTGCTTCTATTTTCCCTGGAAATCCTGGAATTTAGAAGTCTTGGAGACCTCTACTGCAACATTTCTTTATGAAACTTGTGGAACAGTTCAGGAGACCCCGAGAGAAGAGCTATGCCACAGGAGGCAAACACTGGGCAGTTTCTTCACACCAGTCTTGTTACCTCAGCTAATTTCAAAAGGACAAACCAAACCTCCCCAGTTTATTTTGGGACACAAGGTCCAAAAGATGCACAAGAAGAAAACAGAAAAGAACACTCTTCTGATAACTCTCAGGGCCAAAGGGCACCAGTAGCTACAGATAATAACTCCAGCCTCGCTGTTTTTGAAACATACCATCAGGTACAGACTGTTTACTCATCAATAAAGTGCCTGTTCAGCTCTGGGTAGTCACAACTTGCAAGGACTTACAAACCACCTGAGTCAAAAGTTCTCACTGAATAAAGATAAATGACACTGTAATTCTGTGATATATTAAGGACATTCAGAAAGCCACTTTGCTATTGATTGCTGAGCCACGGTGTAGCTACAACACATGATAATTAATGTGAGAAGAGGAACAGTCAGGCAGGAAGAGGATTCGGGAGCCTTAGCTCAGTTCCACGATATACTATTAAGTCATTACGTAAGTGTTTGGCAAGTCATGTAATTCCTCTGTTTATACATGTCTGAGAGGTTATGGCCCTGATTTACATGTTGTGAGTGGGTGCTGTGAGAATGCAGATGAGTAAAATCTCCCCAAACGCAATGGGCATAACAACTGCTTCTTTTATTCATGATTGCAGAAATCTGTGTTGCTTTTTTTATCAGGATAGAAAAAAAAAAAAACAAACCCAAGACTTCAGGAACTGGGAACCACCACCTAAAACCAAAGGCCTGCAGAAGCTGCTCTGTGTGGGCACAGTGACATATTGAGGGGCTGGATAGTGGTGGGGTGTCATGTGTCTGAGTCAGAGAGCCAAGGTGAAAAGCAAGAGAAACATTTGCAGCGTGACCCTGAGCAAGAGCAAACACAGGGCTTTGTGGGGCTGCTTGCCAGCTGGAAAGAGGCTTGAAACAGTGAGTAAAGAAACTGCCTCCTGTTCAATTCCTACAGTGTTCATGGCAAAAAATATTCAAATCAGACATTCTGGATAAAATCTGAACTGTATGGGAGCAGTGTCACTTTCTCCTCATGAAAACTCAGAGGATCCAAAGTGCAGCAGCTGACTGGGAGGCAAGAGCAGGGCTAGAGCTCCACTGGGGGCACTGGGAGAGGACGAAAAGAGCCCCAGTTTTGCAATCAATCCATCCATCACAGCAGCCAGCAGATAATCGCTGTGTGAGTCACAGGAGTTCCTGACATTCTGCTAAGGAGGCACTGGAGGAATGTCCTGCACGACATGGCCACGGGGATCGATCAGCAATTCAGCAGCCCCAGCCTCACAGCCAGACCTTTGCCATCCGTGCCCAGCGGACTTTGGTCCAACACAGGAGCCACAGGGTCCCATGCTGTGGCCAGAACTCTGAATTCCAGAGCAGAAACCATTATTCAGCCTGAGGCGTTTTCTACTTAGGAGTGTCAGGGCTCTACTTAATCCCACCAGCTCAGTCAAATGCTGCAGGAAGGGGCCATGTCACATTAGCCAGTAAACAGAGACAAATGCTCAGTTTTACGTCACCAACCGCCTGTTGCTTATACACTGCACAAGATTTACATAACTCACACCAGGGCTGTGCCAAGAGACTCCTGCTCGCTCACCCAGCTAACACCATGAGCTGCAGCTTAGTTTGCACTAGGATTTCTTCCTGTAGTACAGCAATCCAAGGCAAAAGGTATTGTAGGAGATACAAAAGACAGCAATGCAGCTCTTTCTCTCTCTAATCCACTACTACATAACTACATTTTCAGGCGGACCACAACATCTTGTGAGTGATGGTTCTGGAATCAGTGGTACCGACGTTTTATTGACACTGAGAGGAAAAAATAAAAGCTCTGAGGGGCAGATTTCTACTGCAGCTCTTTGTGAGGCAGCCTGGCTGTGTTTGTTTGCTGGGCTGCAAACAGGCCTCAGAAGGTAGTGGGCTATTTGTGCACATAGGCCTGGGGCCAGCACTCCCATCCCGGGGTCAGATTTCAGTGTGCTTCGCCATTGGGAAACAACAACACTCCTCTGCAGCATCGAGTTAAAAACTAACTACACAGCAATGCATGCTGGTAACAGATTTGCCCTGTTTATGATCAAATATTCCCAAACCCACCTCCCCACTCCCACCGTAGGATCTGTGTGATGGGGGATGTTTGGGGTGAGCCCCTCTATGTGTTTCAACGCCTCTTGGACTTTCCAGTAGAGAACTAAAAAGAAACTTCCAGAAACTGAAGAGAAATTCACAGTGGCAAAAGCCAAAGTCAGGATGACAAAGCAAATCTGCCTTGAGTTCACGTTCTTTGACACAGACACCCCAGGAGATAGGGACAGTGGCAGGGGCCGTGCTCTGTGCCAGAGGCACTCCCCAGCTCACACCTCGGTCCTGCTCTCAGCTCAGCTGCACAGCCACTGGCTCTGTCCCACTCCTCCCCCCAAAGGGGACCGTGCTCCCTCTCCTCCCTGGCCCCAAAACCCCCGAGATCAGCTGGAGGGCAGCACTCCGGGGAAAATGCCACTTGCAGAGGTGAACTCTGCAGTCTGGTGATGTGCAGGCAGCTGAGCCCAAGCAGCACACCCTGCACTCGCCCTTGTGCCACAGGCACAACATCAGTGCAGCCCACAACAAATGTGACCCTAATGACAGAGATGCATTATGGCAAACACACTCAGGGCCCTGAAATTTCTCTATTTTGAAATACATATCTGGGGTTTTTTTAGGTCTTTACCATTGTGCCCAGCTGCAACTGCATAGCTGCAGCTGCAGACACTGCAGGGACAGACACGAGGGTCAGCCCTCAGAGAGTGCAGTTGTCATCTAAAGGCTTCTGCTCACACATCCCTGCCTGCCTGATTTCACTTCTCAGTGTGACTTACACCACACTGCTTACCACCCTCTGCTCCCTGCCATACGAGATAAATTACTATTATAAACCAAACAACTCTGCAAATCCAGCCAGAGTAATTGACATGATTGAGCTCTCCTAATTACAGGGATGGCCATGCAGCTCTTTCTTCACAGGGCCCTCCAGGTCTCAGGCCCTCCTTACATTTCCAAAATTAAGCAATTTTTCCATTTTTACAGCAGTCCTGGACCACAGCAGCCTGTAGCGCTGCCACACTTACAGAGCAGGTCTGACAGGATCCAAGCCCTAATTCCTGGGAAAAGCCTGCAGTCACAAGTGATCCCAGTGATGGGGAGAGCCCAGGACTCAGCTCCGTGCCCAATTTTAGCCCTAAGAACAAGATACCAGAAAGAGAGAAGGGAGTAGGGAGCAAATACAGATTGTAGCTCCACATCGTCAACCAAATCCACTCTAACTCTGGGTATCCCAGTCCTTCCTCTCCAAAGGCATCCCGTAACTCTTGGGTGTCAAGTGCTTTTCCCACACAACACCAGAGTGTTCCTTTTCAGATCAATCCTTCTGCTCTGCTGCTTCATTTCAAGCCTCAGGAGCTAAATTACAGTAGTGAAGTTAAAACCTTATTTGCTAATAGCTCTGGTGACATCCCTTAACAACTCTTAAGTGATAGCAAAGAGGTGGCTCATCGTGAGCCCTTCTTTCCCTTCCCTGTTTTTTCCAGACAGCCTTTTGTTATGTTAAACCCATATATTTAGCCATTAATTAATTAAAGTAATTCAGTGTTCAAAATTAAAAGAGACTCTTCCAAATCAGTTCACAAACTCGAGGCCTCCTTACACAAGCTCCCTGTCCTGCAAACAACCAGCAGTATATGGGTAAATGGAAATTGTCTTTTAATTGATTGTATCAGACTTTTTTAGGAAATTGAAGACTGAAGCACCACGGCAGCTGAGGCCTCAAGCAAAGCAGGGCATGGGGCCAAGACCCTTCTGCTCCCCAGAACATGGAGAATTCTTTCAGCAGAGAGCAGTTCAGTATCTTGGAAGAAAAGCAGTACAAGCAGATGCTTCAAACATACAAGATGAGGGACATTAGAATTTGAACTATAAATGTTACAGGAATCTGAGAGCTTTCATATATTGTCAAATTACTTGATGAGAGAGCCGAAGAAAAAGATGTCATTTTTTTAAAGAACAGACTTTTGGGGGGTAAAAATTCATATCAAATCACAGCTTAGGCTCAAAATTAAGCCTACAAATTTCCCTCTCTGGCTCCTGCCCATGCCCACAGCACAGCACCCACCATGGCCTGCTCCTGGGGAACACTGCAGGGCTCTGCTTCTCCTGAGCTGTTGCAGAACACAACACACAGAATTCTCCCTGCAATGGCACTTTCCATTTGGAATTTCAGATGGATACAGCCCTCAGGTCATGCAGAGACAGCCAGCAATATTGCTTAGGTAACAAATGGACTTGGTCATTGTAAGCAAGGTGCCAAGGTCAGTCCCTCAGCACTCCCAGGGCGCAGTGTTTTGTCATGAGCCAAGCAACTCAGGTGACATCTCCTGGAAATGCACAATGCAGACGCTGGGCAGTGTCAAACAGCACAATAAAATCTCCAGCGCAGCACACGTGATGTGGGACACCTCAGACTCCTTCCGTAACTCAAGTCCCCACCTTCACACACCTCCTCTCGCTCTCCAAATGCAGCCTGTAACCAGGCACCACAGCACCCCATAAGGTGTCTATTGTTAAAAAACAAAAAGAAATAGTGCAGCAGATGGACAGTTTCTCACTCCCAAATAATGGAACTTCTCCACATGATAGGAACAGACTAAAAATGCATATGGGAGACATCCAAGTGAGGCAACCCCTTTTGTCTCCCAGTTTCCACAAACTTAGTTGGATGTTCTTTACCTCAGCTCTGGGGACCTGGATTGCTGATACTCCAGGCTGGGACATCTCCAACAGCTTCTGCTGCTCCTGGAGGAGGAGATGCCTCACTCCAAGCCTTGGAGAAGGCTGAAGGGGTGTGGGAAGAGACATGGCCCTCAGCCTGCAGGGAAGCACTTCTACCTGGAGCTTTCAATTCAAACGTTCAATAGGGATGACACATGGCAATTAAGTGCAAAGTCTTAAGATGTTTTGAAGGGCTGGAATTTTAATGAGTGAATATCTTTTAGCAGACAGAATTTCAGAAAGCAAAATTTCTGTGTCAGTTTTCCTCGTTCTTGTCTCTTCTTACACTAAAGTTACATTAAATTCTATGTATGAAGTTGGGAAGGTACCTTAGAAGATGTCTGATGATGGAAAAGGACCACTGATGGAAGCTGAAAGCTTTAAGCTGGATTTACACAGCTGAAGGTGGAGGGGGGAAGATCTGGCTAATTGAAAGCTGACGTATTTTTTCACATAAAGTTACAGAAAAACATCTCATTGTGTTAGTTAAAAACAGCAGTTCCACATTCAAGTGGGGAGTTCTAGGAAGAAGACAGAAACCTGCGGTGACAGAAACAATTCTGTGTCTGCAGGGGCAGCATGAGGAGAGAAACTGAAAGCCCACAGGAGAGGCAGAGTGTCCTCAGAGCACCAAACCAACCACGGAATTCACTTTCCCTGAGCAGCTTTGATGTGCACAGGAACACCAACAGCAGCTGCTGAAAGCTTCCTGAGATACCTGCACAGGGTTGAGCACATCACCTGAGCACAGTGAAACACACCTGAGCACAGTGAAACACCTGAGCACAGGGAAACACCTGAGCACAGGGAAACACACTTGAGCACAGTGAAACACACCTGAGCACAGAGAAACACACCCGAGCACAGTGAAACACACCCGAGCACAGTGAAACACACCTGAGCACAGCGAAACACACCCGAGCACAGCGAAACACACCCGAGCACAGCGAAACACACCCGAGCACAGTGAAACACACCCGAGCACAGCGAAACACACCCGAGCACAGTGAAACACACCCGAGCACAGTGAAACACACCTGAGCACAGTGAAACACACCCGAGCACAGCGAAACACACCCGAGCACAGCGAAACACACCCGAGCACAGTGAAACACACCCGAGCACAGCGAAACACACCCGAGCACAGTGAAACACACCTGAGCACAGTGAAACACCTGAAACACACCTGAGCACAGCGAAACACACCCGAGCACAGTGAAACACACCTGAGCACAGGGAAACACACCCGAGCACAGGGAAACACACCCGAGCACAGGGAAACACACCTGAGCACAGTGAAACACACCCGAGCACAGTGAAACCCCTGAAACACACCTGAGCACAGCGAAACACACCTGAGCACAGCGAAACACATTCGAGCACAGCGAAACACCCGAGCACAGCGAAACACACCCGAGCACAGTGAAACACCTGAGCACAGCGAAACACACCCAGGCACAGTGAAACACACCCAGGCACAGTGAAACACACCCAGGCACAGTGAAACACACCCGAGCACAGTGAAACACACCCGAGCACAGTGAAACACACCCGAGCACAGTGAAACACACCCGAGCACAGTGACACACACCCGAGCACAGTGAAACACACCCGAGCACAGTGAAACACCCGAGCACAGTGAAACACCTGAGCACAGCGAAACACACCCGAGCACAGTGACACACACCCGAGCACAGTGAAACACCTGAACACAGTGAAACACACCTGAGCACAGTGAAACACACCCGAGCACAGGGAAACACACCCGAGCACAGGGAAACACACCCGAGCACAGTGACACACACCCGAGCACAGTGAAACACCTGAACACAGTGAAACACACCTGAGCACAGTGAAACACACCCGAGCACAGGGAAACACACCCGAGCACAGGGAAACACACCCGAGCACAGGGAAACACCTGAACACAGTGAAACACACCTGAGCACAGTGAAACACACCTGAACACAGTGAAACACACCCGAGCACAGTGAAACACCTGAGCACAGTGAAACACACCTGAGCACAGTGAAACACACCCGAGCACAGTGAAACACCTGAACACAGTGAAACACACCTGAGCACAGTGAAACACCTGAGCACAGTGAAGCCCCTGAGCACAACCCCTTGCCCAAGAGCAGCACCACAATAATGGTGTTCCAAGCAGGAGCCCCCAGAACCATCCCCAGCAGCTGAGCCCTCCCAGAGCAGTTGGTCCCAGCAGCTTTAATTGGGGGGTAAAATATCCTGAGAATGTCCCAGCAGGAGCTGGAAACAGGCAGCAGCTCTTCCCAGTGGAAAGTCATTGAGAGCTGCCAGCACACAGGAGATTCTGTAAGTGCCAGTTCCTCAGTACAAACTATGTTACCAATCTATAATTGTCTGCAGGAAAGTGAAGGGGGATTAAGCTACAGAAACTGTCTGAGAACAAGTTGGGGCATGTCAGGTAGAGTCCGGCTGAACCAAAATTATATTGCACTCCATTCCCAATTCTGCTGCAGTTACCTGCTTGTGCTTTCATGCCACAGGCACCAAATTTTTCAGTCCTTTGTACCTTGGAGCACAATTACAGTATGTTCCACAGGTAAAAATACAATTTCTTTAGAGTCTAGATTTCATTCAAAATAATCAGGTCAAACACTTGAGTTGCTCAGGAGGTGTGGGTTTTTGGATTTTTTTTAACGTACTAGATAAAAGCTTCTAAGAAAATATTTTTAAATTGTTTAATTCTGTCATGTTGCTATTTTTAGCAGCATTAGGAGACAGCTGTGGACAGAGAGGCAGCAGTCTGGGATGGTTCACAGGCACTCAGAGATATCCACCGTGTTTCAAGTGAGCCACAACAGACCAAACAGTTTAAAAGCTCTTTTCCCTTCCCAACCCAAGGGTGTAAATGACCCTGTACCTTTCACAATCCACAGAGCTCCCCTGGTGACAGCACATCAGCACCCACCAGATCTGCATCTGGGGTGTCACTTCTGCCTGGGAGGACAGCTTGTCACCCTTGTATGATGGACATCAAGTCCAGAGCCTCACCTCCCTTCTTCCCTACTAAAGATTATCAACATCCCGTCAATGTTTTGAGGCAACCCTTCTCACCAGATTTGGCCCAGCTGGTCACTGTAAACAAATATTAACCTGACCAGAGTCACACCAAGACACAGATTGCTCGATGAACGTGTACTGAGTCACAGAAAGAACACGGGACTCTGGTCCCTGTCACCTGATAAGGATGACAGGAAGCAAAGGAACAGGAACTGCCACCCACTGCTGTCACTGCCCCATGGATGCTGGGTGAGGAATGAAAACCCATCCCCAGGGAAGGATGATTTATTTGCAGAATTGGGTCTCAGCTTCCTGCCTCCTCCATGACACGAGGATTCCCCACCAGCGAGTGGCTGTCAAAACTGAGCTCAAGGTCTACACAGAGCCGTGGGGAAGTTTTCCTCACATTTGTCAGAACATGGATTTGGTTTGAAGAGCAGCCCAAACATCTGTTCTCAGAGGACACCTGCATGCTGCAGGTGTCTGCAGACACCTGAGGTTAAAAATCGGGAGCAATGCTGGTGTGAGCCACTGTGGGAAACACATCCTGCGTGAGTGAATCCCCTTGACGGGTCTGAGCTGTTAAATTCTGAGTGTCCTGACTTCTTAACACAAATACACCTCAAGTACTTCTCTGAGTAGCACCTACACCTTGTGTAAGTCATGGGAAAAGCAATTAAACCCCTATTAGCTAAACCATGTCTTTAGACCCCCAGTTCAGTACATCACTTCTGGGCAATACAAGTGTTTCACTGGATATGAAGAATTTGAACAGCCCACCCACAGGGATGGAAATACGAATCTATGAGGTTCACGTTGTAGCACAGAACTGCCCCACACCTGACAAGAGAGAGAACAAGGTTTTACTGCAGATTTCTGCAGTATTTTCAGAGATAAACTTATCTTCATGCAAAACATCACACCTTGAGAGTACCAGTTAAACCATGACACAGCTACAAATTCTCCTAAATAGATGAAAAAACCACGAGGATCTCCAGAAGAGCTCTGACAACCTTACAAATAATGACCTTTTTCACCTAAAGCTGGATCCAAAAAGCTTTGTTACAATAATGCTTTTTTTTACTGCCACACAATGGAAATTATCATTACCTGACACATTTCAATTAAATATCACACCTACTGCTCTAATAAAAATTCAGCTTTCTAAACAAGAGCTAAAAAGAGAATGTAAAGAAATATTATATGTAAATTATTGAAATATACATTAGTTCTTCCAAACTGGGAATATCTGAGCCAGCTATACTAAAATATGGATTTTAAATCCACCACTATTAGCTACTTCAAACTAATTCACCTTCTCGTGGAATTAAAGCAGCTCCAAGCCTCTCACCCACAAAGCTGGCACACACTCCAATTAACAGAAAATCATTGCTTTTTCTTGTCCCAATACAATTTCCACACCAGCTTTAGAGGAATTCAATGACTTTTATGGAGTTCCAGGAGCTCCTGTGAAGGCAGGCCAAGGCTGAAGGGGTTCAGACCCACTTCTGCCCATCTCACAGATCTCTCTGGAGCTGCAGGCAACACGTGGGACTTGACTGCACCACAAAAATCCCTCCCATCTCTGGTGGGGCCCAACATCTGGAGGGGAGGAAGCAGAGCCAAGGTAACCGAGGGGGATTTGATCCTGGATGCAACAGTAGCAAAATGCCCTCCCCACTCCACTGCCCAGGGTTTCCTCCCAAGGGAGAAACGTTTCAGCATAAAACGATTCATTTTTGGTTCTGCTTTTTGAACTAACAAGTTCACTTTTGGTTTCAGGCTGAAAGCGAAAGCTCAGCCTGTCCCTCTGCAGCCTCTCTGAATGGAAAATAAATAACAAAATAGTAAAGCAGGATGGTGTGTGTGCTGCTGGGGAATGTACAGCCAGGATTTTGGGAATCACATTTATGCAGCAGGAAGGCAAGAAGTCAGCACAGAAAACAGCCAGGACTCTAGGAAAGTGTTTAATAAATACCAGGGAAAGACAAAGGGTTTAACCTGTATTTCCTGCAGATCAAGGAACAGCCTCTGAAACTTTGGATGCATATGTTCAACCCAAAGCATTTTTGCAGCACTTAAAGCCAGCTGGCAGTTCCTTGGCACTGCCCAAGCCTGACACAGGTCTGAAGGGGCACTGGGAACTCCTGGGAACTCGAGAAGTGGACACAAACTTATAGAGGCTACTTACTCATTCTTCAGTCAGCCACTAATTTTTCCTCCCAGATTGACCAAACAAGCTATTTAAAAATAATTCCTTTATTCCAGCAGTACTGCTAATTCACTGTAAATCCTCTGACCACAATTACTAATGATGCTGTTGGAAATGATCTTGCAAAGCACATTAAGCTCTGAGTGCTCCCTACAGTACATGAAAGACACAAAGTGGGGAAGGAACTGCGGGTCTGGAGTTGACAGTTATTCACAAAGAGCAGCTTTCACACCTGGGAACGAGCTCTAGTGAAACTATTAATGCCTTTGTTAATTACACATGGGACAGTGCTACAGAGAACCTGGAATACTCAGTGTGTGCACTCCTGTCACCCCACCACGAGCTCCCTCACCATTTCCTGCAGGTGAACATCAATCCTGATGGAGAAGGAAGGAATCATCCCTGAAATAACGTGCCATGCCTTTAACACTTGGAAAAATGATCTGATTGTGTCATTAAGATAATTTATTTGCTGGTGCCAGAAGGTTCTGACCCTAATCCAGGCTAAACGAGGCAAACCTGGTAGGGCACCTGGATCACCTGGGCAGTGTGGATGGCACGAGGCCCCTCAAAGGCGCTTCCAGAACAGGGACACGTGTGCTGATTGTCCCTGCTGGGGGACAGCAGGGCTGGTCAGGGTCAGCCCAGCACGGCCAACGACCCTGCGGCCATGCAGGAGGGGTGGCAGCTGGGACAGGCACAGGGCAGAGCTGGACACAGCAGCAGCAGGAACAGCACCAGGCTGGGGGACAAGGAGCAGTCTCTGCCAGGCTGAGAACGGGCACTCACACGGGCTCTGAGCCCTCTCACAGCAGTCCCAGCCCGTGTTTGTTTGCACATCTCAGCACCCCAACAGGAACAGGCCCATCCAGCCACAAGACTTATTAATACTTCAGAAAAAATGAGAAAACCAATGTTTTCAGAACCAAACTCCTGAAGCTGGGAAATTAAGGCTATTTTAACCACTTCATATCATCTTCAATTGAAACTAACATTTGAAAAAGCTCTTGGTTCTGAGGCTGGATTTGAAATGCTGTTATTCCAAACAAGAATTCAATATTCCTGAATGAAAAAGAGCTGCTTCACAACAAACCAGCAACACTCTGGCTACACAGAGCATCTTCAGGAGTTACTTTCAGGTTCAGCTCTGTTCCCTGCTCTCCTCAGGAACCCCACAGAACCCCCAGGATTGCAGTGCAAAGTCAGTTTTAGTCATATCACCAACACAAGGATGAGGTGGGAAAGCATCTTTTGCTGGGAACCAATTGTGTTTCTTCCAAGCAAACTCCTGAACTCCTCCAGACCTTCTTTCACACTGTGCATGCTTACAAAACACAAGAAATTACTGGCTACTCTCCTACTCCTTCTGCAGATGCTTATTTGCCACTAGAACCCAGTACAGAGCTGTAAGATGAAGGAAAAGCAAAACCAAAAAGCCAACAAAGTTGTCTTATCACTGTTTGTAAGCTCAATAATCCCACGCAAGTTTTCTCCCAACTGTTGCTTATCCTGACCTCCCGTTGCATTTCAGCTTTCAAAGCCGAGGTTTCTGGCTTTGATGTTCCACCTCTAAGCAGAGCTGAGCCAAGTGATCTCTGTTCACCGGCTCTGAAACACACAGCACTCGTTTGCTCTCCTGGAGCCCCCACCCTGCAGAGCTTTTAGGTCAACACACTTTGGCTGAGAGGTGCAAGGGCTCCAAACGAGCCAAACCCTGGACTCGCAGAGCTCCACAACATCCTTTTTACAGCTCCTGGGCTCACTGCACCAAGCCATTCCTAGCTGCTGTTTTTCACCCTTGTACTGAATATCTCTCCTGTTTTTCTCGAGCTACAGCTTCCCTAACAGATAACCCGTGCCTACTTTTTCCTTGGGCAGTGACACAGAGCCTTTATCACGACAAACACACGCCCCAGAGTCAGAAGATTTAGAGAGACCCTCAGTCCACAGGCAGACGCTGAGTTTTCCCCAAACACCCCGGTAACTCTCACACGTGCACTGCGGCCGCTTCCAGGGTCCTACAGAGCCTTTCTGCCACAATTTCCCCTCCCCTGAAGCTGCCTCAAAGTCGGGACACCACAGCCCGTCCCCGAACGCAGTCCGAGCCCGCGGCTCACACGCCCCGTGTATCTGCTCGCCACTCCAACAGCTCCGCGGCCCTTGCACCGGCGAACCGGCAAACTCGCACCCCGGGCTGGGGCCAAGAGTCAGCGCCGTCCGCCCCGGCCCCGTCCCGCTCCCTCACCGCCATGGGAGCCGCCTCTGCCCCGCGCCGCCCGCCGGGCCCGGGCAGGGGACAGAGGGCCCAGCACAAACACCGCCCGTTCCCCCCGCCCCGGTGCGACCCGAGGGCCTGGGGCGACCGGGCCAGGGGCGGGGGGGGCCGGGCCCGCGGCCCCTCGGCCCCGCGAGCCCCCTCAGGCCGTCCCGCCCGCCCCCCCCGGCCCCGGGCCCGCACCAGTTGGTCATGTCGAGGAAGAAGGCGCAGCCGGCGGGGCTGAGCTGGAAGCCGAGCAGGCGCTGGAACTCGCCGATCAGCACGTCCTTGTCGGTGGTGCCGAGGCAGCTGAACTTCTGCATGAGCTCCGCGTCCAGGTCCACGTCCATGCCCTCCATGGCCGGGGGTCCCGGGGGCTCCGCGGCCGGGCCGGGGCCGCCTCAGCGCCGCGCGCGCGGGGGGGGGGGCGCGCGGGGGCGGGCGGGCGGGCGGAGGGGGGGGGGGGAGTGGGTGCGCGCGCGCCGCCGCCGCCTGCACTGCGCCTGCGCCGCCCCGCCCCGCGGCGCGCGGCACGCGACGTCACCCCCGGCTGGCGTCACCCCACGCGCGATGCGGGGCGGGGCCGCGTGCCCGCGGGGGGAGGGAGGGAGCGCGGCAAGGGCGAGGGGGCGGGGCCTCGCATGCAAATAAGCGCCGCGCGTGACGCGGGGGCTCCGCTGCGTCACCGAGGGGCGGGGCCACCGCTCGTCTCCGCCCACATTCGCGCGCTGCCATCCATATATGGCGGCGAGTGCGCGTGTTTGTGTATGCAAATGAGCTGCCGTGACGTCATGCCGTGCTATGCAAATGAGACGCGCAAGGCTCGACGGGAGCCCCTTCGGTGTTTTTTTCCGCCTAAAAATGATGTTTTTCCTTCAGCTTTCGACCGCGCGAGACTGCGCCGTGCGCGGCTCGTGATCGGAACCATCCCGTGTGTTCCGTGAGGAGAACACAGAGAACAAGGAGAACGCGCTTTGGCAGCGCCTCGGTCCCCAACGAGCCCTGCGCGCCGTGCGGCGGGGGGGCGCCGGCGGCGCTGCCGGGCCTGTGGGCGGACGGTGGTGGCGTGACCAGAGAGGGACGGGCGGGCTGGCTCCGCCTGCTGGGCGGGGACAACGACAGAGTGGGGCCCACTGGCGGTCACTTCCGGGCCCTACGGCAGCCGGCAGGGGTCATCACGAGGCGGACGGCGGCGCTGTGTGAGGGCGTCACTGCGCGGGTGCGTCACTTCCGGCAGGCGGCGGCGGGAGCACCATGCCCAAGTGAGTGCGGGAGGCCGGGCCGGGCCCCCCGAGGGTCCCGGGCGGGGGTCGGTGCTCCCCGAGGGTCCCGGAGCTCCCCGCGAGCCCCAGGACCGTGAGGGGCGCGGATGACCGGGAACCCTGGCGCTCATGCCGAGTCGTTCCCGGGGCTCCGTTAACGCTCGCAGCGCTAAGGGGGCTCTGAATAACAAAGCTTTTCCCCGGCAGGTTTTACTGTGATTACTGTGACACGTACCTCACCCATGACTCGGTGAGTACCAAAGCCTCGGCTTTGATTCTTTCGTGAGTCAAGAGTATTAAAATAAAACTTGCCTCGGTCTCGTGAGATGCAGCGGCGTTCCTTGGTGTTTTCGTTTTCCATGCAGGAAAGAGGGAGAACGTGCCACGTTCCCGGTGTTCTGCAGCAGTGCCAGGGTCAGAGAAGGCAGCTGGGAGGGCCTCAGGGCAGCTTTTGGAGAGTTAACACTTATTGTTCTGATAAAAGTTGACATAAAGGTTTTGCACAGCCTGGGCACAGAAACAAACCTGCTTTATGCTGCTAAATTCCCGTGTTTAAAATCATAACAAACACCCAGTAACCTGAGGGTTTCTGTGACCTTCCCCAGCCCTCCGTGAGGAAAACCCACTGCAGTGGCCGGAAGCACAAGGAGAACGTGAAGGATTATTACCAGAAATGGATGGAGGAACAAGCCCAGAGCCTGATTGACAAAACAAGTAAGGCCAATCTTTCTGTGACCCCGGCTGCCTCCCCGTTCCTTCCCCTGCCTTTCCTCCAGCTGCTGTTCCCTGCTTCCACCTTGACTTTTCCTCACTTCCCTGGGGAGTCTTTGCTCAGTGAGTCATGAGTGAAAACTTGGGAGTGTGGATCTCGAGTTCCTCAGGTTTTGGGCTGTCCCAGAGGAGCCTGAGAGCTCTGCCCACTCCCACAAGAGCTGAGGTTCCCTCCCAGGGCTGGTGGCAGTGGCTCCATGGCCCTGTTCATGAGAGCTGTCAGTGCCACCTCTCTCAGTGATGTTCTACAGGGCCAAATAACAAACTTGTGCTGCTTGGCAGTGGCACATTGGTGCTAAGAGCATGGATAGGAATTCCAAAAGATAGGAAAGTGCACATTAAAAAGTGTAGATTGTTGCATTTTTCACCCTCAGCTCCCAAGTGATTTTTTTCTGGCAGTTGAAGGCTTGACTGAAGTGTGGCATTGTTTCCTCTGTCACTTCAAGAAGTCCTTTTTCCTCTGAGGAATATCTCCTTCCTCTGTGAAAGAACTACAAACACTACACTACAAAAAAGATTCACTTCATGGCAGCCCTCCTTGGCCCGTGGGATACCTCAGGGTGGACAGGACCCCTAAGGATCATTGATCCTGCTCCCAGCTCTGTGCTAAGACTAAACTGTGTGAGCAGCAGCATCATCCAGCTGCCCCCTGAGCTCTGACAGAGCCGTGCCCACTCCCCTGGGGAGTGTTCAGTGCCCAACCACATCTGAGTGAAGAGTTTTCCTAAAACTTCCTAAAACTCCAAACTTCCCTCAACTTATCGTCTCTTTATTTCCCTCTGTACATTTTCCTTGTCATGCTTCCAACTTCCCCACCTTTTGCCTTCCCTCCAGTCCACACCAGTGGAGTTTCCCCCCTTCCTTGCCCCCCCATTCCCTCTCCCTGCCCCTCCCCAGCCCTCGCCCCGTTGCCATTCCAGCACAGCATGTCCCGGTGGAACGCTGCGGATCCCGCCACGTGGTTCATTTTTTTTTTTCCTCTCCTGCCCTGCCCAGGGGTGTGACAGCCCCACAGGAGCTCTCTAGTCCCAGCTGTACCAATAATTGTCTGCAGGAGTCTCAGGTGCTCCCCAGGTGCCAGGGATGTGTCCGGCGTGGGGACGGCAGCGCACGCAGCATGACGTGACCGCGGGGCATGACACGGACCCGGCGCTCCCTCGGCCTAGTAACTGGTGTTTTTTTTTTCCTGGGATTCTTTCTTTCCTTTTTTTTTTTTTTCTTTTCCCCCCCAATGTAGCGGCTGCATTCCAGCAAGGGAAAATTCCACCGACCCCGTTCTCGGCGCCACCTCCGGCCGGAGCCATGATTCCACCTCCTCCCAGCATCCGTAAGTTTGGGGCACTTTGGGGCTGGGATCGTGGCCCTCTGGAGCTGTATTGCTTGTTATCCTCAGCTTGCAAAGAAAAGGCCTTTTAGCCTGAAGCCAACCCAGCTTGAGCTTGTGCTCCCGTGGTGTGAGGAAATTCCATGGAAGGGCAGTTCAGTCCTTACTGTGATTTCTGGGATGCTGAGTGCACCAGAAGCAGTGACAACCCCTCATTCCATGGGGGTTCCCATGCAGATGGCTCTGTGGGAACTGCACACTGGGTTTGTTTGGGTTGATTTTTCTAAATTAGAATCACTTTGGTGACCTTTTGCCCTTGAGCTGGTGAAGGGCCCAGAGCCATCCCAGCCCCAAGCGCTGCTCTTGGGAGTGGCAGCTCCCTGTGGACAGCTGGATTTGGTAGCCAGCAGATTCCTCCTCTGGCCACTCCCTAGCCCCTGGAATCAGGGCTGGAATGGAGGCAGATGTAAAGCCACTGAGGCATTAGTTACTGCCATGTGTTGTGAAGAACTGCAGTGCCCTTTGGTGGCTGAGAGTGCCAGTGTGTAACTGTTGTTTCTGTGCAGCTGGCCCGCCCCGGCCCGGCATGATGCCAGCCCCACACATGGGGGGCCCCCCAATGATGCCAATGATGGGCCCACCCCCTCCAGGAATGATGCCAGTCGGGCCTGGTGAGTCTGGGATGGGGTAACTCTGCCATGGGGGGCTGCCTGGGGGGTCTGGGTGATGTTTCCTGTCCCACAATCTGTTGGGAGCTCAGTGCTGGTCACGCTCTGGTCACACCTGTGTCACTGTTACCCCTGCATGGGGAGACTAAAATTTACAGCCACTCATTAGAACCCCTTTGCTTCTCGTTGAGAGTCACCAACCCCCTGTGCAGCTGGACTTACGGCTCTGGGAAGTTGTAGCTGTTCTCCCTCTTCTCAGAGCAGTTATTGTTTAGGATTTTGGTGCCTCCAGGTCTCAGGTTTTGCACACGAGGTGCATTTTTTCACTAGATGAATTTTACTCTTTAAAAGGTCTCAGGGGAATGTGTTCCAGAGAAACAATAGGCCTGGAAAAGGCTTTATCAGAACTGTAAACTAAAATGTCTTTGATCCATTCCACTCCTGAGCTTCCTGGCATTTGAAGAATTCTCAAGGGGTATCTTATTGGAGCAGTTCCCAGAACAAATCTATGGGAAAACACACACACGTGCACTGAAAGTGGTGAAGTGTCCTTGCAATTATTGTCTTGAGCTTGAAACTGTTCTTTGAGTGTTTTTAAAGGCCCAAGGTAACTGCACAGTCTGTGATATTCAGCAGCCTGGCGAAAATAAATGGCCAAGTGGGATGGAAACCATTATTCAGGCTGTGCAGCACAGCCCCTGCTTTTCCCTGGCAGAGGTGCTCAGTGCTTGTTTGTGAGCACATGGGATGGTTTTGCAGCACTTTTCCCCAAATGAACACTTTCCCAGATCAGGAATTAAGCTCGTGTGTCTCTTGAGTGGCTGGAAATAAGCTGTGAGCATTGTCAGAATGGGTGTTTAACCCAGCAGCTCAGTTCCTCCTCTGCTGGTGGCTGAGCTCCTCCAGGGGAAGGAACTCATCTGGGCAGCTGCCAGATCAGAGCTTACACACTTGGAAAATGGGAGTTCCCTGGAGCAGGGTAGAGGACCTGCTCACTGTACAGTGTGAAATTTCTGCCCTCTGACGGTGGTGAGGCAGGGTTGCTGAGAAGCTGAGGCTGCCCCTGGATCCCTGGCAGTGTCCAAGGCCAGGGCTTGGAGCAGCCTGGGACAGTGGAAGGTGTCCCTGTCCATGGCAGGGGAGTGGAAATAAATCTTTAAGGTCCATCCCAAGCCATCCAAGTTCTGCCATCACTGGTAGTGCTCCCAAGAGCTGTTGGTTAACCTGTCTTTCCCCTGCAGCTCCTGGGATGAGGCCACCCATGGGAGGACACATGCCAATGATGCCAGGGCCCCCCATGATGAGACCCCCCTCCAGACCCATGATGGTGCCAACCAGGCCGGGAATGACCCGTCCAGACAGATAAAGATGGAGATGAAGCTGCCTTTTCATATTAGGACCTTCCCTGTGATAAACACCACAGAATTGTGTCCCTGGGGCTTTGTACTTGCTGTGTGGAGGGACTCTGCTGTCACCTCAGTGTGTGGATGGAACACACCCTGCACTGACTTGTACGAGGTCTGGCTTTTTGGGTGTCTTCTCAGTTGTATTATTATTTTTCCCCCCCTATTGAATGATAAAAACAAGAATAAAGCATTGATGTTGTTTCCATACAGACTCAGAGCCTTGTTCTGAACTCTCTCCTGGGGAAGAAAATAAGGGTGGGGAGCAGTGCTGGGCTGTGAGGGAAGTTCAGGGCTGATGGGGGTCCTGGGGGAACCCCTGGGAAGGGGCTCCTGGACGATCCTGGGGCGGCTCCAGGGTCGTCTGGGGGGGGTAATCCGGGGTTGGTCCTGGAGTGGGGTCCAGAGGGGAGTTCCAGGGTGGTCCCTAGGGGGTCCTGGGTTGGTCCTGGAGTGGGCTCTGGCAGGGGAATCCCGGAGGATCCCGGGGTGGGGTTCTGGGGCTCCTGGGTTGGTCCTGAAGTGGGCTCCGGGTGGGGGTCCCGGAGCGGCTCCATGGGCGTCCGGGGACTCACTGTGGCCGCGCCCTCCGCGCACACGCCGGGAGCGCGGCTGCGGCGGTGCGGGGCGGGCTGGGCCCGGCGGAGGGCGGTGCGGGGAAGGGGCGGGCGGTGCGGGGAAGGGGCGGGCGGTGCTGCAGGGCCGGCGAGGGGCGGTGCGGGCAGGGGGCGGGCGGTGCTGCAGGGCCGGCGAGGGGCGGTGCGGGCAGGGGGCGGGCGGTGCGGGGAAGGGGAGGGCGGTGCGGGCAGGGGGCGGGCGGTGCTGCAGGGCCGGCGGAGGGCGGTGCGGGCAGGGGGCGGGCGGTGCGGAGCGGGCGGTGCGCGATGGGGTCCCGCCGCCCGCGGGCCTGACCCGCCGGCCCGGCATGGCGGGCATCATCAAGAAGCAGATCCTGAAGCACCTCTCCCGGTGAGGCGCCCGCTCCTCTTCCTCCTTCTCCTCCTCATCCTGCGCCTCCTCCTCCCGGGGGGCTGCGGGGGACGAGGGCCCGAGTCCGGGGGTTTGGGGAGCTGCGGGACCCGGGGGGCTGAGCTGTGGAGCGGCCGGGCCGGGGGCGGTGTCCGAGGGCCGGGGGGCGGTGTCCGAGGGCCGGGGGGTGTCCGAGGGCCGGGGGGCGATGTCCGAGGGCCGGGGGGTGTCCGAGGGCCGGGGGGCGGTGTCCGAGGGCCGGGCGGTGTCCGAGGGCCGGGGGCGGTGTCCGAGGGCCGGGGAGCGGTGTCCGAGGGCCGGGGGGTGTCCGAGGGCCGGGGGCTGTCCGAGGGCCGGGGAGCGGTGTCCGAGGGCCGGGGGCTGTCCGAGGGCCGGGGGCGGTGTCCGAGGGCCGGGAGCGGTGTCCGAGGGCCGTGGGGTGTCCGAGGGCCGGGGGCGGTGTCCGAGGGCCGGGGGCGGTGTCCGAGGGCCGGGGGGTGTCCGAGGGCCGGGGGCGGTGTCCGAGGGCCGGGGAGCGGTGTCCGAGGGCCGGGGGGCGATGTCCGAGGGCCGGGGGCGGTGTCCGAGGGCCGGGGGCGGTGTCCGAGGGCCGGGGGGTGTCCGAGGGCCGGGGGGCGGTGTCCGAGGGCCGGGGGGCGATGTCCGAGGGCCGGGGGCGGTGTCCGAGGGCCGGGGGGTGTCCGAGGGCCGGGGACACTGTGGTGTCCGGGCCCAGCCTGCCCGGAGCGGCCCCGCCGCCCGTCCCCGGGCTCAGAGCCCTCCGAGGCCGGCGGTGTCCCGGTGTCGGTGCCCGGCGGTGCCGGCCCTGGGCTGCGGCAGAGGAAGCTCGGGAGGCGGGAGGGGATCACGAACAGCCCCGGGGTGACACCGGCTCTGGGGGGTGTTGGCGTTGTATTCCGCCCTTCTCGGTGAAGTTCATCCCAGGCGGGCGCTGGGGAGAAGCGGGTGAGGCTCCCTGCGGGAGGCTCTGCCGGGAAATGCAGCTGCCCGGGCTCGGGGCGGGCCTGGGGCGCATAGCGGTGCCTCAGTTTCCCCTCACGGGCTGCCTGTGTTACCCCATGGCTGCGGGCACGGCCTCGCTCGGCATCGCTGCGGGATCAGAGGAGCGTGCACAGCAAGGTGCCGTGCCTGGGAGGGCGCAGGTGAGGGCACGGCACTGCACAGCGCCCGTGCTCTGCTTTCTGAGCAGGTCCTGTCCATCCCTGCTGCTGGACACGCTCAGGTGCAGAGAGGGGCCTGAAGTGACCTGTGTGGGGTCAGTGCTGGTGTGATCCATGAATCCCAGCCCTCTGAGATGGATCCTGGAGTGTCTGGAGCCCCAGAGCAACCCCACACACCCTAAATGAGCAGTGCAGGGTCTGTTTTGGGGTCAACAATTGCCCCGTGCTGTGGCTCTCTCGGTGCTGTCCCGAAAGAGGAGTGATGGAGCTGCTCTAGGTGCTGATTTAAATGGATTTCTGCCAGGCCTGCCATCCCAAGCCCCCGAGCTTTCTCTCTCATTCACCTCACACAGGTGTGTTGTGGTCAGTGCAGATTCAGCCTCCTGCTAGGGAGGCACTGAAGTATTTTATACACAGAGAGGTGAGTGAGAGCAGTTCTTGATAGAGGGTGAAACAGAGCTGGGCGTTATCCTGGGTGCTGCTCCTCTGGGTGTTGATCTCATGGACAATTCTCTCTCTTTACATAAATACAGTTTTGCTGGTGCTTTTGCTTAATTTTGCATTTTGGTGTCTCCTTACCACTGTTACTCTATATTCTTACCCAAAGTGCCCCTTTTCCCCTCTGATTGGGACAGTTCTTAATGTTCACCTGGGTATCCTTTGGGCGGTTCCAGGGAGAACAAGGAGTCCCAAAACATTCAGCATGTCTGTCTGTTTTCCTGCTAGCTGGACTTTGGGTGATTGATCCGATTCTATCCCTCACACAAGGATTGTGGATCTTTGCAGAAATGCAATTTGAACCCAGTTTAATGGTGTATAAAAAATACTAAGTTTTTTTGTTCCAGTTTTGTTTCATCCAAATACCTCCTCTTCACCCTCCCTTTGGGTTTTCTTTCAGCCACCCTCTTTTGCCTGGAAGAATTTTGCTACTGAATGATTAATCTGCCTTTATTTTCTGCTCACATTTGCATGTGAAATAATTCCTTGTTCTTTTTGTTGTGTCTCCGCTCGGAGCCCTTTCTGCACGGGGGTGTGGTTTTGTCTCTCTTCTATGTGGAAATTTGTAAGAAAACAGTCAGGAGAGGCAGCCAGGTCAGGGAGATGTGAATGAGGGGTTTAACCTGACTGTTCCTGTGATCCCACCTCGCTGTGTGATGGGGTGGCCGTGGTGGTCACGGCTGAGCTTTGCCCAGTTGTGAAGGTATTTAAGAAGGCTCAGCCTTGTTTTGTGCTTCAGCAGCTTCAATTCCTGGAGCAGGAGAACCTAAAAACTTGCGGAGCTTTCGCCATCTGTGCCTTTCACTCCTTTGTCCTATATTTAGCTTGGAAAAGCAAACAGATGAGGTGGTTTCAGTTCTTGCTGCTTCCAGGCAGGCACAGGGCTGCGGTGCTGGGCAGTGACTGGAACCCAGCATCAGGGGCTCCCTGAGCTGCCCAGGCATCACCTGCTGGCTCTGAGCTGGTGTTCCCCAGCCTGTAACTATTCATGGAGGTACATCTTTAAAATAAAATCAGTGAGCTGCCTTTACCTCTTCTGGGCCTTATTCAAAAGTAGCTTTCTTCTCATTGTCTTTTTTTTTTTGTTGTTTTAACTGGTGCTGGTGTGGCTGCAGCAGATCCGTGTTCTCAGGGTGTGACAGAGGCCCTGTTTATCCACAAGCCCAACTTCATGTGCCACTTTGGGATTTGAGTTCTCAGCACTGCAGTGGAAATCCTTGCCAAAAAGGCTTTTATTTAATTTCGTTGGAGAGGTTTATCCCCTGCTGCCTGTAACAGCTGCTTTGTGACGTTTTCTTTTGGGACACGTGTTGAAACTTGTGAGCTTGTGGAGTAACAGGCACTCAGGGCATGGCTTCCAGAGGAAGTGCAATGTGCAGTCCTGCTGGGAAGAAATAAAAGTTGGTGTCAGCAGAGGAGCAGCTGGACTGGGGTTTGGGGGCAGGTCTGAACACAGGGGAAGGAGACCACAAATGTGTCTCACTGTGACCCCAGGGAGCTGCAGCTGAGGAGTAACTTTGGGAACCTCTGAAAATAGGGTGAAAAGGGAGCAAAGGAGAAATGAGTGAGGAGTTAACAACAGCAGAGGTGTTACCAGAGAGGAAAAAACCTGTGTAGAAAAGGAGACCTGTTTGCAGAGGAGGGTGCAGAGCATGCGTCGCCGGTGCAGGCAGATGTGTAACAGATGTGCAGCACAGAAATGAGTGGATAGCAGATTGTGGATTTGGCAAACTGTCCTCAGCACAGGATGGAGCCACCTTTTCAGGTAAGTGAGACAGCACTTAGAAACGAAATTAAAAATACTGTTAGAGAGCAGAGCAGTGGAGCAGGGTGTAGCACTGAGGTGCTTATCAGGGCAGGTCAGGTACTCAGGCAGGAGAAACAGCAGCGTGTGGCTCCTCATAAATGGTGCTGCTCCTCAGTGGAGGAGGAATGGAGGAGTGCCCCTCCATCCCACGGATTAGGCCTTGCATCCCTTTTTCCAGGCGAGGTTCCCTTGACTCCTGCCCTCTCTCGTTTGAGCTGATGGGTAAGTGGAGAGCAGGCAGGCTCATGGTGTAGCTGTAGTTTGTTCTAGCCCCCTTTGGCAGCAGGGACGCGTGGGTGTGGCAGCGTGTGCTGAGCTGGGAGCGCGTGGGCTCCTGGGGGCTGTTGTTTCCTAACTTGGATGTTGGAGCATCTCGGAATCTCTTCCTGGCCCTGAAGATGCCTTTGGCATCATCCCTTCCACGCTTCTGTGCCAGCACAGAGAGCTGGGAGCTGCCTCCCCGAGCCAGCACTGTGCTCTGTGTGTCCTGCTGGCCTTGGGGCTGTCTGGGGCTCCTCCCTGTCCATCCCCACCATCAGAGAGCTGCTCCCAGGCTGAGGCAGGGCAGGGAAAGGCCTTTGCAGCTGTGGTTGTCCTGCCAGGGAGTGAGAGACTCCCTGGGGTCAGGACGGCAGAAATGAGATGTGCTGTCTCAAGGGGACCCATGGCTCTCCTCAGAAAAGGTGGGCAGATGAGACAGAGCAGTTCTTCCACCAAGGAGATGGGATTTGTTCTGTGCCATTCAGGAATCATTGGAATGGGCTCTGTGGCTTGCACCAGGCAAGTCAGGCCATGTCACCAGCTCTGCCTTTGCCCAGCACAGGAGTGTGGGGAATTCCCTGAGTCTAAAGAATGCCTTCCCCCCTCAGCTTAGATTTCTTGCCCAAATGCTGCAGTCTGGGCACTGCTGTAAGAGAACAGACCCTGAATTCCTGCTCTGTTTGCCTCTCCCTTGCCCTGAAGTGTTCTGCAGCATCGCTGCGTGCTCGAGCGCTGCGCTGCAGCTGTGCCCTTGCTGCAGTCACAGGGTGGCACATGCAGCTTGCGAGGGCTGTGGGACACCCTCAGAGCCAGGAAAAGCTACCAGCAATCAGGGAGATTTGCTTACTCCCAACCCTTCAGGCTTCTCCCAGCTTCCTGACCTCGATTATAAATTACCTGGAAGCAATTTAGCGAGCATGGTGGGCAAGGAGGAAGGCAAAGAAATTGCATCCGGGAATGGCCTGAGGAAGCAACAGAATCTCGAGTGATTTAGGCAGCAAGACCTCTGACCAGCTTTGCAGTTTTGGCTTTAGCTGCTTTAATATTCTCCTTTGGTGATCAGGGAAATTTTTGTGATGATCTCTAAGATGATCATTTGCCTAAAATAGCTGTTGCAGCGATGGGAAGTACACAAAACCACAGAGCTGCCAGCTGTTAAATGCTGATAAAAAACGTTTTTCCATCTGCACAGTGCCCTGCTGCCGTGGTTCAGCACATGCTGTTCAGCCAGGTAATGGTTCCTTTGGTGCTCCAGTGCCCAGGGTGGATCCAGGGCATGAAGCAGTTTGTGGCAGGACTTTATGAAGCAATTTATGAGGAAGGAGCTCTGCTGGTGCAGCACCAAACCCCTGGTGATGCCTTTGTCTCCAAGTTCTTACATGCTGTGCCCAGCAAAGCATAGAAGGCTGGATGTAAACTCAGTGTTTTAATTTGGAAATACCTTGTTTTCCCAGTACATTTTGATGACTTTTTTTACTCTTAAAATTTTTAATAGAGAGGAATTACTGATGGCAAGGCAGAACCCCAAGCTATTATGGGTAAAGTAACACACATCTGCCTCTTCTTTGTTCAAGACAGGGTGAGAAAAAGGAGCAGACACAGACAGGACGTGGCATTTTCCCTTCACAGAGTCTAAAGTCTTCCCTTGTAAAGTCAGGTTGTTGTGCTGCACTTTGCTGGGAGAACCAAGCAATCATTTTTATGGAGCTGCTGGGTGCAAAGTGTTTCCAACCCCTTCTCCTCGGCTCCAGACACGTGTGTGCCGTTTCTGGAATGCTAAATAGACTCTTGTTGCAGCAGAGGTAAATTACACTTGAGTAGCTCAGGAGGAAAATGTGGCCAGAGCTCCTTCAGTGCAGCTCTGGGCTGTGCTGACCCTGTGGAACCTCTCCAGAGCCCTTCAGCCTCACTGGTGGGAGGGGGCTGGTAAAGGGGCTCTTCTTATTTCTCCTGGACTCCCTGAGCCCTTGCGTCCCCTGCAGCTGCTCAGTTGAGTCAGAATTAGGTAATAACTGGTAATTTCTGCACACTGGAAATGAAAATGATTGGAGGATGAAGAAGCGGAGCTTTGGACTAGTGCTCGTGTTTATTAGGTTCCTTTCTGGTTTTCTTTCATCTGTTATTTGCTCGAGGATTAGACTTGGGAAATTCCCTGGCCAGTGCCGAGGGTTTGCATTCCGGATTTGCTGACAGCACGGGGCAGCTGGCATTTAAACTTTACTGGGTGTCCAGGCAGGGAGCTGGAAATAGCAAAGAAGGTGGAGTTCTGCCCCTGGCAGAGCCCTGGCCACTTCTCCTCTCAGATGAGTTCCTGGTTTGCTTTCCAGGGCTCCCAGTACCCAGTGAGGTGCTGGTGGGTGTGGAACAAGGAGCCTCTGAGCGTTCAGAATGCTCTAGTGAAATGTTTGTTGAGTGTCCTTGGTGCCCAGGGAAGCTGCAGCCTTTGGGGAGGAGTGAGCTGGAATTCTGCTCTATGTAATTGCCTGATCCCATGCCTGATCTGCTGAAATGCTGATTTTTCTCCCTGCCACTTTAACTCTGAACTGAATTTTCCCAAACCTCCCTTAGGCTCGGTGTGTTGCAGGAGGTAACACAGAGCCAGAACTGATTCCTTACCAGGATGTTTTGTGTTTGGTTTAGGGTGGCTGAGCAGCCCAGCCTTTCATTCAATGCAGTTGCAGGCTGGAAAAACAGAAAGCTGATAATGGAAAGCCACCAGCAGTGGCACGTGTGTCCAGGGACACCAGATGTGCCTAAATCCACCCTGATAAGGAGCGTGGGACAGGCTGGTACCTTCAGTGGAAACTGTTTGCCCTGTAACCCAAGCAGGGTGAATTTCTCAGCCTTGGGGAGGTGTTGCTGCCTCCCAGGATATCTGGGGTACACAGAGCTGTGTCAGGTGATGAGATGTTTATAAATGTGGTGCTTTGTGTCTTTTTAACAATCGGGCAGTTTGGTGTTGATGGGATTCCCTTAAACTCTAAATGGCTTTGTGCTAAGAGGGTGTGATACCAATTCCGTCTTACACTGTGCAATAATTAGTCCCATCCTCTGCTAATTCAGCAAGTTTCTCTTCCTCCTGTGCAACTCCACAGAGCAGCTCTGTGCCCACTCTCAGACAGAGTGGTCCCTGCCAACACTGAAAGTTTGAGGAGGTAAAATGACTTTTATTCCTGAAAAAACTTTTAGTTCTTCCTGTGCGTCTTCGAGGCAGCTATTTTTTCCCCTTTTTACAGAAGTTTTGATCACTTGCCCAGTTTTATTTCCTCCAAAATTATTTTTAAGTTCATCCTCAGTCATGTGTATTGCACTTAAAGCTTCTTCTGCTGCCTTCCTTGAGAGCAGCCCTGCTTTGGAAAGTCACTGACCTTTCCTTTTAGCAGCCATGAACCTTTTGTTCTAGTAAACATGCTCTTTGGCTTCTGAGGTAAGAGGTTTCAATTTGAGGTGAAATGTCACATCACAGAGATTTTTGGATTGTAGAAGATCTTCCCAAGAAAGATGGAAATCCCACTAAATGCCCCGAAAACCAGACCAAGCAAAACTTGAAAAGATTTTTTGGGAAGCAGCAAATCTGCTTTGGTCAGAATACAGTTGTTGGGTTTTTTTCCCCAGTGTCCAATTCCTGTCATAGTTGCTCAAATCACATATTTGTATTCCAAATCAAAGCAGAAAATCCCCATCTCTTCCCTTGCTGTGACTCTTGTGGAGGTAAAAACCCCACTGGTTCCTGGGCTGGTTTTCCCACTGAGCTGATCAGTTCCTCCTTTCTGCCTTACCTTTGTTTGGAGGGACTTTCCAGCTGCTCCCTGCAGCTGTGGCTGGTGTCACCAGCCAGGCACTTCCTTCTGCCAAGAGATTTTGCTTGTCATTAAGCAAAATCAAGGTCACTGGTGTACAGCTAATTATCTCTCCCATACAATAGTTATAGTGACAAAGGTATTAATAGAAATGCTGGTGTGGAGCTGGGGGTGGTGGCTGTGTACAACAGCCAGTGATGACTGCAGGGAGGAGGCTGAGGCAGAAATTGAGTATTTGAGAAGAAGGTTCCTGATCCATGTGGCAGCAGGGTAGTGAGACAGGGATCTGAGGAGAAGTTTTATGATTTCAGATGTCTTCTGACATTATCTGTCCATGCATTTGCTCAGGTGGAGACAGTGTGGCGAGACTGCTACAAATGTGAACATAAATGTATTTATGATTCTAGCCTGGCTTTGGGCCAGCAGTCAGATTTACGCAAATTCCTCTTGCAATCAGCGAGTTTGTGGCCTCTGGATATGCGGGCTGAAGAACTGGGCAGTTGTTTTCAGTAGTGACATCATGTTTTGATATATATTCAAGGCGATGATTGAGCAAATAGATTTTCAGGGTTGACTTTTGTCAGAGTAATCCCAGCAGGCTCAAAAGGAGTGCTGCCCTGTGAGTTTACTGGCTTAGCTCTGCTTGACTTTGATGGAGCTGCAAAAAAAAAAGAAAAAAAAAAAGTGCAAATGTCCTCCCGTGTCAGTTTTCCAATAGGCACCATTTTCATTCAGTTTTCCCTCAGCCAGCAGCCTGTGCTGCCAAGGACGTTGCTGTGGGTGAGTGTGAATGGGGAGAGCTTGCCAGCAAACATCTGACACGTTCTGCTCTCGCTGCTGTTCCTCCCCTGGCACAAAGCAGCTCCTTTGGGGCAGCAGCAGAGACCTGGCTCTGTGAGCTCTGTGTTCTCAGGAGCTCCCACCTGAGCACTCCTGTGTGACAGTGGGTGCTGAAGTGGCTCAAGTGTGGAGTTTATTCCAGTGGAAGGTCTGGGATTCCTGTACAGGGCAGCAGCTGAGAGCAGGGTTTGACAATGGGCAGCACACCCTGAGAAATTTGGGCTGTGGTTTAAAAGAAAGAATCTGTTTCCATTTGAGATTTTTTTCCGAAACCTCCAGCTTCTGTTGTCCCATCATGGGTGGGGTCTGTAAGCTCTGCTTTGGGGGTGGAATGGCACATTTTGGTGCCTCTGGAATGCCTCATGAAAGGACTTTTGGAGCCTGGTAGGTGTTTTTGGTACCTGCTCAGCAGGATCTCTGCAGCCTTTCCCTGGAGATGCTGATAAAGAGTGGCTTGGTTTGGCTGGGTCAAGTTTCATACCTCACTCTACACTGTGTCCTGTTTCACAGCCTTGCTTCTTCCACGGCGTGATGGTATTTTTGATACACCCACACACAAAGGAAGGTGATGCCCTGGTTCAGATGTGTGTTTGTGTTGCTTATAACCAAAAGAAAAAAACAAAAACCCCTTGTGTTAGAATAGTAAAGTAAAAAGCAGACCTTTATTTGGAAGCTTCCAGGTGTCCCGGTGGTGATGGGAACACCTGGAATTAAATTTCTACAATTTTATAATATTAATTATTTAGGATATCTAACAGGTACATCCAATAGGAGATTCAGTTGCCCCAGTAATCCACCTCTGGGTCAGCCCCTTGGAGTTGGTCCAAGGAGTTCTCTGCCTCTCTTCTCATTATGCCTTATTGTAGGTCCCCTCTTTGGAATAAGACTAAGCAGTATTTCAGGAATGTGTTTAAAAGGTCAGCCTATGGTTCTAAAATCTAGGGGAAAAGAGTAGGAAAACTACTGGAGCTACAGCCATGCATTAGCAATCTACAAAGCTACAAATACATAAAAACTGTATAAAAAGCTTAAGCATCATTCCACCCCTTTTAGAGACTTGGCAGTGTAGAATTACAGGCAACACTTGTACTTTTCCTCTGCATTAGCTGAAAGCAGCTTCCCCTCTGAGCACTCTTATCCTGGGATGATGCTCCCAGCCCGGGGATGATCCTTCAGTGCAGGTGTGAGAAAGCTCAGCCTGTGGGGGCTGATCACTGCCCGTGCCAGCTTGCAAGATTAAATGCTGGGCATTACCTACCTGGCCGTGTTGTGTTTGGTTTATTCTTAGCATCCAATCCCAAGTGGACACGGTGACATCAGCTTTCAGCAGAGCTGGTTCTCTGACACAACACAAGGCTGCTCCTGGATTGCTTCTGGAGGTGTTTGCTCTGATTTTCAGCCGTGTCTGGGTTTGTGGGTGCTCACAACAGGACTCCAGGCCCAAATGATTTGGATTCTCAGTGCTCCCTGCCTGTGGAGCAGCTGTTGGAACACACTCTGCAATTTTCAATTTCTTGGTGCGGATACTGGAAGCCAGGTTAACCTCAGCCACCTCCCTGGGCGTGTTCAAACAAGAAGCCTTTGGTTGAAGGCAGTGACAAGTTAGAAGGGAATGTGCAGCCTGGCAGGTGTTGTAAACTCGGGGTGAGCTGTCAGCGTGTCCCTTGGGCTCAGGGAGGGGACAGCAGGGCACAGGAGCTGTCTGCAGGGGAGGAGCAGCACTGGGCAAACTCACAGCTGTGTGCTGCCCTGCCCTGCCCTGCCAGCAGTGTGACACCAACAACACAGGCTTGACACCAGCATCTCACACATCTGTCAGACTTTCTCTTCCAGCAAAATTTTTGCTTTGGAAAGGCCCTTTTGCCCCTGCAAGCCCTGGGCTGATGGCTCAGCTGCTGCCCCAGTGCCTCAGCCAGGTCTGTGCTACACTCGAGCTCCTGCAGCAGCTGATCCTGGCAGTGTGGGCCTGGTTCCTCCTCTCCTCCTGGAGCTGTGGCTGTTCCAGAAGCCCCTCATGCCTCTCCCCTCTCCTCCTGGAGCTGTGGCTGTTCCAGAAGCCCCTCATGCCTCTCCCCTCTCCTCCTGGAGCTGTGGCTGTTCCAGAAGCCCCTCATGCCTCTCCCAGAGCAGCCCCCACGCTGTGGGTGCAGGGGCAGAGCGAGCAGGGCACCGTGTGACTGGAGCCTGCTGACAATAGGGGCTTTCTTTCCATCCCCCTTTCTGCACCACTGTACAGAATGAGAATTAGCATTGGCGTGGAGGAATGTGTGAAATAAGCCCTGGATTCAGTGGTGGGAAAGTTGTCTGGCAGGAATTCTTGAAGTTTGAATCCAGTGACGTTGGAGTGCAGCCCCCTGCTCCCGTGGTGGCAGCTCCTGCTCAGGAGTGAGGTTTGCTGGAGACAGGAGGGTTCTGCTGCCACAGAGGGGTTCTCTGACATGCAGAAGTGTTGCCCACACTTGTACACCCTCTGTGATCTGCTGGCCCCTGAACTGGCTCCTCTGGTTCCTTAGGGGCCACTCTGGTTTTAATGAAGTCAGAGAATCATTTCACACCAGGATCCTCTGCTCTTGAGCAGAGCTGCTGCAAGTGTTTCATCCATAACACTGAAATCTCGGGCACATGAGGGATGTGAGGAGCTCACACAGGGGAGGTGAAGCACTGGCAGCCCTGGGGAGGAGAATTTCAAGCAGAGAAAACAGAGGAGGGAACTGGGGCAGTCTCTGGGAGGGGAATTTGCTGTTTGGCCCTGCTGACCAGAGAGCCGGCTGGGCTGCAGTGGTGGTGTTAAAAAGAGACAGCCACAAAAGTCATTCATTAATGGTCTTTTGCTTTCCTGGGTGAAAACAATCTAGAGAATTAAACTTTCCCCCGCTGACACGGCAATTCTGGGGGGAGTAAAACTGCTGAGCCATTGGAGTTTGCCTTTGGTTTTCTTTCATTTTGTCCTAGGGCAGTTTTGTTGGTTTCCAGGATTCAGAGCTTTAGAAAGAAATTTTCAGTTTCTCAAACCTGAATTTAGTTTAAAACAAAAAAAAATCCTCCAAATGTCAAAGTGTAGAGATTTCTTTTTTCTGAAGCGACCAACTTGCCTTGGGTTTAAAAATGTCAGAAAGGGTTTAACAAAACAGCAGACAAACTCTGGTATTAAAATAGCTCTGAAACGCTCCTGCAGTCTCAGCAGCTTTGCTGGGGGCTGTTTTTGAGTTTCCTCTTTCTTCCCTCGTAGGTTTACCAAGAATCTCTCTCCAGACAAAATCAACCTGAGCACGCTGAAGGGTCAGGGGCAGCTGACCAACCTGGAGCTGGATGAGGAGGTGCTGCAGAATGTGCTGGAATTGCCCACCTGGCTCGCCATCACCCGGGTCTACTGCAACAAGGCCTCCATCAGGGTGAGCAGGGGCAACTTTAAATGGATAAAGTTATCCATTTACAGGCAGAATCGCTGAGATTGTGCATGGATTTGCACTTTGCACACTGAACTCTTACAAATTCTTCCTCCTTGTGCTTTTTAGAGCAAAAAAAAAAGTGGTTTTTTCATTGTTATAAATAGATTGTTTAATTGCACGTGGTACTAACCACTGTTGCATTACATGGACTCAAAAGTTTTAAGGACATGAAAGAGACTTTCTATAAAAGAAATATGATTCTACTCTGCCAAGTGACAGTAAAAATGAGCTTGTCTTACTCATCTGATGTGCTCTGTTTTTAGAGTCAGATCTGCTCAGTTTAGTAACAAACATTTGTTCTCCCTCCTACAAGAACTGCAGAGTGAACGTTGCTGTATGAAAATAAAATGGAGCTTTTTGGTTTGTGCACAGTCTTCAAAAGAGTTGTGTGACTTCCAGTAACAGCAGCAGTTAGTTGTAAACTCTTAAAGGCCAGGAATGTTCCCCGTAGCAGAATTTGACCTGCAGAATATCTGTTACTCCTGATGATATATGAGATCCAAAAGCTCAGCTGGGTTTGTAGATCTGGTGTCTGGAATGTCTTTTCCCTTGTCTGTGTCTCTGTTTGACCTGGATACAGTGAGACATTGCAGGCATTTCTCAGAGAAATGGGGCTCAAAGTTTGGGCTGAGAAGGTTTTCTGCAATTTCTGAAACTTTCCAATGCAAAGATCACTCTGAAAACCTCAACTTTATCATTTCAGATCCAGTGGACAAAGCTGAAAACACACCCAATCTGCCTGGTAATGTTGCTTCCCTTGTTTGCTTTCTTTCCTTTCTCCCTTTTTCCTCCCTTCTTCTTATCTTCCTTTACTTCCTCACTTTTTTTAATCTCTTCTATTTGAGAAAAATTCTGGGGAGGGAAACCATCAAGTGCTCAAATTTTCTTTGGAGCTGCATCCTCCAGGCCCTTAGCATAAGTCCCTCATTTCACTGCAGGATGGAGCCAGATGAGCTCTCAGGGGAGTCCAGGGCAGCCCTGTGCCTGTTTTTGTTGTTTCTTTTCCCCACTCCTGGGGTTTCAGGTTACCCACGGGCACTGATGGTGTGAGAGCTTTAACACATGAGACTCTTGGAGCATTGAGGCTCCAGAGCTGCTTGTCCCTGCCCTGGAATGTCACCCCAGGGCTGCTGGGCTGAGCCTGAGGCTCGGTGTGGCGTTCATGGCTCCCACGTTGTCTCTGCAGTACCTGGACAAGGTGGAGGTGGAGATGAGGACGTGTGAGGAGCCTCGGCCGCCCAATGGACAATCCCCCATCGCTCTTGCTGCCGGACAGAGGTCAGACCCTGAGCCCTGCAGCTCCTCCCTGCCGTCCTGCCGGGGTTTGGGGGCTGCTCTTCCCCTTGATTCACCACTGGCCTCCCTGCTCGCAGGTTTCAGTGCCTTTGGTGTTGGTTATAAACCTCTCTGTGCGAGCCTTACCTCTGCCAGGCCTCTGGTTGTGACATGGGGGGATCTTCTCTTTGCAGTGAATATGGCTTTGCTGAGAAGGTCGTGGAGGGGATGTTTATTGTTGTCAATTCCATCACCATCAAGATTCACTCCAAGGCTTTTCATGCTTCTTTTGAGCTGTGGCAGCTCCAGGGCTACAGTGTCAACCCCAACTGGCAGCAGAGCGACCTGCGCCTCACCCGCATCACGGACCCGCAGAGGGGAGAGGTGAGGCCTTGCTTTTGTGCTGGGATACAGAAGAAAAGTGTGATGAATGATTTCTCCTTGTTTCATTTCATGTCTTCTGAGCGTTTTGGCATTGTTAGGGGTTTTTTTTAAATCCTTGGATGTTGGGAAGGATGAAGTAGAAAGATCTTGCAAATATGGTGGTTTAGATTCTGGGAGTCTGAGTTCAACAAGCAAGATAGAAATGAAAGCAAGCTTTGAAATTTAGGGTGTAGGGTACAGAGCCATCAGCTTGTGCTAAGCTGAGGGCCAGCCCCCTTGATTAAACAATATACTCCTGCTAAGCTGAGGGCCAGCTCCCTTGATTAAACAATCCCCTTCTGCTTGCCTTAGGTAATGGGACATTTCTATTAGCTGTATGTAAATGTTGTTATCTTGTATTAGATTGGTTGGTCCAGCACAGACTATTCAAACTGGAAAGATATTTAATGTATAGTATTCAGAACCTCCCTCTCTTATCCTGTCCTCTCTTTTGTCTTCCTCTCTTTCCTCTTATCCCCTCTTCCCTTTCCCCTGCTCTTTTCCCTTCTCTCTTCCCTCTTCTCTTTCTCTCTCTCTGTTCCTCAGTTCTTGCTCTCCTGGCCTGCTTTAGCTTTGCCCAGCAGCACAAGCAAGGCCCTCACAACAAAGGACGTGCTACCCCTGCTACTTTGCTTATAGAAATACTTTGTTGCCAACTCTACCATCACGGAGATACTCCTTCACTTGAAGTTGTGAAAATCTCTGCATTTTGGTGTTTTTCTCTTCCTGGGCAGGTTCTGACGTTCAAGGAGCTCACGTGGCAGACCCTGCGGATAGAGGCAGATGCCACGGACAATGGTGATCAGGATCCTGTCTCTACTCCTCTGAGACTCATCACCAACCAGGGGAGGATCCAGATCTCTCTCAAGAGAAGGGTGAGAGTTTCCTCCATGCCTTGCAGGATGTGGTCTCACTGCCTGGTGCAGAGATGATGCATATTTCCTCCCACAGTCCTCAGCAGCCCTTCTCTCCCTTCAGAAATGTTATCTCTCCAAACTGATGTATCTCTCCATGTTTTCTGTCAGAGACAGCTGTGTTCTTACCAAATGTCAAAGCAGTTTCTTTCCCAGGGGAGGATCTCGTGGATGGAGTGAGTTTTTCAATCCATTTGAACATCCCAAGGAGAGCTGTCATCTCCTTACTAGGAGCTGAAAGCCTGGCAGCCTGATTTTTAGCTGTCAGTGGAAGTGTGATGAATTAAAAAAAAGAATTAAACAGTGAGCAATTTGTCTCCTAAGGAGGAGGTGGCTTTGACTACTTTCCATGTGAGAGGAGGTGCTGTGGACATGCACCAGATAACATCTCTCAGAGGAGTTTCATAGCAGCCTCCCTTCTTTCTCCTTCTGTGCTTCTCACTCTGTGTCTGTGGAGGCAATTTTTGAAGTCCCTAACTCCTTCCTTGCTGTTTCAGACCAAAGATTGCAACGTGGTGGCCTCCAAGCTGATGTTTCTGCTGGATGACCTGCTCTGGGTGCTGACAGACTCTCAGCTGAAGGCAATGATGAAGTATGCTGAGTCTCTGAGTGAAGCCATGGAGAAATCTGCTCAGCAGAGGAAAAGCCTGGCACCAGAATCCATACAGGTGAGTGAGTTTGATGTTGGTTTGCCAGGGAAAAGGAGAGTTTCTGTTTGTTTCATATTCACAGCATTTTCTTTGATGGGAGCTCCTGTCAGATCAGTGTCATGTGGGCTGTGGGCTGCTGTGGGGCAGTGAGGTGACCAAAGCTTCATTGCCAATAAAATACATTTTCCAAGTCAGGGATGAGGGAAGAGGAATATTTCTGCTGGAGCTGGAAGCTCCAGGGAAGCAGGGATGCACACATAGTATAGTGAGCTTGCACAGGAGGGAGGGAGAATACTTGGCCCTTTTTGCCCAGAAATCTTAAAACATCTTCCAGGAGAAGTGCATGCAGCTGGCAGAGCCACAGACAAAGGGTTTTGCTCATGAGAGCACAGGAAAGGATCCAGATCCTTTTGGGATCCTAATTCAATCCTATAAACCGATGCCTTACAGGCTGGAAGATCTGCATGAATTGATTAACTGCGTTATAACCTCTGTGTTTTCCCTCTCTCCGAGTTCTCCCTGAGCTTGTCCCTCTCCCACAGATCACCCCCCCTGCTCCCAGTGCCCAGCAGTCGTGGGCTCAGCCCTTTGGGGCCAGCCCCAATGCCAGCAGCATCGGGCAATACTTCGACAAGCACGACATGAAGGAGTCCTCGTACCACCTGCTCATCTCCCGCCTGGACCTGCACATCTGCGACGACAGCCACGCCCGGGAGCCAGGTCAGGGCAAAGGAGGGTTTTCTCTTCCAGCAGAGCAAAAAACAACAGCTGGGGCAGTGATTTTCTGTCTGGAGGAGGGTTGGGAAGCACTGGGGTTTTGCAGTTTGGGATTTGAGTTTCCAGGCCTGGTTCTTACCGTATAAACTGTTCACCAGTTGATTCAGGTGTCCTTCTGCTTGCCTAGGACAAGATTTTGGTCCAGATTCCTAATCCTGGCTGTGGTGGCAGTCAGAGCAATGTGGTTCTGAATTCCCCTGGGTGAGAGCTGACCGTGGTTTCCTCTGCTCTGTCCCTCACAGGTGCTTTGAAGCACGGGATGCTGGGCGGTGCCATCCAGCTGACCTTCAGGAGGATGGCTTTTGATTATTATCCTTTCCACAGGGCAGGTAGGGAGCCTGTGGCCTCACAACTTGAGGAGGGGGATAAAAAAGGAGTTTAAAGAACTGTTCTGTGGTTGCAGGCTGGACTGGAAGAAATAAACTGCATTTTTAAAGCTGGGATGTTTGTTTCTCTGCAGGAGATGCCTGCAAGCATTGGGTGAGGTACAGTGAAGCAATGGAGACTCGAGGACAGTGGGCAAAGAAGTTGGTCAGTGAATTTCAAAGCAAGATGGAGAAGCTTTATGAAGAAACAGACCCTGTGTTTGCCAGGACTCCACTTTCCCCTTTCAAAAGGAAACCAGGTAATGGCATTTGATAAAACCAGTGAAGCAGGAGGTGGCACCAGTTTTGCACCATCCAGCAAAATCTTTAGTTGCCTGTCCCCAGCTGAGCAGGCTGATTTGTTGGTGCAGGAATGCATAGCACTCTAAAAATCATAGATGTAATGGCAAAGGGAAGTGTCTGGGAGAGCACTGCAGCAAGGATGGAGAGGCTGCAGTGGATTATTGTTGAGTTTCTCCATAAGATACAAGGATGAAATTACATACTTAAGCCCTGGCTTAGGAGTGTGTTCTCTTGCCACAGAACAGACTCACCTTTCACAGTGCTCTTCCTTCAAAAGTCCTGAGCATTTCTCCTGCCCAGCCGTGTTCATCCATTTCTAATTCTGGGGCTGTTAGCTCTGCTCAGGAAGCACAGAGTGAGGGTGCTGATGGTGCAAAGGTGACTCAAACCCTGCTGGTTCTGTCCCCACAGAGCCTCCCCAGAGCCCCGAGAAGGGCCGGGCTCCCCCCACGAGTCTCCCGCGGCTCCGGCACCCGCCCTGGCACCGCCTGCGCTCCAGCTGCGTGGTGGTGAGGGTGGATGACCTGGATGTGCACCAGGTAGGGACCTCAGCACCGTCTGCAGGTGGGAATGGCACTGTAAAAAGGGAATTATGGGATTCAATACATGGTTCGGGATATGATTTGAAGAATCACTCAAATCCTACGACGTCCAAAATGCTGCCCAGAAAACCTAAATGCTGTTGTGATGTTGCCTGTGAAACTTTCAACCCAAGACCGAATTGCTGATGGTTTTCATGTTCAGAGGGAACTCCATAACCACAGATTTCTGCCCTCTGTTCCCATCCAAGCTCACACCAAGCATTAGGCAGGCCCAGTGTGAAACATTCCATGCCCTTGAGAAGTCAGTGAGGATGTGGATTTTTGAGAGAGGGAGCTAAGTCTCACCTCAGGCTTTCTGCCCTGGTTCAGGCCCTGCATTCATGTGCCCTGTATCCATCCAAGAGCTGGTTTTACTCTTTGCAGCACCAAATATTATGATGGACTTGCCAAGGTGCTGCTGATCTTGCAGACAGCTGTAACAGTTTCTCTTTCTGTTCTGTTTGCTCATATCACCTAATTCTGCTTGTCACAGCTCTTACTAGCAGTGACAGGAGACACAAAGAACTAAATTCCCTCAAAGGAGAGGAGCTGGCAATATCAGCAGGTAGAAGGAAATTATGTTTTTACTTGAAAGCAGTGTGTTTGATGTGTAAATGAGGTGGATTGAATACAGGCAACTGCGGGGTCACTGGGACACTTGGGTTTGCCAAGTCTGAGTTCTGCACAACTGCATCTCATTCTGTTTTCAGGTCTCTACAGCTGGGCAGCAAAGTAAGAAACCCTCCACCTTGCTTTCCTGTAGTAGAAAAATCTTCAAACTCCCTGAGCAGGTCTCTGCAATCCATATTGAATTCACAGAATATTACTTCCCGGACAATCAGGACTTTCCAGGTAATACATCAAGGTTAGCACCTTCTTTCACAAGTTTCTTAAAGAGCTGTCAATGGTCTGGATGTGTTAACCCTGTTAGATATTCTCTGTCTGTTGTTGTTTAGTTTTCTTAGGTTTGCCATCCTATTTCTTTGCCTGTGGGAGGGTGGGATGGAGTTTGTGCACAATGTGCAAGCAGAGCTGTGCTTGCAGGAATTGTTTGGCCAGTTCCTGGGGTTCAGCCTTACTGAGAGCCCTGGAGCAGGGCCATGGGGTGTTGTGGGTGCTGTCCCAGTGGGTCACCTCATTCCTCTGGGTGCACTACAGCTGCTCCCCCTCCAAGATGTGTCTCCCAGGGGTGGTGAAGCCCCTGCATTGGTGCTGTCAGTGCAGGTTCTGCACCCTAGGGGCCTTTCCTCATATTAATGTTTCCTTCTAGTTCCATGCCCAAACCTGTACATGCAGCTGAACGGCCTGATGCTCACCCTGGACACACCAAGTGTGCTCTGGATAAACCTCTTCTGCCTGGATCTGTGTCGCAGCCTGGAGCAGTTCAAAGCCATCTACAAGCTGGAGGACTCAGGCAAGCGGGATGAGCACGTGGATGTCCGGCTGGACGGCTTCAGGCTGAAGGTAACATTGTTTTCCTTCTTTTCCCAGTCCTCAGTGAAAGGAACATGAGCCAGGACATAGCTGGAGTGCATAATGAGGAGACAAACCCGCTGCCTTCCTGACTGAGCTCTGTCTGCCACTTGTGTTGGTTTTGTTTGGTCTGTGGGTGCTAAAGCTGGTTCTGTCCTCATCCAGAACAAACCTCTGCCCTATTCCTTTCTCACCTCGTGCCTTGTTGTGTCTCTCTGCCCTATTCCTTTTTCACCTCGTGCCTTGTCGTGTCTCTCTGCCCTATTCCTTTTTCACCTCGTGCCTTGTTGTGTCTCTCTGCCCTATTCCTTTTTCACCTCGTGCCTTGTTGTGTCTCTCTGCCCTATTCCTTTCTCACCCTGTGCCTTGTTGTGTCTCTCCCCTATTCCTTTCTCACCTCGTGCCTTGTCTCTCTCCCCTCTGCAGCTCAGCATCCCCGTGGATAAGAAAGTCACGGACCACCGGGACCGGCCGCGGGCCCTGTGTGTTTGCACGTCGGAGGTGACGGCCACCAACACCCGCCACGCTCCCTCCTGCAGCTGCCAGGACCTGCAGGGTCTCTTCCGTCAGTTTGCGGGGGCAGAGTTCTTCCACTCCAGCCACGCCGAGTTCCCGCGGGGGCAGGACAGGTTCAGCCTCCTGCACACGCTGTTCCTGCGGCACGCGTACCGCGTGGAGGACAGGCCACCCCACAAAACCTCTGCCGCTGAGGATCTGTGGTCTGTGAATTTCAGTGAGCTCTCCCTGGGCTTTGAGGGGGCTGAAAGCTCCAAGGGCAGAGCCCTTAGCTTTGTTGATCCTTTTCCCCTTTCCGTATGGGCGTGCCTGCCCAAGAGGTGGGGGCAAGCTCAGATATCTAAACGACAGGAGCTGGCCACCTCTGAGGTGAAAATCAAACCTTCTGCCAGCTTCAGCAACCACTCCAAGAATGTGAACCTCTCCAGAGAACACGGTGTTTGTCAAAGATCAAAGACTGACCAGGATCTGAAGAGTATCTATAAGGCTCCAGACACGATGGATGTCTTGGGAGAGTCTGACTGTGAAGCTGATGATGGAGTGGACAGTAAAGAGCTGGAATCCTCTGCTGATATCCACGTGCTCATGTCCTCCTCTGTCCATGTCAAAGTTCGGCTCAACCACTACCAGTACTTGGTGCTGCTCAGGATGAAGGAAGTTCTGCAAACACTACAGGAGCAGCTGGCCCAAGATACCCAGGAAATGACGGGGTCTCCTTTAGATCCCATGTCTGCCTGTGTGGGAGTTCTGTTCCACAGTGCTGAGGTGGCCCTGCTCATGTCCCCTGCTCCAGGGTCTGTCGTGGAACCCAGGTCCCTGGACTCGGACACAACCAGCCTGATCGAGTCAGAGCTCTCGCCCTCAGACAGCAAGGAGGGGCTGGCAGCTGAGGAGAAGGAGCTGAAATCAGAGAGCAGTTCAGAGAAGGGCCTAGGCAGCAGCTCAGAGCTCCCAGAGGACAGCGGGACCCAGGACACTGCAGCCAGTGTCCCTCCAGAGAGGCTCCCAAGATCCGCCAGCGACGGAGCCCTGAGCGCAGCTCCCCGCGGTAAGGGCGCAGAGGAGAAAGGCTTGGTAGAGGAAGCCCACGAAGCTGTGGAAGCCCTGGCTGCAGAGAGACCAGCAGAGACCAGCAGCCACCCTCAGAGCCCCCCTGCTCTCCCTTCCAGCCCAGCCTCGGACACGCAGCCCTCGGGCAGAGGCGGCGTTGCCCTCAATGGCCAGGCAGAGCTCATCCCGCTGCGGAACATCGAGGTGGAGCTGTCCAGTGCACTGCACATCACCAAGGACGCCACCAAGGAAGCTCTGCACGCCACCATGGACCTCACCAAGGAGGCCATGTCCTTCACCAAGGATGCCCTGAGCCTGAGCCGGGACAAGATGACCTCCACCATGCAGAGGATGCTGTCGCTGCCCCCAGCCAGGTGAGCAGGCCAGGCTGCAGGAGGGGGAGACAGAGGCCGGCTGTTCCCTTTCTTTCCATTGTATTTTTATTGGAGGTTGGTCAAGTGTTCATCTCTTGGGGCTGTTCTGGGGATACTGAAGTCTGACCTGCAAGTGGTCAAAGACCAACCCAACACTGAGATAATCTGCAGGCTCAGCTGCCTGCCTGTAGCCTTTACCACTGGTTTTTGTTATTTTTTCTGTAGGGATTCTGTACCCCGAGCAGAGGAGGCAGCAGTGACCCCGGGCGGGGCGGGCAGTGGCCGGATGCGTTTCTTCTCCATGAAGAGAACCTCGTCCCAGCACTCCTTTGACACCACATCCGTGGATGGCAGTGGCCCTGAGGACGGGCTGTCCGTGGACAGCGATGGCAGTGATGGCTTCGTGATGCTCACAGACTCTGGTAAAGCCCTTGGCTCTTCCTCTCCCCACGCTCATCTCACAGGGGTGATATCTTTGTGCCACAGGCAGCACATCCATGCTGTGTTCCTATGGAATCACTTCTGCTGCTCCTTGTTTTTGAAAGTTTTAAGGAGTTGCCTCACGGTGGCTCTTTCTGCTTTTGTAGGTGCCTTTTCTTTGAGATGAGGAGGGTAAATAAATCAGTGTGGGGTGACCCTGTATGTCCCAGTGGTTTCCTGAGGGCTGTAGGGGCTGTGATGTGCTGGTGGCACAGAGCATTTAGGAAGGGCTGGTTGGATATTGGGTACTCTGGACATCTTTAACCCTGTGTTGCTTAAACTCATCTGAGGAGCTGGAGAGGGCTCTTCAGAGGATGGTGCCTCCAGAGAGGCCAGAGATTCAGGCAGATGCTGGTGTCAGGACTTCCAGCAAAAGAAATGGAACTGAGTTATTGTTACTTCCATTTCAGAGCCCAGCCTGGACCCTCTTCCTTCAGGGCAGCTTCCCCAGGCCCACAGCGACCTGGGCAGCAGAAGCAGCCTGGTGCCAGAGGAGGAGGGCGGAGTGTCCCCTGAGGTGAACAGCTCCACGTCCCAGAGTGAAGACCCCAGTCTGCAGCTGGTCAGTGCCTGGCACTGGGGTTCTGTCCCTGAGGGGCTCTGCAGTCGAGGTGTTTGCTGTAACCAACTCTTGGTGGCTGTTTCAGGTGTCTGTGCTCGTGCTGAAGATGAAAGATGTGAACTGTGCAGTAGAGGTACAAGGAGATGATTTGTCTGTGGCTTTACAAGTGATGAGCGTGGTTCCGGAGCAGCTGAACAACGTTGGCATGTGGCAGTTCCTGCGTGGCTACGTGGGTAAGATGCTGCTCTGGGGCTCAGCTGCACTGTTAGAACTGGAATTTATACCAGCCCCCCTCAGGGAATATTCCATTAACTGGGGCCTCAGTGTTTGGGGTGGTTAGGATTGAACACAACTCATGTGTGAGGGTTCTGATCTGGCATTTGAAAGATGTTTCTCAAGTGCTTACACAGTCAGGCTCTGTGGTACCTAGTAATCATTGATTGGGGTTTTTTAAATTGCTGCTAGGATGTATGAAATGAATTAAAAGAGTGAATAAAGCTGTCTAGGGAACCTGCAAAGTTATTCCTGCTCTGAGAAAAATGCTTTCGATCTACAGTACTTCCCCTAAATTTGAATTTAAAAAAGAAACCAAGCCAAACCTAAAAACAATCAACTATCCCCCCAACACCCCAAAAAATGTAACCCAAACAAAACCAAAAGCAGCTTCAACCCCAAACCTCAAGTGAAAGTGTGAGCAGTTCCCAGGCTGTTGATCCTGCCTTTCCCAGTCCTGCCAGTGGCCATGGTGGAGCAGAGGGATGAGGAGAGGCTGCTCAGCTCTGGAGAGTGAACCAGGGCACTGGGGCAGCTGTGGAGGCAGAGCTGGGACACTGGAGGGCAGCTGGGACAGTTCTAAGGGGCAGAGTTGCAGCAGCTCTGGAGGGTCACCTGGCTGCTTTTGGACTGAACCGGGCTTTCCGTGATGCCCTTTCTGAGCTGATACCTGATCACAGGTGATCACAGGTGAACCATTGTGCAGCGAGCTCTCTCTGCCCCAGCTCTAGGAGCCCCAGGGATGGAGCAGCCCTCGAGCCCCGGGCCCAGGCAGTGTCCTGAGGTGTGCCTGCGCCTGGAGTCGGGGCCGAGCGCCGCCGCCCGCTCGCCGCTGGCCGAGCGCAACGGCTTCCTGCGGCTGCTGCTGCACGGCTGCTGCACAGAGCTCTGCATGTCCTGCCTCACCAGCCTGGGACCCTTCCTCGAGGATGAAATCATCCCAGAGGTGATCCCCATGGAGATAGAGGTGGTGGATGCCAAAATCACGTTGAAGGTGAGAGATTCCCCCCAGGGCTGAGCTCGCTTGCAGGGTTCCACTTGGGAAGGGGCGATGGGGGATTGCTGGGGCTTCTGTGGAGCTTCTCTGCTCTTGGGACTGTTTGGTTTTGCTTCTAAAAGCTGCCCTAGGGATGAATGAGGAGCACAAGGGAAGGGTGTACCTGTACACCCAGTACATAAAGCCAGGCGTTTCCCTGGGGTGGACTCACTCCCTGCTGGTTGGGAATGCTGCTCCTGAGGAGGCTGCAGGCCAGGGAAGTCCTTTCCAGAGCTGTCACAGCTGCTCATCCCTTCTCTGCCTCATGTTTCTCCAGGATGACAGTCCCCCAGTGTACCCCACCTCCCCTGGCCCTGTCCCCATCACCTTGGCAATGGATCACGTCGTGGTGAGGCGCAGGGACGACGGCGTCTTTTATCTCACAGGTCAGTAATATCCTGCTTTTACTGTCCCTCTGCACCCCCAGGCTGTGCTGGAGGAGACTGGGATGCACTGGTTGCTGCTGGGAAGGATGGGCTGTGAGTGGGAGCAGTCCCTGTGTGTGTTTCCTGTTGTGGGAGCAGTCCCTGCCTCTGTTCCCTGGTGTGAGAATTCATGTCTGATATTTCCTTAAGCATGCACAGCCAGGAGCCATTATTACCTTTTAGTTTCTCCATTATTACCTTTTAGTTTCTCCATTATTACCTTTTAGTTTCTCCATTTTAAAAGGGGAAGAAGAATTTTATTCCCCTGTGTAAAAAAGGGGGAGGGGGGGAAGAAGGACAGAAATTATTTTTTTGTCCTGAGAGCCCTGAATGTTGTGTCAATGTCCACACCTGAGTGGGTTCTGTTGCTTTCCAGCTTCCCAGGGGGAGGCCTCAGTGGAACAGGAAAAACCTGTGTCAGTCCCAGAGGAGCAGAAGGCCCCATCAGAGTCTGTCTCAGCAGCCCCAGCAGCAGGAGCACGTGGGCTGCAGGTGAGTCACTGCTGCCTGTTGCTGTCTGGACGACAGAGAGCTGGCAGTTCTCTTTTGCCTTTGTGTGTTTGGAGTCCTGGGCAGGTGTGGTGAGCTGCAGGAAGGGAGTGCCCCAAGGAGCAGCCTGTGCCTCCTCTGAGTGTTTCGAGGAGTGAGGGCACCTTGCCCAGCATGAACTCACTTGTTCCCTTTCAGAATCTGGTTGGGGATTGTTTCCTCATTGGCTCCATCTTCCCCACTTTGTCCAGTTCCTTGTTAGAAAAACACGAATTGAGAGGTTCCCAAAACGAGGAGTTCTGTCAGTGTGGTTGTGTCTCACTGTGTAATTCACCCCAAAAGCTCCTGCTTTGCTTTTCCTTGGAGCAGCTCAGTGTGGACCTCGAGGACTCCTGCCTTGTTCTCTGATTGTCTCTTGTAGCTCAAGCAAGTGCCAGAGTTGCAAAGGGAGCTGCAGAGCATGAAACTGGCCCTGGCAGAAGCCAACATGGACAAGGCTAGCCTCCTGCAGGAGATCAGGAAGTACAACCCCCTGTTCCAGCTCTGAGGGCGCTGCGGGGACAGGGACAGCACCAGCAGGGCAGGTTTGGTCATTTCGCTGCCAAACGGGTCCAACTCCAGGACTGAAACCAGCTGTGACCGCAGAGGACTGGGGAGAGGGAGGGAGGGGGCCTGGCTGACACAGATGGGAGGAAGGAGGGGGAGTTTGCTCTGTTCTGGCCTGGGAGTGCTGCACTGAGCCAGGGCATGGTCAGCCCACCAGCACCGGGTCAGATGCCAGGGGGACACCCCGTGTCTCCCCATCTGTGGGTGGCTTTCAGCCTCCAGCTTTTGTGGTGACATCTGGAGATGGTCCACGTTGGGGTTTCTGCTTCTTTCGTTCTTCCTTGTTGTGTTTTTGCCCAGCTGTGCTCACCAGGGGCCACAGCAGGGGCAGGGTGGTCACTTCAGCACCTGGGCAGGGACAGGACAGGGGTGGCAGGAGGGTCGGGGCTCTGCTGGGAGAGCAGGGCTGCTTCACCTGGAAACAGAGATGGGATTTCCCACTGTGGAGTGAGGGCACACAGCTCACTATTCCCACAAGAACAGGGCCAAGATAGTTCAGAAATTCCTTCAGATTCCCTTTTCCACCAGTAATTCCTTGTGTAGAGATGGATGCAGTGTATGAGACTTAGTCCAGTTCATTCCCACTTAATCCCACAATGTTTGGCTTTATTGATGCTGGAATTAATTCCTCACAAAGCACTGTTTAAAGTTTCCTATCAAAGAATGGGTTGAGTGAGGTTGGTTCAGTCTCAGAAGGAGATGACCTGGGTGTTTTTTGGGATGCACCTTGTCCTCAGAGCTTTGTGTGCCTGAGTTCCCCAGTGGCTGCTGAGGAAGGAGCTGTGGGGTTTTCCACACTGGGTGGAATCTCAGCAGGGCTGAGGGACTGGGATGGGGCACCAGCACCACCTGCCAGCCCTGGTCCCACAAGGAAAACACTGGGAACTGCCCAGGGCAGCAGAAGTTGGGTTTTGTTTCACCCAAACTTTGTGCTGCTCCCTCTCCCTGTAGGGAGCCAGAACTGCTTGCCTGAAGTGGAATGCCACGGTGTTCCTGCTTTTTCTTCATTAATTGCTTGAAAATGGGAGGTTTTTCTCTTGTGCTTTTTCATATTTTCATGACATTTTGTGTGAGTATGGGGAAGGTATGCCAAAGGTTTGCCCAGCCCTGGTCCCACAGCTCCTCCCCGTGTGCAGGGTGAGCACAGCTGGGGTTGTTTACAGCAAATTCTTTCCTCCAGCAACTTCAGTCTCTGGGTTTTGTTGAAGAATTCAAGCATTGCCTTTGCTTTGAAGACCCAGTAAAAAGGACTGTAACCCAAAACCCACACGTGACAGGGGACAAACCCTCCTGGATCCCCACAGATTGTAAATATCAAAGTTTACTTTGTGGAGCCTCTTATTTAAGGATTCTTCCTCTGTTCCAGGGGGAGCCCAGGGAGTCCTGCCCAGCACAGGTGCTGTGGGAGAGCTCGAGGCCTCAGCACCTCTCCCAGGGCCCCTAGAAGGGGACAAGGGGAATGTGCAAGTCTGAACTTGAATTTGAATTTTAGGCAGTATTGCAACTTTGCTGCAGTTTGTTTCCACTGATGCATTTATTGGTTCTATGAACCATGATCAGAATTAAACTTATTAACCTCCTTCCAGGCTCGGGCCTCTTTTCCTGCTTTTCCCTCCCTCTCCCTTCCCAGTGGTGCTGTTTTATGGGCAGCTCCTGGATTTGGAACACTGGATTTGGAAGCACAGCTGAGCCAGGATTTCAGCTGTCCCAGCTCCCAAGGAACCAGCCCTGCCCCAGGCTGGGAGCAGCTCTGGCAGCACCGTGGGTCCCACAACGAGCAGATCCCAGTCAGGTTACCAACACAAGAATAAATTTAATGTACAAAAAAAAGAAAAGTCACACATCTGGGCACAGATGGCACATCTGGACCAGCAGGAAATGCTCTGCAGCCCCTGGATGTTCCTCTCCCTGCTGTGCTGAGACCCCAAGTCCAGGTCAAGGGTGCATCCAGGCTCTCCCAGCGTGGGCAGGGACAGCAGGAACATCCCTGAGGTCACCCCAAAGGGGCCTTGTGGAAGAGTCCACGTGGGAAGGAAGCTTGTTTCACCCTCTCAGTGGAAGATGATCTTCTTGTACTTGGAGTTGGGGATCTGCCCGCGAGCCTTGAGCCTCCGCACGGCCTCCCTCATGTGCTTGGGCTGCAGGGGGGGCAGCTCCCCCCACTTCTCACACACATCCAGGGCTGGGCAGAGAAGAGAGGCCATGGCAGGGGCCAGCAGAGCTCTGCCCCTTCCCTGCTGCTCCTTCAGAAAGGAACTGGCAATGTTTGTGTTTGGGGTTAGTAGCTCAGAGCCAGGAATGAACCTGATCCATGAGCTCCTCCCTGACAGAGCTCCCAGGGCAGCAACCAGGACAAAAAGCTTCTGAACCACTCAGGCACCGTGGAGATGCTGGAGCCAGGGAATGGATGAGCCCAGAGCCTCTGCCCCTGGGGGCTGGGTGGGCTTTGACCCCCCTGAGGCTGAGCAGGAACGGCTGGCTCAACTCCCAGCCCCTGTCCCAAACTGCTCCAAGCTCATCTCATAAAGGAAGACTGGGGCAGGTTTAGAGGCTTAAGGAGCTCCTGTGTCCCTGCAGCGCTAATGAGATCCTCATTATGCAGCTGCTCTGGGGCTGAGGGACCGAGCTGCCAGCCCAGGTTCTCTGCCTGAGGAGAGGCAGCAACGCTGGGGGGATCAGAGGGGCTGTGGCAGCTTCACCAAGCCCTGCTCTGAGCCACAGCTGCTGCTGGAAGGGAGAACCATGGAAAACCCGGTACTGTTCCACACCCTGCTCCAAACAGGGAATTCACCCCGGGTTCTTCACCTGTTCCTCAGCAGGTGCCACTCACCTTCCTCCACCACCTCCCCCACAAACACCTTGGAGATGCCCGACATGGCAATGACGACGTTCTGGGACACCGAGGTGCCGGTGATGGACTGGATCAGCTGCGACAGGGACAGGCAGGGACGGTCAGAGTCCCCTGAGCTGAGCACCAGGGCCTGGGGCAGGGATTTGAGCTGGGATCGGCTGTCCCGAGGGGGTGGCACCGCTCCAGCAGGGTCCGGGGGCAGCGCCCGCCCCGCCCCGGCTCTCCCCGCCCCTCGTACCCGTTTGATGGCGGCCTTGGGGAAGGCAGAGCGCCGGTACATCTCGTAGCGGTTCAGCTGCTCCTCGGAAAAGGAGGACACGAGGATCCTGCGGGGAGACAGCGATCATCTCCAGCCGTGCGCGGAACCAGCCGGCGCCGGGAGGAGAGGGCAGCGCTGCGCTGGGCTGGGAGGGGGAGTCCGGGACCGGGGACACGATTCCCGAGCTCCCAGGCACGGCCGCCCGGGCACTCACTGCATCTTCTGGATCTCATCCTCGTCCACTTTCTGCTTCTTCTCCTTGCGCTCCTTCAGCTCCAGCTTCACCTTCCTGGCCGCACACGCCTGCAGCCCCGCGTCCTCCGCGTCCGCCGCCTCTCCCTCCGCGCCCCGCACCTGCACGAGAGGGCAGCGCTCGCTCTGCGCCCCGGGCCCGGCCCGGCCCCGCTCCCGCTCCCGCCTCACCTCCCCATCCGCCACCTCCGCCTTGAGCTCGCTGCCACCGCCAGCCTCCCCCACCTCGCCTTCTCCCGCTCCCTCTGCGGCTGCCGCTTCCCCCGCGGCCGCCGCCCCCTCGCCAGGGACCGGCGGGGAGGAGCCTGCGGGCGGCGGCTCCGGGACGGCGGCGGCACCACCGAGCGCGTCCCGGGCCGGGTCCGCCATGGCCGCGCCCCCGGCGCCTCCTGATGACGAAACACACGCGCGCCGCGAGGGGGCGGAGCCTATCGCCAGGGGAACGGGGGCGCGTGGAGTGTCGTGATGACGCAATTTATCCGCGACTCCGGGGGCGGTGGCGTCTGTAGTCATGGCAACGGAGGTGCGACGGCACCGCCTGATGACAAATGACCGCGAGCGCCGCGCCGGGGGGCGGTGCCTGTTGCCATGCCAACGGCGCCTCTTGATGACGCACAGCTACGGGCACCGCGAGGGGACGCGCGGGGCCGGGCTTGTCGCCATGGCAGCGGGGCTGTGGAGGGGGGCCTCTGAGGGGCTCAGCCCCGGGCCCTGCCCGCTCGGACAGACCGGCCCCGCTCCGCACCGCCCTCCCCACGCCCGAATCCCGCCGGGACACGGGGTTAGAGCGGCACAGCTGCCCGGGCCCCGCAGGGGAAACCTCCCCAGACCCGCCCAAAACGAGCGCGGCTGAGGGACCACGGGCCGCGCTGGAGGGGCGGGGCCTACGAAAAACCCCGCCCCTCGCACCACCCACCCACGAGGCCACGCCCATATCCCCGCCCCTCAGGCCCCGCCCCCGCCGCGCCGCGGCCCCGCCCCGGAAGTCGCGCGGGCGCCCGGGCCGCGCCGGCCATGGGGAAGGAGCAGGAGCTGCTGGAGGCCGCGCGCACCGGGAACCTCCCGGCCGTGGAGAAGCTGCTCTCGGGGAAGCGCCTCAGCTCCGGCTTCGGCGGCTCCGGCGGCGGCGGCGGCAGCGGCGGCGGCTCCGCGGGGGGAGGCGGTGGCGGGAGCGGCGGCAGCGTCGGTGTGGGGCACCCGCTGTCCAGCTTGCTCAGGTGAGCGCGGCCCCGGGGGCGGGGACCGAGGGGTGTGAGATGAGCCGGGGGCTCTGCGCGGACCGGGAGCTGTCTGTGGGGCTGCGGGACAGGAGGGGAGCGGGGCTGGGGGCAGCTGTAGGGGCTGGGTGAGCTCATGGAGTGCAGCCAGAGGGATGCCCGGGGGTCCTGGGGCTGCAGCGCTGCGGGGGAGGCCGGGGCTCTGTCCCCGGTGTGTCCCCCGGGAGGAGCGGGCCGGAGCTCCCCGGACAGGAATCGAGGGCCGTGGGATGAGGCATTGCAGCGGGCTGTGAGGGGCAGCCCTGAGGGTTCAGTGGGACCAGAGGTGCGAGGGGGCCGTGCCAGAGGGGGCTGCGGCGGAGCTCCCGGGGCTGCCGTGCCCTCGGCGAGCAGCCAGGGGCGGGGGCTGGCAGAGCAGGGGGCAGTGACTGTCTGGCTCTCTGGAGCCGGCAGTGCCAGGGCTGGGTGGCCTGTCCCGCTGGCATCAAGCGCTGCTGTGCGGGTGCTGCAGGCTGGCGTCGCTGGAAGCCGCGCTGTGTCCGGAGGGCTCCGTGGCCGGGCAGGTTCCCGCAGAGCTCCGGGATGACTTTCCCGGGGCGGGTGTGCAGCCGGGGGTCGGGCGAGGTGTCCGGGCCCTGCGCTGGCATTGTCGCGGCTGGCGGTGACACTCTGCCGGCTCTGGGATCGGCTCGTCCCCAACCCCATGCTGTGGAATTTGCTGGTTGAAGCTCTTGGATTTTTGTTAGGTTTTTTTCCTCTTTCCCATTTTTTGGCATTACCTCTCTCTGCTGCGCTTCTGGAGCTGCAGCTGTGGGCCACTTCAGCCTCTGCTGGGAGTGCTCCTGGTCCCTGAGCAATTGGTTTGTACTGGGAGGTGTGGAAGAGATTTGTGTCCAGTGCCAAGTGACATTGTTGCTACGCAACCTGACTGTTCAGAGGGATGTGAGTTGCCCCTTTTTGGCCGAATTTGATCCGTTTTTCCTTACACATAACCCAGCTGGATCCCTGCAGGCTGTGCTGGTGGCAGAGGCCTGCAGACATGCGAGCTCACCCTGCCCTGGGGCACACGTTTGCCTTTGTGAAATGTAAATCTACCCTTGAGTCGAGCTTTGTTCTTCTCTTTTGATATATTAAACAGTCTGAGCCCTTGCTTGAGTGGGATGGATGTGCCCGCAGGGGGCTCAGAGCAGTGCAGAGGGTTGGTGTGGTTGAACATCCTGTGAAGCTGAACCAGATCCGTCACTGCCTGGCAGCACCTGGGCATGATGGTGCCTTTTCCCTGCCTTTCCCTGGGACAGTGCCCATCGTGCCATGGTCCTGGAACGGTCCCATGGTGCCAGAACGGTGACTGTCACAGTTGTCACTTGTATTCTGTGTTCACTGCCATGGCTGTACCTGCTGTTGACACTGGATACCCCTTTCCCCTGCCCAGCTCCCAGCCCCTGAACCAGTTTCTCCCTGTACAGCTGGGATTTGTGCCTGTGACACAGATCAGGCTGCATGCTGTGGGGCATGGCAATGTGTCCTGTGTGCCACCTGCTGCCATTCAGGGCTTTTGTGACTGTCCCCACCTCCTGAACACTTGTTGGGCTCTGGCTCTGTTGGAGACTCCTCCAGGTGAGGAGCTTGTGAGGTTTTGGTGAGAAGCAGCTGCTGGGTGTCCCTGCAAGGAGAGGCCAGAGGGTGCAGGAGGCAGGCTGGGACAGGCTGTAGGGACTAGACAGGTGAATTTAAGGGTGGAGAAAACCTCACCTTTTCCAATGCTAGAACATGGAAACTTTTCTAATGTAGGATTTTGCCCTCCCTGGCTGTGGGGAGAAGCCTGCCCTCAGTCAGGCCTGTGTGCTCCATATTTTCCCTTCCTCGGGCAGTGCCTGGCCCTGCTCAGGCTGATCCCTGGTCCTGCCGAGGCTCCTCATGTCTGGAAGGATCTCTCCTGACACGGGAGCTGCTGAGCTGCTCCCCACCCCCAGAGCTCATTCCCAGAACAGGATCATAAACGCTCTGCTGGGCCGGCACCTTTGTTATTTTCTCCTCCCGATTTCAGGTCCCTATTTTAGTTCCTATTTATTTATTTTTGAGGTCCTACCTTTTGGATAACCTGTTCCCAAAGCTCTTCTCTCCTGAGGTGCCTGTCGCAGCTTTTTCTGTCGGTTCTGCATTTCAGGTGTCTCAAAGATACAATTTTGGATGGGGTGCAAACCAGGCATTCCCTGGAATTCCCACATTACACCTGCTATGTGCTGAGCTGGCACCTGCTCCGAGCTGGCACTCATTGGTTCGGGCCATTTCTCTTCCAGAGAGAGCAGGTGCTGCTGGGTGAAGGGATAGAAGATGCCCCTGGCAGTGAATTCCTCAGAATGTGGTGTTTTATCAGGGAACCTGAACTGCCACCGGTCTGTTATCAGTTCAGTGTGAACTTTGTCACGCTCTGGGCTGGAATTACTCCTGCCCAGGCAGAGCTGGGCCCGCTGGGTGTGGAGGCAGCACAGACTCCAATCACCTGTGGCTGCAGGTGAGCAGGAAGCAGCATGGGATGGAGTGGGATTAGCCACAGGAGGAGGAACTTCAGAGACAATTTGAGTCTCTCTGGAGGGGTGAATGTGCCAGGGTGTAACACTCAGGGCATTGGGCAGGAGAATAAATCCCAGCGGGAAGCTGATGGGAGTGGGGAATGCTGACAGCGGGCTGGGGGAATGAGAAGGATGCAGGAGGGGGAAAATGGGAGTGTGGATTTGCCAGAGCAGATGGTGGGCTCACAAAGAGGTGATGGCTGCCAGGGTTTGGGAGGCTGGGCTCCCTGCTGGCATCCACACAGCCCCTGGGATCTGCCAGGCCTGGGGAGCTGCTGGAGGCCAGGCCCAGCTGGGAGCAGATCCTGGAACCTCAGGCAGGCTCGGCTTCTCTGCTTCCAGCCATGGATCATGGCACAGGCAGAAGCACCGTGTGAGGAGCAGCCAGAGAGAAAACCCACTCTGTGCATGCACAGCTTAAGGCTTATGAGCAACAGCAAGTCCAGAAATCAGAAATGGTCTGTGAATCCTTGAGGTTCCTTGGGGTTATGAGCCACTTCTGCATCGAGGCTGTACAATTTGATATATTGTATTTTTTTCCTAGTGGTTCACTGTGAAGTTAAAGGCAGGCAACAACAGAACAATCTGTGGCTGAGCTATCGGGCTGCATTCAGGAGGTTTTGCCAGGAGCAATGAGGGATGGGTTGTGTTAAAGCCAAATCTGCAGAAGCAGCTTTTTATTTTCATCTATTGCTGTGAAAAGTCTGGATCTGTGTTGCCAGAGGGGGAAACTGAGGCTGCTGCTGAGCCCCAGATGGGACATGCAGTCCCCAGGGAGTGTATCAAGGAGATGCTTCTGCTGGGAGTGGGGAGTTTGGGTGCACATCTGTTGTGGGGAGGGTCGAGTGCTGCTCCACAGAAGCCACAACCTTTGTTCCAGCCCATTTTCAGCCATTGCTGCTGGTGGGGGCTCTGGTTGGTTTAAAGAATGATGTGATGGGATGGCAGAACACTTGAGGTGGCTTCCAGCAGTCCAAGGGTGGTTAGGAGTCAGAAAAATGAGTTCTTTTTTTAAAAAGTGGGGCTTGGTGTTTGTTCTGGTGTGGCTGATGGTTTACAGCAGGGATCTGATAGTGCCTTGTGTACTCCTGGGAGGCTCCCACTGCCTGTCTGCTGCCATTCCCTGGGGAAGGGACACGGTGCTGATGCCAGGGAAGGGGGGGATTGCCCTGTCCGAGGTCAGGGTCAGTCTGTCTGTCCCTCTGTGTGTCCCCAGGCCTTGTGGGTGAGCACCAAGCTGTGCAGTGTCCGGTGGAGACAGCAGCAGGGAGGCTCCAAGGTGCAGCTTCCAGGGCTGTGCAAACAAAGTGCTTCCCTCTCTTCCCCTTCCCCACCACAAGGGAGCTGCTCCTGCTGCATTCCCACGGAACGGGGCAGCGTTGGGTCTTCCCCTCGTCCTGATGCTGTGATTCATCATCTCACCCACTTCAAACCTTCTCTCCACACCCTCCGTGCACACGGATCCCTCTTTAATTACACCTGAGCACAGCCATTGCTGAAGGTGCTTGTGCCACAGGCACAGGTGTGCACCGGTGCTCGGCTGGGAATTGTTTCCTAAGTGCCTCTTTAAGAGTTCAAAGGCTGCAGTTACTGCCTGTGACTCTGCAGTGTTCTGTCTCCGTGTGATCTTGTGATGCAGTTTTGGAAAGTTTTTGTTTCCGTGTTCAGGGCTGGGTCAGGAGCACCGGGCTCTCCTCACTCGGGCCTCAGAGCAGTGGCCAAGCCAGTGAGAAACCAGGACTTGTGGTTTCACAGCACCTGGGGCTTCCTTGGACACGTGGGAATTGATGGGTGCGAGGGTTCCTTCCTGTGAAATCCCCTTGAGAGAGCCCTGTCTCCCTTCCCGAGGGGCTGTGGGCAGCCCCAGGTTTCCAGGGTTGGATTGGCAGGGATGGGGACTGGAGGTGGAAGGCTCTGCACAGATGGATGTTGAGGAGGCTGAACGTTCTTCCAGGTGGCTTCCCATCAGTCTTTACCCACCTGCTGGTCCTCTGGTGCTCTGGGATCTGCTGTCTTGGGTATGTCAATGTATCATCGTGTTTGTCTCAGACAGAGGGTGAGAGCTCAGGCTCAGTTTTTGCCTTGCTTTGAGAGTGTTTTGAAGTGCCAGGTGACTTTTGGCAATATTCATATGCTCCTGCAGGTTACCTCAAATGCTCCATCAGGGAGTTGCTGTGAGCTAAGATGTGATGTGAGGAGTGCCATGGGGGTGCTGGTCTCAGGTGAGGAGCATCAGGTGGACTCTGTTGTGCTGAGGATGCTGAGGAACCAAGGCAGCTACTGCTGCTGACGGTGCAGGATGTGAACGCTCAGTGTCCCACGGTTGCAGGGGCTGGAGCAGAGCCCAGGCTCAAGGCTCCCAGGTGTTTTAGCAGTTGCCAGGTTGCACACCTTCCCAGGGCTCGCCTAAGGTTTGTGCTCTGTCCTCTCGTGGAAGGAGCAGCAAAACACATCCACTACATGCATTTCCTTATTTCCCATGCCGTTCCCAGGCCTGACTGCAGCACTGGCTGGAGTATCCTGAACAGCTGTAGGAAGCCTGAGTTGTTTGTGTTCAGGTGCTTGTGAGACTCGAGTACTCTGAGGGGATGTTTGTGAGGTTCTCTGATGGATTTTTGATTTGCATACCCCAAGTTCTTACCCTGCCATTGAGCTGTGTGAGGAATTTTGGGAAGAAAACACAGCTACACCTGTCACCAAACCTGGGATGTTTGAGTGATGAGATCCTGACATTTCCGCAGCCTCCTGGCCTCCGCTTGTGTCGTCAGTCCTGAAATGGAAGAAATACCAGAAATACCAAGTACTGCAGATCTGAGCACAGCCAGAGCACTCTGTGTTCTGAAAGCAAGGAGTGATCAGAACTCAGCTGGATGCTGAGTGTTTGACGGATGGGTTTGTGCACTTTACAGTGCAGTGTAAAGATTCCAGCGCGGCCTGGCCGGAATGAGGGGCCCAGCCATCCCCAGCTCCTCTTCTCGAGGTTTGGCTGTGCCAGGGGGAACAGTGCAGCTGGCAGGTCTAACAAACTGCTGTCTCCTGAGGCTGCACGGTTCCTGCATGCAGCAGGAGGGAAAGGCAGGAGGAGCAGTGTCTCCCTTTCCCTTCTCCTCCCTGCGTGCAGCAGGCGATGCCCCAGCCATGAGTGTTGGTGGAGCTGCTGCACTCCGTGCCACAAGTCCCCTCCAGCTGTGGAAGGCTTTTTGGCAGGGAGCAGAACTTGGTGTAGATGAATGCTTGGAACAGTATTTGGTGTATTGGGAGCAGCTGAGCTAAGAAGCAGCGTTCACCCAGCTGGATTTTTGTGAGGTAACGCATCATTTCTGTGAGACTGAGGGACAAACAGGACAGAAAAAGCATAGGTGAAAGGTGTGACACAGAGTACAGGTAACACAGAATGGAGGAAATGCATCCATGTCATGCCAGACCAGAAGGAAAGCCCCTCTCAGCCACCATGGGACAAAGGACAGGCGGTTCCTGGAGGCTGAGCCCCTCCTGTGGCAGTGCCCGAGGCCCTGCCAGGCTGGCTCTAGCAGAGAACATGTGCTGACACCTCCACTCCGTGTGAGCTCTTCGCCTTTCCGGGCTGTGCCATCCACCCCTGCTCTGTTCCGCTCCTGGGATGCAGCTCTGGAGTGCTGTGGTGCTCTGGCTGTGGAATCCTTCCAAGGTGAAGTGTCCTGGAGATGGGAAGGTGCCTCTGAACACGGGTGGTGGCCTTTTCCTCTTGTCACTGCAGCACGAGCTGTGCCCGATGCTGAGCCGGCCCTGTCACTGTCCCACAGAGCTTACTCCAGAGTACAGCTTAGTCATGGAAATGAGATAAATCCTATTTCACAGAAACTGGTAAAAATAAAACTATTGAGGATTGATTTGTTTCCATAGCAACCGACTGGCGAAGTGAACACAGCTGCTGTCTGCAGGAGGGAGGAAAACAGAGCTGGAAATGTCGGTGCACCTGGGCTGGCTCCGGCAGCCCTGGGGGCTGCGGAGGGGGCAAAGGCTCAAATCGAGACAGGGCAGGAAGGTGTGAGCTGCCTCTGGAATGAAATCTGAGCTGGAGTGTGCGAATGTGCCCTCTTCTTCACAAAACCCAGAGAGCCTCAGAGCTCTTTATGTCCTGCTCCCAAAAGGTTGCACTCCCACAGCCTCAGGGCTGGGGACATGCCCTGCCCTGGGTCAGGGCATCAGTGCCACGTGGTGCCTGGGTATCCATCACATACACATTTCTAGACCTGAATCCAAAATTACCTTGTCCTGGTACCATAACTCAATGAGAAATACTCAGCTTTGAGAAGTTTGGATGAATCAGATTTGAGTCAAACTTTTTCCATTGCCCTTTAACTGAATGTGGTGCTGGGTGCTCAGCAGGGATTCCTGCAGGTGTTTGTATCCTGGAAGAAAATCCAGTTGGGCCTCCAGACTGCTGGATAAGGGGCTTAAGTTTGAAACTATTTCTGTCTTGGCAGTGTGTAGATTTGTGTGGTTTTTACTTTTTCCTAAGCCAGGGATTTTAGCTGGCTCTGGCACATGCAGGATGTGAAGGTGGCTGTTTCCCCAGGGTTAATGAGGGTGAGCTGTTTAAATGTTTGGGAGGCTGCAGCATGCAAAATGCTGGGACTGTGTTTAGGTACATGCTTGGCTTGCTGACATGTGGCTGTTGAGGGTTTCAGGTGAAAATCACGATATTTTCCTGAGGGAATTACAGGAGGAGGCCTGTGTGTGCATTACTGGACACTCTGCAGGAGCCTGAGTTATTCAGCTGCAGGAAAGTTGAGCTGGAGCTGGTGTTTAGGTTTGGTAAGCCCAGGCACATTCACACTCCTCCCTTGTTATTTAAATACATGGTTTCTTTTAAAGGGAAATTAGATTTAAAAATAAACGTCAAGCACGAAAGAACAAAACCCTGCCTGAGAGTGAGTGCCATAAATATTATGTAAATACATTATCTCATTAGATTTTTATCTAATCCTGTTGCCTGCTGTTGTGCAGACTCCTGAGGCGAGCAAGGCTGAAGATGTCATAGGTGGTCTTTCAAATCTAATATTGAAGTGGGTTGGAAATTAGCTGAATCGACTTTTGCCTCATCCTAATTAAGACACAGAGAAATCCGCTCAAGTTTGGCATTCCAAAGTGCCTGATTTTAGAACAGAATCCCATTCCAGAGGCTGGCTGTCTGCTGAGGTTTGAAGCACGCCCATGCAGAAACCCAGGTGGGCTCCACAGGCTCTTCCTCACCGCTCTCAGTTTCAGGAATCAGCACAATTTTTTTAGGAATCAGGAACAGGATTAGGATAAAACCTTAAGCTCTGAAGGCTTCAAAGCTTTGCGTCGTGATCTTGGTTCTGTTACAAGGACAGTGAAATCCATCAGACGACTTAAATGAGAGGCTGTGTCCTGTGGGCTTGCATTGGTTTTTTCCTAGTGCTTCTTTCCAGTGATTTCTTAAGCCGTGGTTTCTCACTGCACAGTGGGGACTCTGATAGAGTTGCCTGCCCTGTAAGAGATGTTTGACCTCAGTTCATCCCATGATCCCCACGGCTGACTTGTGGCTGTCCTGGGGTGTTGTTAGTAACCACCTTTGCACGATTTTGAGTTGCTGCATTGCCCCTGTGCCCCCTTCACAGCTCCTTTCAGCCTGGTGCAGGCTGTGAAGCTCTCTGAGCTCCTGTGGCTCATCTGCTCTGGGTCAGAACAGCTGAAAATGGAACTTGGAGGATGTGTGGAATTCGTGCTGGATTTGGCATTTTGGAAATATTTCCTCTAATCTCAACAGAAATTATTTCACAGGAGTGAAACAGGATGTGACCTTGACATTCCTTTTCACTGAAAATAAAAACTAAAGAGAATTGGTTTAAAAGCTCTGAGGATGCTGGTTGTTATATGGGTTTGAGTTGTTACAGCTGAGAGATAATTCTTTGCTGGGACAGTCACAGTTACCCTGAAATTGTTTGAAGTAATGGAGTTTTATCCTGCATATATTCAGGAGCCTGACTGCTGTATGTACCTTCCTTCTGTACATTAAAAATGTCAGTCTGGGAAAGGCTCTGTTGCTGAAAGCAGCTTTTTGCTGGGAGAGCTGTATTAAACAGAGAAAAGTCTCAGAGCTGGGTCTGTTATTCTTGCAGAGAAGTGGGCAGAAATATTTCAAGGGGTTTGGAACATCTTATGTTGTACGTGTTCCCCAAAGAAGGAAGGTTTTTTTCAGGTGAGGAGAAAAGCTGTTTGAGGCTGTCATTGTGGGCAGAGTCAGAGCTGGCATTTGGGTGAAACCAGGACTGGAAGCTGCAGATCCACCATGAAATACGTGGGAACGTCTCTCTTTGCTGCCTGTCCCATTATTGGTTTGGTTTTCCAGCGTTAGGGGTGGTGCAGCTGCCTCTGGGGCTCTTGGGGAGCAGCCCCTGCCCTTCCCCAGGGCTCTCAGAGCAGGGCAGGACCTTCACACCCCACCCCTCTGTTTGACTGCCTGGCTCATGCCCTCAGCTCTCAGCACTCTGTTTTTCAGCTTGAACTTTATCTCTGTACAGATAACACAGACAAGTAATGACAACTTCTAGGAGTTATCTCAGGATTTGGGAATAATTTCCTGCCTTGGCCATTCACTCCTGTCCCTGCTTTCTAACAGATTGGATTTCAAGGATGCTTCTGGAATAAAAGGATGTTCTTTCTGATTTCCATCCTTCTTTTCCTGAGCTTTTCCTTAGGAACTGTTGTCTAAGTCAGTGCTTTCTGTGGTTGTGTAGCATCCATCAGGAGCAAGCAGAGCTGATCACAGAGCCCCCCATGTTCCCATCTGAGCTACCATGGGGTCACTTCTCTGTTTGCCCTCCTCCTCTTGCTGTCTTTGCTCTCTCCTTCCCCTGTCATTTGCTCTTTGGGCACCCAACTAAAAAGCTCATCAAGAAGGAATGTCTCTGCAGTCAGTGGTGTGTCGATGCCGTGTTTGTGTCCCGCACTGTTGCCAGTTAATCTCTCCTTGCTGTGTCTTTCTTTAGCCCTCGGGGAGTCCTGGCTAAGCTGGAGCTGGGATTGATACAGGCTTAAATGGAGCCATGTGGGTGAGTGGCTGGGCTGCTGGTGTGGGCTGTGTTCAAGGGTAAAATGTGCTCCAAATGCTTCAGTGGAAGCTTTGTTGTGGCTCTGAATCCTCCAGCCCCGTGTCCCCTTCCTCGAGGGCCTTGCCTCTCATCCTGTCATTCTGCTGTTTGCTATCAGAGCAACTCATTTCCTTTTCTCTCCAGCTCCATGTTTCTCCTACCTGTCCTGATGTCCTGGGCTGCAGCCCAGGGGTCCCTCCCAACCTCCTGGGGTCTCCCCATGTGCACAGAATTGAGCACAGCAGTGCCAGCACCGATTCAGAGTCCTCATGTCACTGATCTGGGCAATGTCACAGGGGAAGGGGGATGTCGTGCGAATCTCTGTCTCACTGGTTTCAGTCTCCCTAAGGCAAAAGTGCACTCTGTGTGCAGTTGTTGGTACAAAATAATTGCATTTGCTTTTTTAATTGCTGTAGGGAAGGGGTAATTCAGTCCCTGAATCTCTGTCTCTGCTTGACTTGGCCTATTTACCTGCTTTTCATCCGCCCCAGGTCAGACACGTCGCGGTTCAGTGTTCCGGGCATCAGGGCTGGGCAGCAGCCAGGCTGAGAGGGACGTGAGCAGGATTTGGGAAGGGCTGGGCAGCAGCCAGGCTGAGAGGGACGTGAGCAGGATTTGGGAAGGGCTGGGCAGCAGCCAGGCTGAGAGGGACGTGAGCAGGATTTGGGAAGGGCTGGGCAGCAGCCAGGCTGAGAGGGACGTGAGTGTGGATGACATGGCACAAAGTGAAGGGCCAGTGGCCAGGAAGGAGCCGTGGTGGCCCAGAGGAGCCTTAGAGCATGTCTGGCTGGGCTGAGCAGACAGACCTTGAGAAGTCTTTTAGTGCTGAGATGGGGAGAACATGGGGTGCTTTATTGTCTCTCTATAGAGAGATCTGAGACTTCACCAGGAGGAGGGTGTCCGTGTTTAAATAAAGTATCACCATCCCCATACCCTTGCAAGTGCAAGGTGCTAGAAATCCCAAATTCCCTCTAAGATATGTGTTGGATCAGATCTGTGTGGGTGCTGGAAACAAACATTGACTTCAAGGTGTTCTGATGCCATTGATGTTGTCTGACAGTGAGCAGAGGGTGACACATTTTCTGCCATCCCAAAACACTTAATTGACACATCCATCCCGTGCAAGGGCACTGGCAGGCAGGGGAGGGCATGTGCTCTACCACAATTTTTTCTGCACAAGTTCCTTTTGATGATGTTTTTGCTCCCAGCTCAGAGCTTTGTGCCTGTCAGAAGGGAGCAGCGCAGATGGACACGTTGGGCTCCAGACACGATGCTCCATTGCTGTTGGCTGAGTGACATGTCCTGTGGGATCCTGCAGCTTGTTAAATCATCTCACAAAGGAGAAGGGGGAGGGAAAGCCTGGTGCGAGGTTGCCAGCTGTAGCCAGCTCAGCTGCTGAGTGGTTTTGATCAGGAATTTGTGGCTGCCCAGGGTTTCCTTCTATTTCTCTGGAAGTGCTCAATGAAGGGAAGGCCAGTGCAAAGTCTGACACCTTTCTAGGGAATTGTGCTCCAGTGGAACCCAGCAGCCTGCACCATCTACATGTGTCTTGCTAATTTTTCCTGCATCTTATTTATTTAATACTGTATTTTCATCCACTTAGTGCATTTTCTCCAGTGCTGTGGGAGCAGAGCTGAGCTGCAAACAGAGTGGGGAATGTTTACCTGAGCAGTGCTCTGGTTCCTGTTTGCAGTTCCGGGGTATTGGTTTATGACACTGATAATGCTGCTCAGTTCACTGAATTTCTGCAGGAATGTTTTGGTTCCTTTTGCTCCTGTTCCTCAAAACCCCATCTAGTCAGATGCAGAAGAAGAGAACAAGCCACAAAATCAGGGTTCAGTAAACCTCAGTGAGAGGTTTGTCAGCATTTGGCAAATGTTGTCAAATCTCTGTCCTCTTTTAGGGGTCACTTCCCTGCCTTGAGTGAGCCCAGAGTTCAAGTCAAACCCTCCCATCTCCTTGCTGGGGGGCTGCCTGCCCATTTTCCCTGCTCCTGCCTTGCCATCATGCTGCCTTTGGCCAGGGTGTGCACAGGGGGTGCTCCTGCTTGCACACACATCAAACCCCAGAGCTCCTGGACCCCTCCCAAAGACACTGCCTGGCTTTCTCTGACCCTTTTTGTACTTCTCCCTGCAAAGCTTGTTTGGCCCTGGCCCTGAGGTCAGAGCCAGCATTGGAGCTGCTCCTGGTCCTGGCCTGTCATCAGCTGGGAATGCTCCTTAATGGGAGCTGGTTGCAGAGTGCCTGTAATGCTTTTAAGAATAAAGAGCAGCATATGCACTCAAACCAGACCTATATTTTTCCTGTCCTGCAGCTCTTTTTGCCCCTGCTTGAAGGGATTCTCTGATGTAGCACACGCTGCATGCCTGACCCAGCCTTTCTGCCACCCCCCACCATACATTAAGTTTAAATAAATGCATTTTCACTGCCAGGAGCCATCCATAAGGCTAGGGCTGGCCTCTTCCTAATGGGGGATTTAGCTTGGATGGACACATTTCTATTAGTGGTGCCAACCCTGTCTGGTTCCTTCCTAGTGTGAGCTGCAAGCCCAGGAGTTCAATGTGTGGTTAAATATCACAGGTCTGTGCCAAGCCAAAACAGCCTCCCCTGGAAATGAGGAATGGGAGCTGGTAGCCTGGTTCTGAGGGAGGCAGATGAGCTCATCTTCTGCCTCTCAGTTCCTGAATTGATCCTTCACAGGCTGCTGTCACTTTGCAAACCCATGCAGGTTTCCTGCTCCTGGCCACCCTCTGCTCCTTTCCATGGGAGAAGGGATCATCTGGCCTTGAGAGGATTGGTTGGTGCACAGTATTGCTCCACTGGTGGAAATGCTGGTTTCTCACAGCACCCTGTTGACCTCACACTGCCTGAACTGTCTGCAGGTGTTGGGCAATGAGGCTGGAGCTGTTGGCAATTGTTGTTGAGAGCTGTTGCTTCACTCAGAATGAGCTGCTGAAGTGGAGCTTGAGGTCTGGCTCTGTGCAGAGGGCCAGGCGTGGCTCTGACTGCTGCAGTGTGTCAGTCAGAGTGGACTGGAGCTGAGGATTTTCACTGGAATCTCTGCTCAGTGCCTCTGTTGGAAGTGGGTCTGATGATAGAGCCCAGGCTCGGCAGTTCTCGTTCTGGCTGTGGTGTTGTGCAATGTCAGCTGGGTCACTTCTATCTGTCCTGCCTTTATTATGGTCCCTGCTTTTCCCTGTCCATTCTGGCATCTTGTACTTGAGCTCATGACCCTTTGACTTTGAGGAAAATCTACCCACGTTTCTTATAGCAAATTAAAATCTGGGCCAAGAGGTTGAGGAGTGCAGAAATGGAACCTCATGGCTTTGGCTTCCACTCTGATATCTGGAGTTTGACCAGCTGTTCCCCTTGGGCTTTCTCAAAACCTGCCAAGAGGGGCTGAGAGTCCCTTGCCCCAGCAATAATCTACTTCAATCTTCTCCAGCCTTCCCTCAGCCATTTGTTTATAAAAGCTGTTGTAGTATCTGGTGGTTGGGGTGCATAAGAAGCGGGGTCCCCGCTCTGCTGGCAGTCCCACCATGCCAAACCCTGCCCGCTGGCTGCAGCAGTCCCTTCCTCACGCTTCAGAAAAACATAAGCAGCTTCCTAACCCTCAGGCCTTGCCCGAAGTCTTTGGGTTGTTTGTGTTCCCTCTGTAAGCAGGAAATACCAAGTTGCAGGAATCCAGTGGCTGCATGGATGTGGAGAGCTGGGGTGTGTGACTGACCTGCTGTGGTGGCCTCTGGGCAATGGACTCGAGGGAATCCGCCCCCAGCCCTCGCTGCCCCCCTGCACTTTGTCTCTAAGGCTTTGAGTGAAGTACACAAACATCTGGGGCCAGTGCTCAGCTGCTTTAAACTTCCTGAGGCCTTTGGGCCAAGCCACTCGTGTGTGCTGGTGTTTCATCTGCTTTTTGTCTTTGGTGCTGGGTGTGTAAAGACAGGGGGCCAACGCCCTCTGCTCTGCACAAGCACCCTGAGCTCTCCTGGTGCTTCCTTAACCCATCTCAGTGACACCAAAAACTGGCCCCAAAGGTTCATCATTTGAGCTGAAAACACCACGTTGTTCTCTAGGCTTGGCCCTGCTTTAGCTCCTTGCCTGGGGTGGTTTTGTGAGCAAAGTTAGCACTGTTAGGTAAGATTAGTAAGTTACTGTTTAGTAAGTTACAAACTTACTAAAGTTTGTAGTTGGGAAGAAAGAAATGCAGAAGCAAGAGGACAAATGTGGTCCTGTTTAAAGGTACTTTGGGGTTTTACTGTGACCTAAAGCATGTGCTTTATTCAGCAGTTTTCACAAGCAGGAAGCTTCATTTAAGGCCTACAGCACTTGCTGAGTCATGGAGCAAGAGAAAAGAGCACAAGAAATAATTTAAATGGAGCAGATGGTGCTGTTTTCAGAGCTTTCCTGTTGTCCTCAATGTTTAGTCTTAGTTCTCTTAAGCAGATGCCATCAGGAGCATCTTCAGATGCTGCCCTGGTGCAGCAAAGGGCAGGTGAGACCAGGGTAATCCTTTGAGAACAGAGACCACAGGGTAAAAACCCCTTCTTTGATGTGAAGGGGTTTTGGTGCATTGGGGGAGAAAAGAAATCAAAAAGCAGCAGTGGTCAAATTGGCTCCAGACCTTTACTGGGGACCTGCATTTACAGCATTCTCCTGTCTGTGCTGGGATTGGGGTTTCTGTCTAATCAGAAACAGCCCAAAGTCACAGAGAGTTCTGGGCTTTGTGCTGTGCTTTTCTCAGCACTCTGTTTCCATACCTCAGGAGAACTGTATGGCCTTTCTGGCAGAGAGGAAGAGGAAGAGGAGGGAAGGGAGTGATGTACTCACTGCAGTCCCCACATCTAAATATAAATAGTTCTCCTCTTGGATCCTTCCAGTCTGATCTTATGGGTGATTTGACCTTTCTTTGATAAAAGCTTTCTTTATTTGCAGGAATAAAAAGGCAGAGGGGAGGAGAGGACACAGCAGATGTTTATTTTTAAATATCTTTAGATCCTGGCAGTTGGTTTCTGCAGCACCCAGCGCTCACTGCTGGGCCAGCTCCCTCCTGGGCTCCAGCTTTTCTCCACCCCTGAGCTCCTTGAACAAACTTTGCATTTTACTCTAAAGCATTGACCTGAAGATTTCTGAGGAAGTGTTTTATCATGGGGACACCACGCTCCAGTGGGGACGGGTGCCCCAGGCTCCGGTCCCCAGCCCTGCCCACTGCACCACTGACCCTGGTTTTCCTCGTTTCATAACTTCAGCTGAAAGAAACACTTGTGTTAATTGCTGCTGGTTTTTCATGTGTTCACCCTCAAGCAGTTTGAGCTCAGCTTCCAAACACGGCTCAGTTTAATGTGCAAAACCACGGGACGCTGGCACTGCCCAAGCAAAGGCAGCACAGGTGCAATGTCAGAACTGCTCTAGACTGCACACAAGGCTTTCTGGCACTTGTTCTAACCATTAATTGCCATGTTTAATCCAGCAATAAATTATTTGGGCAACCACACTGCAAGAGCCCACTGCCAGGAACAAACCAGAGCTGAGCGCTGCTCGTTCCCCTTCGTGCTTCAGGATTGCAGAGCTGGATCAGGCAGGGCACTCCCACACTCTGAGTGGGGGTTTTTGGTGTCTCACTGACCTTCTGGGGGTAGTTTAAGCCATCATCCTGTGAGCTCTCAGGGTTGCTGTTTCCCTGAGATTCTCCTTGGGGTTGCTGTTCCCCAAGGTGCTCAGGGTTCCCCCAAGGTTGCTGTTCCCTGGGAGTTTCCTCTGGGTTGCTGTTCCCAGAGGTAATCAGGTTTTCAGTCTTCTCTTCGCCCTGGGTGTTTCACACCAAAGCCAGAGACGACAAGTTGAGTCCAGCAGTTCGTGTTATCAAGCTGTTTATTCTTGATTATCTATCAATTCTTGTCGAGCTTTGCCAGGCGTCCCCAGCAGAGCAGGACAGGGGGGGGACTGGAGCGGATCAGAGAGCCCCACACCTTATGTACAGTACCCCTGACCCAACCACTGTCCAAGACGTATTTTTTATTTACAAAATTTTACCAGTACCTACTACCTATGCTAACATGTCAGTTCTACTCTAAGCCAATCTCTAAAACCCAACTCAGCTCAAGATGGGGGATGAGAACAAGAACAAGGAGCACAGGGGCCACTCCCCAATTCCTCCATCTTGTCTCTTCAGCCCCATATGCTAAGAATCCTAATTTCTATATTTATATTCTATAATAAACCATCCACTACTTATTTTAAATTCTTAGGATTTGTGATTCTTCCTGCATGTGAGTATTTACTCCCATGGACAGGAATCAGAGTCAGTGTCCTCCTGGGATCTGTGTGGGTCTAACTGACCCCCCTGTCTTGATCCCAGACCCCCTGTACAGTCTCCAAACCCTCCTGTACAGTCTTCAAATCCTCCTCCTGTACAGAGGAATATCCTGGACTCCAGCAGTGAACAATGTTATCAGTGCTGGAGGTGCACTGCATGTGTGTATTGCTCTGCCTGTGCATGTGTGTCTCCTCCTGGAGCACAGGGTGGTGTGTGGCGTGCAGGGTGCCTCAGGATAAGCTTCTGATCCTTTGCAAATTGGATTTTGTGGCTCACTTGCCTGTCCTCTTGGATAAAGTTTCCCCTTAGCTGCCTGTCCTCTAGCAGAGCTCGGGTCCATCTCAGCACTGCAAAGCCTTTTATAATGCTCTGCAGATCAGGAGTCACTTGGAAAGGACAGGGACAGACTTTCCATTTCCCACTGAAACGTGCTCCAGAGTGAGCCTGCTGCTTCATCCCCTTCTGGAGTCCCACTCAGCCTGCAGGAGATTCCTGTGGGGTTGGTTTGGTGCCTTCCCTGCTGTGTGGCACTGAGGTGCTCCTGGCTAGCAGCCCCCACATGTGCTGGGGAGGAAATGGATTGCTCAGAGAAGGCCAGCTTCAAACAGAGCCACAGCTGGCTGATTTTAAACCATTTCAGCTGGGGATCAGAGGGTGCTGCCTTTAAGTTTTACCCCTAAAGAAAACAAAGCAGGAAAATGCACCACGTTAGCACAAGTGGGATTGTCAGGCCTTGTAGTAAGGCCCATGTAATTCCTAAAAGGATGGTGTGTAAAACAGGCCAGCACACACAGAGGATGGGTTGTACTGGAGAGGGCCATCATCAGGAAAGTTGAACAGTTCCAGTTTGCTTGTAAGAATGTACTGGTTTGAGTTTCATGCCCGTTTCTGGGAGAGGGTGGTGACCCTGGTGGAGGGGTGGCTGACACCACACTCCTTTCACAGCCAGCTCAGGAGCAGCACTGGCCTCTTGTGCCACTCTGTGCTGATGTGAACAGGACACCCTGCAGGGGCTGGGGAGGAGTAATCCTTGCCAGGGTTAATACTTAAATCTGCACTGCTTGACTTTTGAGCAAGGGAGGGAAGTTAATGCTCTCAGAAGTGCTGGGAGACCACCTACTCTTTGGTACAGGCTGCCAGCAGCTGACAGATGGAAGTGATTTTGGGACAGTGAGAAGTCAGTGTGGAATCAGTGGTGACCAGGAGCAGACTCTATCCCACAGTCTTTGACTTACACCCACCCCTTGTGACTCTTGCTGTGGAGAAGGAGAGTTTCCCAGAGCCATCAGAATTCTTCTGTGGGGTGTGAATGAACAGTAGGTCGATGGTTTGCTGTCTCTTGTGGTTCAGTCTAATAGCCACATGTTCCTCTGAAATGCTTTTTGGCACGCCTGTGGATGGCTGAGGGATGTGTGGATGGCTGAGGGATGTGTGGATGGCTGAGGGATGTGTGGATGGCTGAGGGATGTGTGGCAGTGGGAGCTCTGGTTGGAAAGCAGGAGGGTGAGATGCAGCAGAGGTGTGAATCCATGTGCAGGCTGTGCTGACACACTGACCCCTCTGCTCCGTGTGACTGCCCCTGACACAGCTGCCAGACCCCCACCTTGGTGTGACAGCTGTGCTGCCCCTGCCCTGTCTCTGTTTGGTGTTTGCTGAAGTGTTCCCTGTGTGTTTTTTGTCTTGCAGCATCTGGAGGGGGCCCAACGTGAACTGCGTGGACAGTACTGGATACACCCCGCTGCACCACGCTGCTCTGAACGGCCACAGGTGGGTCCTGTGCCGTGCCTGGGCTGCTTTGTGCCTCCCTGGCCACCCCTGTGTGCCTCATTCACTGCTGCAGCACTACTCCATCTTCAGGGGAAGTGGAGAATGTCACTGCTTTGATCTTACAGCTCGAAATGCTGATTTTTTCAGCCACCCTTGCATTTCTAAGCAATTTGGATAAGCTGTAACACCGTGTGAAAGGGGCTCCCTGGGGACAGTCCCTACAGTCTTCCTGGTGTCCAGGGTGCTCTGGGCCTGCACCACTTTACAGTTGCTTTGTGTGCATGTCACATTTTTAAGTAACTTCAGTGTGGTAGATCTTGTGTTGCTCATTGCTGCCTGAGATATTGAGAAATCAAATGCAGTCTTTATTCACCCTCATTGTGCTGCTGCAGTTCACTCTGCAGCAGAGGCTTGGGGCTGACTTCAGGCCCTGTTCAGCTCCATTAGTGAAGAGTTAATGTGGATCTCCCCTGAGCTCATCTCGGCAATATTTCTTTCTTTTTTTTTTCGTTTCCTTTGGCAGCATTTAATAGGAACACTTCAAAAATCACATTTCGAGAGGCTCTCTGAAACACTCCTGTTGGGATTAACTTCTTGTTCAGTACTTGCTGCAGAGTGTGAGCTGTGAAACAAGGACTGAATGTCTCACTGAGGTTGCTGTCTCCTGCAGGGATGTTGTGGAAGTTCTGCTGAGGAACGACGCGCTCACCAACGTGGCAGATTGTAAGGGCTGTTACCCCCTGCACTTGGCAGCCTGGAAGGGAGATGCTGACATAGTGAAGCTCCTCATCCACCAGGGCCCTTCACACACCAAAGTGAATGAGCAGGTCTGCCTGATTTTCTCTAATGTGTCCTTAAATCACTTCCCTGGCTGACTCCTGACCCTTCCCAAAGCAATAGCAATGGTTTTAAGGTCCTGTTTGCTGGTGGGATAAGAAGGGCACTGCCTAAAGCAATACATTCAGCTCTGAGTTAGTGCTAGGGTGAACAGATATTTAAGTTTTATAGAGAGACACATAAATATGAGAACTGCTCAACACTTAGGAAGTGGTCTCCTGCTTCTGGGCTTCTAAAACTAACCCACAGTTTTCCTTTCAGCTGCTGGATAGCTGAGCAGGTTTCTAGTTCTGCAGAGGATCCATTGGCTCCCTCCTTTGGGAACTAATCCAAGCAGCTTTGTTCAGTCTCTTTGGCCGTGCTCTCTTAGCTGCTCTCCTGGCTTGTCTCTGGCACTTGCTCCAGTTCACTAATTTGTGAGTTCTAAGATAATTTGAACACTACTTGCCCCCAAGATAAATCCGTAGCTTAATCTTAAAGAATTATTTTCACAATCAGGCAAGAATAAAAAGCCTCTTGGATTTGTTCCTTTTGTCAAGCTGATGGTTTGGTCTGGGGTGCAGGGGGAGTGAGGGTTGTGAGACAGCTGTGTCCACTGCAGAGGGCTGGCTCCTGTGGAACTGCCCCATGGACATCAGAGGTGTCTTAAATTACAGGGAACTTCTGAAATGCTGCTACTGAAAGGCCCAAATATTCCTGTTGTTGCAGAGTTGTGTTTACAGGAACTGGTTTCATGAATGAGGCCAGCTGAGTGCTGTCACTGAACTGTCCCTCCCTGGGTGAGTCTGGCAGACACAGAGTGACAGGCCCAAATCAGGTGGCTAAAGCTGCAATGGGCTGTGGTTGTTCCATCCCTAAGGCAGGAACATCTCATGTCCCTGTGAATCAACTCCCAAACCACTCAGGTGTTCTTTCAGGAGGAAAGGAATAAACCACAGAGGTTTGCCTGCCTTGGTGCCAGCAGGCTGAACCTGGGCATTCATTCCCAGGTAGGTCAGACACCCCTGGCCTGAGTTCATCTGGGGAGTCCCTGCTGTTGATTTGCTCCATGGTAGTTTTCCAGAAGCTGGGGAGCAAACTCCTTTCAGAGGCAGGTTTAGGAGTCCCAGTCCTTCTTTGTAGGATCCCAAGTGCCACACTGAGGTTTCCCAGGATGGGTAACTCGATGCACCAGGCTGCCCCAGGGATAAATGCTGCTAAAACATCGTGGAATGAAAAATCTGATTGTAGTGCAATTCTCTATAATTCCTCCACTGAGCAGGAATAAGAGGAATGTGTGTTCTGATGTCTCTGGTGACATTTGCCAGGCTGGGGCTGTGGTTGATCCTGTCTGCAGGCACTCAGATCCCATAGGCTTGAGTGCAAATAACCCTTTTCAATCAACCTGACAAGAACTGAGTGAGAGCCCATGGTGTAAATGTTCTGCTCTGAGGAGGGCAGCTAGAGAGGTGATCCTTGCAAAAGATCCAGAGCTTAGTATGATCCTTGCAGGTAATATTTCATTCATGTCTGTTTATTAGGAACCCTGTTAAGTGAGAGAAGTCAGCTGAGGAGCCTGTGCTTGGAGCCTGGTCCAGGTTACAGCAATCCCAGCTGGAATGGCTTTTGCTGGCCCTGGCTCTGACTGGAACAAGATGCTGTGTCCTGCCATTCCACCCCTTGGAGTCACCCATTGCTTTGTTGCTGTATCTCACCCATTTCATTATCACATTTTTTTTTTCTTTTTTCCTCTTCCTTTTTGTAGAATGCTCTTGAGATCAAAGAACTCAAAAAGTACGGCCCCTTTGACCCATATATCAATGCCAAGGTGTGTACTTTGCTGTCAGCATTTCACTGCATCATCACTCCAGGCTGCACTCGCGTGCTTCCAGGTGCAATAATACCTGTTCACTTCGCAGCTGCTTGGGGAAAAGGAAAATGGGACCATTGATTTACTGTGGGTTTCTCTCTTCAAAGCAGTTATAGAAACATAATTAAAGGAAAGCTTTTCCTTACTTTCCTGGGGGCTCCTTCCTTTCTTAGCCTTGTAGGACTCGCAGTGATGGTCAGTTTGCTTGATGGGGCTGGATGACTTCCCAAAGGTAATGTCACTTCAATTCAATGTTCTAGGTTTTGTTTCATGTGCTGATGTTGCTGATAAATGCAAAGAGAAGGAATTTTTTCCCTGCTTAACCATGGTTGCATTTTCTCTGTGGGCTGTTTGGAGTGAATTTTGATGCCTTTTCTCCTACCAAATGCATAATGCTCTGTGTTGTTTGAATGTACAGTTAATTCCTGTGGTGGTGGTTATGGGGGGAAGGGAGGACAGTGATGTTCCTGCCTCCCTTCCCAAGTCCTCCATGTCCTGCTTAATTCATAGTCTCTCTTTTGGTATTCAGTCTGTGGTGTCGTTTGATCCTTCAGCCCTGGTCTCCTGTTCCTGTTTTCTGGCCTGTTTTGCTCCTCTCTTGTTTTTGGTTGTTTTGAGCTACAAAAGACACAACATCAGCTTGTGCTGAGACCGAGCTGTTGAAAAAGCAGATCAAATTCCTGGTGGTGGTTTCTCAGACACCACTTTTCAGTTTTATTTCTAGTGAATCTGCAAGCCAGGGGTGGCAAACACTCTGTTGCTCTGCCCTGAGACATCTCTGCCGTGAGCCACCATGCCACAGCTGCTTCCAGCCAGTTATTTTGGATCCACCCATCCATGGCAGATTTCTGTCTGTCAGAGTTTCCCTCTGCTTGGTCTGCAGGACCTTAGAAACACAAAGCCAGAGCTGCTGGGCTTGCTGGGAGTTGGGCGTGGTTTTGCAGAGCCCTGTTTCAGGGACACCAGTGCCCACCCTCGGAGCACAAATGCGTTCCCATGAAGCTCATATGAATTGGGGATTTTTGCAAAAATCCAGATGGGAATTTTATACCTTTATGTCTTCTGTGGAAACGTCATAGTTGAGCAGTTCAACTTTCAGTTGCCTGAAAGGAACTTCCTAAAATGTTCTCAATAACCAAATAAGTTCTTACACACTCCACTACTGGAATGTTGAATGAAGAAGGAGTGTAAAGAGGAAACATCCAGGGAGTTACCTTCTTTGTGAATTTTTATTTACAGAGTCTGCTAATTTGGGTTTTATACTGTGAAAAGTGCATTATTTAAAGCCTCAGTTCAGTGTTCACAATGGCTGAGGTGCTCTCTAGAGCAAGACAAGATTTTGGGAATCTTTGCTTTGGATTTGAAGAGGGAGAGATGATTCACACGCAGTTGTTGGGTTCATCACAAGCTGTGAGCAGCTTTGCTCCAGTTCCTGGCCAGGTGTGATGAAGAGCACGTGGAGCTGTACCTGTCACACAGAGTGGTGTTTTCTCAGGAGCAGCCAACAGGAGGTTGTCAATAGAGCAGGACTCTGTTGGATACTCAGACACCAACAAAAATCCTGCCAAGGAACCTTAGAAGTGGGGTGGGTGGGACTGAAGGGCTGTGTAGCCACTTTCCCAACCCTGGGGCAGGATCAAGGCTCCTTACACCATTCCTGAGCAGAGTTTGCCCACCAGTTTCTCAAAAACCTCAGAGAGGGACAGCTCTGCGGCCTTTATTTGGCAGTTTATTCAACCTTTCAGATCTTTGCAGGTCAGAAATCTTTTACTTATTTAAACCAAATCTCCCTCTGCTCAGTCAGAGCTCTCTCATGGTGTGGTGGGAGCAGAATGGACACAGCACTTGAAGGAGCTGTGCATTCTCCACTTGAGCATGGGGTGAGGAGCAGCAGGGCCCTGTGTGGTGAGTGGTATCACATTGCCAGGGCTTGAAACCTGTGCTGGAGCCCATAAAAAAGCAGAGCCATCCCTCCTCATGTCCTGTTTGTGTTCTGCAAGGTGGGCATTGCTCCTCTCTTCCAGCTGAGAGCTGGGGGGATGCAAGGATTCCTGCAGGAATGCAGCCCCTCGACCCTCCGGAGTGCTCTGTTTTTCTAAGTAGTTCTGAAATTTGAAGCCATGTGCCTTCTGGCTGCTGGAATGGAATTTTCCTTTTCCATCTCTGATACATCTGTAGGTCTGAGCACTCCTGCTTGCTGCTCTGGTTTGTGCCTGGAGAGATGATGCAGGAAGGGAGCAAACTCCCTTGCCTTGAAGAACTGGAATATTTTTGGCTGCTCAAAATTCTCCCAAAATGGAGGCAATAAAGACTCAGGCAGTAGTGGGAGTTTCCACTGCACAGTCTGGAATTGGGAGAGACTTGCTGTGATGATTCAGGGGAATTTTACTGCCTGGTGATCTCTGCTGCAGGAGGAAAGTCTGGGGATTTTGCCTTGAGCATTGGAGCCTCAATCTGCTTAGGGAAAATTGGACTGAACTGCAGGGAAGATGAGGGAAGTCTCCAACAATTAGGTTTTTAAACGATGTTGTGTTCCCATTTCTGAGCCCTCAGGCAGGTGCTTGGAGCTGGTGCATTCTTTAAAGCCCCCCAAGGGATACATACCCTGTGCTAGGGAGAAAGGAGAGGGGACAGTCCCAGCCAAGGAAATCCCCAGTAGCCAGGGCTAGCATGGCACGAGCAGCGTGTGCCCCCACAGCTCTGGGGCTGCTCAGAGGGGCTGGGGTCCTCCAGGCTTTCCACAAAGCCTGGCAGTGAGGATCCCTCGTGCCACGGGGCAGGCTGAGAGCCTGGGCCCAGCTGTCGTGGGCTCCCTGATCCCTGTCAAACGGGAATAATGGGATTTGCCAACCCTGTAAATGCCCAAAGCAGCAGTGTGAGCTGACGGGCAGGTGCGAGCTCTGATGTTCTCTAAACTCTGTCCCCTCTCACTCCGTTTGTATATTTTCTGTGCAGACTTCTGTATCCTGCAGTGCCCTCTGTCCACGTGTATGTGCCTCCCCCCAGGACTGAGCCTGTTTGACCTGGACCTTCTGTGCTGGCAGTGATGCTTTGCCCCCGTTTGCCCCCTGCATGTGCCTGGTTCTGCCTCCTTCCCTTCCCTTCCCTTCCCTTCCCTTCCCTTCCCTTCCCTTCCCTTCCCTTCCCTTCCCTTCCCTTCCCTTCCCTTCCCTTCCCTTCCCTTCCCTTCCCTTCCCTTCCCTTCCCTTCCCTTCCCTTCCCTTCCCTTCCCTTCCCTTCCCTTCCCTTCCCTTCCCTTCCCTTCCCTTCCCTTCCCTTCCCTTCCCTTCCCTTCCCTTCCCTTCCCTTCCCTTCCCTTCCCTTCCCTTCCCTTCCCTTCCCTTCCCTTCCCTTCCCTTCCCTTCCCTTCCCTTCCCTTCCCTTCCCTTCCCTTCCCTTCCCTTCCCTTCCCTTCCCTTCCCACTGCAGCTGCCAGAGCCTCTCCCGGCTCCTGCTCCCCTCCTGCTTTGCCTGTGGCTGAGGAGTGATGCAAAAGCCAGATACAAACAACTGGGGGAGGGACAGGAGTGATGCAAAAGCCAGATACAAACAGCTGGGGCAGTGACAGGACTCCTGTGAGCCTGAGAGTGACCGAACACCCCACGAGGATCCGAGTGCTTGTGCAGCCTCGCCCGTTTGTGACACGGTGCAAAACACTGAGCAGTGTTCCAAGGTGTGCATGTGCTCTCACAGCAGGCAGGCAGGGATCAAATTCCCTTCTGCAGTGGTGCTGCTGCCTCCAGCAGGACAAGAACATTCTGTTTATTTTATTGGAAATGTTAAAATGACAAATTCAACCATGATTCTTTCAGTTGAAGTGTGTAACTGTGTTAAAGTTTTTGGAGGGTTACATTGTCAAATAGTTGTTTCTAAAGTTCTTAAACCAGAATCCCTCTGTGGATGACACACAGTAGTAACACTAGAAACTTGAGAGGAACTTTATTTGAGGAAAGGCTCTCTTAGATCTGGCCATGTTGCTGTTTTGCACCTACACATGCAGGCTGTTGCACTGCCCATCTTTGGGCTTTGCATTGCTGGTTCTTAGCCTGGCTGCTGCTGCACACTCTGGTTTGGGTCTGGCTTCCAGCTGGGGGTGCTCCCTTGTTGCTGTGACATTGCTTCCCTCAGCTGCCCTGAGCCCTGGCCTGCTCCTGCAGTGGTGGAATTGCACGGCTCTCTGGTTCACAAACTGCATGGGACTGGGTGCACCCTTTCTCTAAACAGCCAGAATTGCAGAGGTGGAATGACTCTTTTAACCAGGATAAGTAGGATTTGAAACAATTGAAGTTTAAATCTAAAATGACGATGATCAAGCTCCAGCAAATAGAATTCACACAACAGGTTGCCTGCCTTTTATTGAGCCTTTTATTTTTGTGGCACCCTGAAGTGTGGGTTGCTTCCAGGATACCAGACTGCCTTCCCCAGGTGCCAGCAGCATTAATGGGAATCTGGATACAGCTCAACATCCCTTAAACTTTAAAATGGCCCCTGGATTCTGACCCTAGTGCTTGGAAAGCAGGCTGGTCCCTCTGTAGTCCCTCTTTCCCACAGCTGAGGTGTGTTCAGAACATCCCTGAAGCTGTGGCTGGGCTGGCCGATCAATGACCTTGTGAGGGGATGCCAAACCCCCAGGCAGACGGTGAAACATTGCTCAGGCTGGCTCAGCCTGGCCTCTCTATTTCCCCACTGCATTTTTTTGGTCTCGTTTTTTGCATTTAAACCCTGACGTTGGAGCGAGGCGCGGGCTGGCCCTGACGCGCCGCCGCTCGTGCCCCGCAGAACAACGACAACGAGACAGCGCTGCACTGCGCGGCCCAGCACGGCCACACCGAGGTGGTGAAGGTGCTGCTGGAGGAGCTCACCGACCCCACCATGCGCAACAACAAGTTCGAGACCCCCCTGGACCTGGCTGCTCTCTACGGGAGGCTGGAAGTGGTGAAGATGCTCTTGAACGCCCACCCCAACCTGCTGAGCTGCAACACCAAGAAGCACACCCCGCTGCACCTGGCAGCCAGGAACGGGCACAAGGCGGTGGTGCACGTGCTCCTGGATGCTGGCATGGACAGCAACTATCAGGTATCTGGTGGGGCTGAGCAGGGCTGGGCTGGTGGCTGGGGTTGGAGAGCTCCAGCAGCTCTCCTCGCAGAGGCAGCGCTGGCAGGAGCTGAGGAGAGCTTTGTGTTCTGCTGGGCTGTGTGTGCAGCTCTGGGCTGCTCGGGGGGGCTGCCCGGAGGGGCTGGGTGCTGTGCATGCCTCACACCTGCTCAGGGGCCGGGCAAAGCCCCAGACACGGAGGGAGGGACAGAAACACCCTGCGGCCGAAGCTGTTCTGCCCTGCAGTGCTGTGAGCTCTTGATAGGCAAACGTGTCTCTTCCTATCAAGCCACTTGTGAGCGTGCTGTTTTCACAGCAATGGCTTGTACGTGGATCTTGTTTTCCCTTGTCAGGACGTGACTTCTTGCCAAGCTGTGGAAGGCCCTTTGTTGGTCTCTCTGATGGAACCATCCCCATTTTCCATCCCACATCCTCAGCGTTGTAATAACGTTGACAGTCCGTCCTCAGCCATAGGTAGTGCTGCCCACACCTCGTGTACAACGCCGTGTATTTATTGCTGCTGTAACCCTCTAAGCTGTGCCTCCCTCACCATTCCCTGCTGTCTGGCTTCATGCTATGTTTCCATTTAATTTGCAGACTGAGAAAGGCAGTGCTTTGCACGAAGCTGCTTTGTTTGGCAAGACAGATGTGGTACAAATATTGCTGGCTGCAGGTGAGAGAATGTTCCCCCTTTGAAGCACTAATGTGGTGATCCCTTCACCCAGAGCTTGAGGAAATCCCTTTCTAGGGCAGCAGGTTTGTCCATCCAGCTGTCAGAGCTCCTCAGAGCAGGATACAGGAGAGGTTGGCTCTTGGATTTGGCTTTAGATTTGTCTCTAGAGTGCCTTTTAGCTCCCCCCAGTGAGGATCACAAATGTGACTTGATGAAATACATGAACCTGCACATAGTTAGACAATATTCTTGCTTTTGCCCTCTGTCCCCCTGTGGCCACAGGTATTGATGTGAACATAAAGGATAACAGAGGCCTGACTGCTCTGGACATTGTGAGGGAGCTTCCTTCCCAGAAAAGCCAGCACATAGCAGCTCTCATTGAAGGTGGGTAATGCAGCTCTGCCTCTGGGGAGGAGGGGAAAGCTTGGGGTGCTGATTGTGCCAGGGCAGGTACAGGATGTGTTTTTGTAGATCTGGAAAGTGCTAAAAGCAGAGCAGCTTCACACTGTGTTGGAAGAACTGGTGCTGAAACACTGGGGTGAGCTTCAGACCAAATGTTTGGAGGAGGACTTGGGGGGATTTAGGAGGATTAGCCCTTTGCTGAGGGAGTGTGGCATGACTTTTACAGTTTAAATGGGCTTAATTGAGCTTTGTTTAGCTCACTTTAGAAGTTAATTAAAATTAAGGATAGCCTGAATCTGCTTGCAGAATGCAAAGTAACAGCTTTAGAAATGGTTCTGGTGTAACTCCCCTTTACGTGTCTGTGTAGACAAATTGTCGTCCACAAATCTCACATCCTGCTCCTCCCCTCCTTGTGAGGCTTGGGCATGGAATTTGCAGATGAGATTTACAGAAAAGGCCTTGATTACTTGTGTTTTATAAAGGAGCTTGGTCCATTGTGTCTGTCCAAATCCGGGAATGAAATGTGACATCTTGGCTAAATTCATACCTTGTAATTACGCTGTCTGCATTTCCTCTCAGCTGTGGGGAGGATCAGAAGCATTTGGAGCTGGGGTGTGTTATTCATGCTGAGCATTTGGGAGCTTTGCAGGTTCAAAGCACTTCTCAGACTTTTAACTAAGCTATGCCTGTGAGGCTGGAATGTTTGAGCTTTATTCAGCAACTGAAGACAAAGATGGGCTTTAAAACTGGAGGTGTTGCAGATAAAGGCTTTTCCTTTTCCTCAGGAGGGAGCTGCTGTTGGATGTTACATCAGCTTAGTGTTTCTGGCTTTGGCTGTGGTTGGGGGCTGCAGCTGGAATTGCTTTCTCTTGTTATGACTCTGTTCAGTGATGGAGTTTGTGAATGCAACACGAATTTACTCCGACACAGTGTCCGTGCAGCAGCTTTGCAGCTTTCTGATTAAAGACTCTGAAAGTTCAAAGGACCATCCCTACCCTTGTGCCTGTGATTAAAGAGGCCGCCTGCTTCTATTTTGGGATCTAAGATACAAGTTTTAATAATGTTATTTTTTTTTTCGGACACTTAATAAGCTGACAGTTGGCCTTCCACCCACGAGGGAGGAGGCGCCATTGGCTGGAGGGGACAGAAAGCCAGATTGACGTGAGCTGACCCTGTCCCCCAACCCCCTTGCAGATTACACCGTCGGGAAGAAAAGTGCCAAAGCTGTGGAGAAATCTGCTCCAGCCCCGCTCGCTCCAGCCACCGATCCCTCGGGCCGGACATCTCAGGGTGGGCATCACCAGCATTCCTCCCCCTGCCAGCACCGAGGGCAGGAGATCTGGTGACAATCCCATCTCTCTTCCCCTGCAGGTGACGTGGACAAAGCTGTCACAGAGCTGATCCTCGATTTCGATGTGAACCCCGAGGAGGAGAGCCCCTATGAGGCTTTGTACAACGCCACGTCCTGCCACTCCCTGGACAGCCTGGCCAGCGGGAGATCGTCCGACCGCGAGTCCGGGAGCAGGGGAGAGGCCGAGCCCAGCGGCCTCAAAGCAGCCGGGGTCAGGCCTGTACGTAGCTCACCCCTGCTTCCCCTAGAGACACAGGGGGCTGGCCTGCAGGGTCAGGCTTTGCAGCAGGCTGCCCATGCATGAGGAAATCTTTAAATCCTTCCCTGATGTTGATGAGAGCAGGCAGGTGCCTCCGCTTCCCTGCCCTGTCCACAGGGATTGTGTAAAAGCAGCAGCTTCTTCATTTCACCTTGTGTTGTATCCTCCTGTTTCCTGGCAGTGCACTGGTGCCAGTTAATCTTGGTCTGTCAGGAGATTACATTTTGCAGAAGGGCTGACTTCTTGTCCTGAAAAAAGTTCTGGAAACTCGTGTGGAGCATCTTCTCATGTCTCACTGCTTTACCAAAGCTGAGGCTCTCAGGAAATTATCTGTAATAACCTGTTGGAGACTAGCTGGCAGTAGAAGAGGTTTTTTGTGTGTATTACTTGCAGAGCTCTGTAGAGGGTACTCCAGGCTTTACAAGACAGTGCAGAGCTCCTGGAACTGTCCCCAGAGAAGTCTTCCTCACCTTCTGTCAGCTGCATCTGCTGCCCTGGTAGCGATCAGCAGGAAGGCTGCTGTGGGGCAGATGGGACACGGGCCCTGCAGTGCTGGGTCAGCTTCAGGCTCTGTGTTCTGGTTGGTTTTCCAAAGCCTGCTCTGTTGGAGGCGTTTTTGGACAAAAGGCAGAGCAGCAGTGAACAATTAAACTGCTGGGGGCACAGTAACCATGGTTCCCTCTGTGCAAAGAGGTGCAGCCTTTGGCTTGTGCTGAGACCAAGCAGAACAGAAATGAGACAAAAGCTTTGGATGATGGACATTTTGGCCAGATCTCTCAGGTGGGCAGTACCAGGCAGTCCTGTCACTGATCACATCTTGTCATTGTCCTGTGCTGATGGTGTCTGGTGTAAAATGAGCCCAGCTCTGTCACAAGTAAGGAAAGGTGAGAGCTGAACTGCAGAGAAAAGAGCAGGAGGAGGGACATGCTCCAGTAGTTGGCTGGAGTTTGAGCAGTGCAGCTCTGCTGCTCCCTTTGCCATTAGATGGAGCTGTGGCTGGGCAGGAGGTGTCCCTGGGATGTGCTCGGCCTCGGGACCAGGCAGCAGCTCCAGCTGCCCAGTTGCAATCCCAGGATATCAGAGGAGAGCAGTGCAGCATAGATTCTTGATACCTAGAGTTTTCCACTATAAAAGGTGCCTCTGGCATCAGTTTCACTTAGCCACAAGCCCTTTCTTCTGATCAGCTCATTGTTCCCTCTCCTGTGTAATGCTGTGGAGATGATGGTTTGGGTCTGAGTGAGACTGGTGTGAACAGATCAGTGTCCTGAGGAAGAGGAGGAGCAAAGGCAGCAGCCATTGCCCAACTCTGTGCCTTTAGAGCTGAACTTCTCCTCCCCCAGATTAATTTGAAGAGGCCCTTGCTGCATCCACAGCAGTGGGGACATGGGGCTGGCAGGGGCAGAAGGGCTGAGCTGACAGTGTCTGTCTCACCTGCAGAGAGAACGCCCTCCCCCGCCGGCCAAGCCCCCGCCTGATGAAGATGAGGAGCAGAATGTGGAGAAGAAGACAGGACACAGTGCTCCCTGTGAGGTACACAGGGCTGGCTCTGGGGTGTTTCGTGGGAGAGTGGTTTAAACATCAGTTTTAATAGTTTGGGAGGAGCCAAGGATGCTGTTACCTCCTGTGCTTGCTGGGCTGTGAATGTGAAGTATTCCCTCACTCAGCATTGCTGCCGTCCCTTACCATGGGAACTTCCTTTGTCCGGTTCTTCCAGGGCACCTCACAGTTGACCTCCAGCCTTACTTTCCTATTCTTGGCTGAGAATTCCCTTAGGAGGAGATTTTTGTGACCCACATTGCGATGTGGACCATTGCCCACTAGTAATGATCCCACCGCAGGCATCTTCAGTTGGACTGAAACACAGAGGGGCCGTGAGTTCTGCTTCCTCCGAGCTCCCAGCTGGGGAGGAGCTGCATGGGCTTGTGGGTCCCACTCACATGAGCAGGGATCAGGGGCTTGAATTCAGCTGAGAGTCTGGCCCAGCATGTGTTAAAGCTGCCTTCTGCAGGGGTCAGTGCATGTGAGCTGCTTTCTGATGGAACTCAAGCTCTCCCCGTTCATATTGTTGCTGCTGGGGCTTCCTGTTGCTCAACTTATTCACCTGCCTGTGAACCTCAGATGTAAGGACTCTCCTGGAGACACGGCTGTGGGAAACCACGAATGTGCCTTGGCAACTTCTGCTGACACCCAGGAAAACCTTCAAAGCAAATCCAAATCCTGTGGATTTCTGTGCTCTCCCAAAGGCAGTGGGTTGTGTGTGAAGCTCGTGGAGCGTGTGCCACCTCTGCTGTCAGAGCAGGCTCTGGTTCTGCAGGTGCTTTCTCTGAATGTGCTGATCTGCTGGAGTTCTGCAAGGCATAAATGAGATTTTCTGGAGACACGGGTGAACATGGCCTGCTGTAGTAGAACGGACTGCAGGGAGGGAGTAAACTCCTGTGCATGAACAGGGAAACTGGGATGTGACATTGTGGACAGATCCCTGCACTGCTGTTCCAATGCAGGGGGTGTAACCAGTCCTGTGCCTGGCTCTGGCAGAGGAGAGCTGGGCAGCAGGTCATGCAGTAATTGGGAAGCAGAACTTGTTTATGACAATAAACACGAGGGAGGGAAACGTGCTCTGACCGTTCCTGCTGAGCTTTCTTGCCACATTTAATTACCAAACACCTGCTGTGTTGTCCTGCCTTTAATGGCTTTGGAAGCACAATCCATTAAAGGGAATCTTGCTGGCAAATGGCAGAGTGACTTGCCGGGGAGACCTTGATTTGTGACCAGCTTCAGTGACAAAACTTACAGGCAGCGTGTGGCTGCCTGGAAATGAACTTTTGGACATGCTGATGAGGAGTTTGGGACTGATCCTTTTACTTTGCTTGTTCCTCCTCGCCTTCTCTGCTTTTTTGACTCTTGCCCATCTTTTATCACCTCAGAGCATGCTCTCCTTGGGCTGGGCAGGTGTGCACATGCTCTGGGAATGCTGTAAACATTCTGCAGCATCCCAATCTGCCCCCCTCCAGCCCTGCTCTCCCATTGGAGCCAGGACACTTAGTCATTCAGTATTCCGGGGTTGGGCCAAACTCTAGTTTTCCAAAGTAATCTTTTTATTCCTTGCCAAGCTGGGGCTATCAGTCAAAACAGATGAGCATAAACAAGAAAATTCACTTTCATCACGGAAAGGCGTTGGTACAAACAGGCAAAGGAGCTGATTGTTTGGAGGTGCTTGAGTGGTGCCTTTCACTATCTGCAGAAACCTTCTGGGTTTGGAGCTGAGTAAGAGTCTGCACTGTCAAATTAAACTTCAGTTCCAGTTGTTTACTGCTTGTCTCCAGAAGGGAAGTGCAGATCAAGGACAAGGCGCCACGTTGGCTCCAGGAGTTTGGTCTACAGCTCTGGGGAGGGAGAAGAGAGGAAGAGATGAGTTACCCTTCAAAAAGTCTTTCAAAGTCCTCTCCTGTGGATTAAGTACACCTTAAAGAGCATCCTCATTATTCACAGCATCTTATTTTTGGGCTTTGGTAGCGATGAACATTTATACATGCAAACAACATGGCTGAAGAGCTAAAAGCTGAATTGGAAGAAAGCTTTACTTGGTGGTGTTGCTCCTGGTCACAAAGCCCTCAGAGCAAGCAGAGTTCTCCAGCAATAATCTTTGTTTTGAGTGAATTTGAACCTGTATCACTATTTAGAGCTTGGAAGGATGAGAGATGGAGAAAACCAAGTGTCACCAGGCCTGTGCAAGCTCACAGAGTAGAAGCTGGGAACTGTGTGCTGCTGGAGAGCTCCTGCCTTTGGTGCATTTAAAGAGGACAGCACAGGAATCATCATCCACAGGAGTGTCAGGAGAGTACCAGAGCCTCCCTGAAGGTCCAGGCTGCTGCTGTGCTAACAGGCTGCTGCTGGGCAGGATTTTTCCAAGATCACTGGCAAGAACCTCTTACCTGCTGTTCTGGTCTGATGGGTTTGTGCCACCATCTGGTCAGAATTTTTCCCTAATTTGCTCATTATGAGCTCCTTCACCTGGAAAGGAGCAGGTTTGCCTGGCAGCTCCTGCTCAAAGCAGGTAGAATAAATAAATATTTCCCATGCTGGACATGGCCCGTTTCCTCCCATTGGGAAAGTCACTTTAAAAGCCAGCTGGGTTCGTGCAGAACAGCACATGGATGTCAGAATCCTGTCTGTGCTGCTGACTCTTGGGTGCTTTTCCAAGCCTCCTTTAAGCTTCCAGAGCTCCTGGCTGGGCTGCAGTCAGGTAGGCAGCAGTTTGCCCTTGGAGCAGCTCTGGTGCTTTCACTTTGGGAAGAAGCAGGAGGTGGTCTGAGCTCTGCTGGCGAGGCAGTGGCAGGTCCAGGGGTCTGAGCAGTGGGAGCCCTCCCTGGGGTGATGTTTTGTTCAGAGCTGTTGTTCCTGTCCTGGCAGCAGGTAGGGATTGTTTGATTTCTGGCTTGGGTTTGTCCCACTCTTGTTGGATGTAGTCACACATGGGGTCACAGAGTGGTTTGGGCCAGAAGGGACCTTAAAGTCCAGTCCCAAGCCCTTGTCATGGGCTGGGACACCTTCCACTCAACCAAGATTGCTCCAAGCTCCATCCAACCTGGCCTTGAACGCTTCCAGGGCATTCACAATTTTCCCTCACTTCGTGCCCTTCCCCAGCTCTCTTGGAGCCTCTTAAGGTGCATTCCTGGGTCACACTGAGCTCCTGGGACAGGCTTGCATCAGTCTGCCAGGATCTGGCCAGGAGATGGTGCTGAAAGGCAGCCGAGTGTGCCCTGGTGGCCACTTCAGCCCTGGGATGGCACAGAGGGATCCAGTGCCTGCCATCCTTGGCATTGATGCAGCCCAACATGTGCGAGTCTGCAGCAAGACTCCGGATCCTGCACCACAACCTCATCCCTGTCCAGAACAGCTCAGGGAGAGTCTGCCAGGGTTACAAACCAGCTCTAAGTGGAGGCTTTGCGGGATTTAAATGAGCACAATCGCTGCTGCACATCCTGAAGTTAAACTGAGTTCATACAGTGCTGCCTGAGGACTCTTTAGTTCTGAATATGCCATACACCCTGAGGTCAGGAATGCAGATCTGAGAGGGTGGCAAGGATTTGGGCATTTGTTCTTTTTCAGTCCTGTCCTAATAGGGCCGGCAGCTAAAAAGTGAATGACGATGCAAATTCCAATGGCAACAGCGAGTCTGAGATGGGATGAACAGGAACAACGGTCTCAGCTCTTTTCCCCCTCCAGACTGTCTGCAGCCCTTGCACAGTTTGGTCAGTGCTGGAAAGCTGTCAGCAGCCTGAAATACTAAAAATTAACAGGGCTTGGGTGGGGTTTTTTTGAGGGGGTTAAAAACCCCAAAGGAGATTATCACATTTTGACTCACGCTCCACAGTGAAGGTGTTGCCTCTGTCTAATTCTTTGCTTAACCCATGGCATAGAGGCTGTGAGGTTTATGCTGGGACAAAGCCTTGCTTTGCAGAGCACCACATTGTGCTGTTCTTCATTAGGCCTCTGCTGCCCGGGGGAAGAGCAGGGGAAGTGGAGCTGAGGAAGAGGAACACCCCTACGAGCTGCTGCTTACAGCAGAAACTAAAAAGCCGGTTGCAGTGGACAGGAAAACAAAAGGTGAGTGACCATCCAAAAAGCAGAGCTGTTTGCTTGCATACGTTTCAGGAAAACATGGGGGGCAGAGGGCAAGTGGAACAATGAAAAGTCCCTGCTGGGTGGGGGCTGGAGGGTGATTGTTGTGTTTCCTGGTAATCTCTCTGTGAAGGAGAGCTCTGAGCGTTCCTGTACACAGTGTACGCGCAGGAAGGGCAGCTCCACTGTGGGACGGTTCAGAGATTGCAAGGATCTGCTCTGTGACCTCAGAAATGCCCAAATCTCATGCCTGGCCAAGCAAAGGCAGAGGGTGAGAGGCTGGAGGCTGTGCCTCTGCCAGGGAAGATGAGCAAAATGAGTGTTCCAGTGAGCCGTGTTCTCCATCCAGCTGGCGCTGCAGGTTTCTGTTATCCTGCTGTAAAATCAACATCCTGCTCTGTGTTAGAGCTAATTTGGGATGGAAACTAACAGAGGAGGAAAACACAAATGTGTAGGGCAAGAACTAAAACTGTCTGAGACCATGGGGGTACACAGATTGATATTGAGGCAGTTTCTCATCCCCCAGAAGGACCTTCCAGCTTTACAAAGCATCTGGGAACACCTTGTCTCTTGTGTTTGGCTGTTGTTGACTTTTTGGCCTTCCTTCAACAATAACAACAAAAGATTTGTTTAGAGGGAAAAGATTTCCGCTTTATTCAGAAGTTCTGAGCAGGAATTTGGGTGGATTTAGTTTGGATTCTCACACTGGAACCCCTCTCCCTCTGAGGATGGACAGGGCTAAAGAGGACTTGAGGTGATGCCTCATTGACTTCTCTGTCAGATCTGCAGCTTTTTTCCTGTCCTTGCAGCATGTTAGCTGTCATTGCTCGGGTCCTGCTGCTCTCCTGGCTGCTCCAGGGTGGCACAAGAGGTCATTGTGTTCCCACCAGCACTTGCCAAAGCTCCTCACTGCCAGAGGCAAATTTTGGGAGCTTTTCACATTGGTGCTTTGCAATCTGGGCCAGGAGCAGTCCTTGGGCAAGAGACATCGAGCTGGGGCTTTCAGGCTTTCATCAGTGGGCAGCTCTTGCTGGTTATTCAGGCCTGAGCTATTCCAACTGCTCCCCTCCTTCCCCTGGCTGCTGTGTCCAGGCCTGATTGGTAGGAGTGGAGGTGTGTTCTAATTGTGCCAGCTTAAAATAAAACCTCAGAGTAACACAGCTGCCTGTTCTTGATGTGGGTCTCTTCCCCTGAACACCTGAAGACAGGAGAGGTTTCAGGAAGAGCTTTATGGGTCCTTCTATGGATCCAGAGCAGAGTCACATCTTTTAATGTACATTTTGAAAGATCAGAGCTGTGACTTGATGTTTTTCACTCTATGGAAGGTGTTGGTAACAAGCTTGGAGCCTTCCCACTGTTACAGTGGGAGAAGTCCAAGGATGCAGTTGGATTTTTCCTCATCTTCCCTGACTTTCCTATTCTTTAAATGGAGTCAGCACTGTGGCTGATGGTGGGGGGAGAAGATAAGGAGTGGCAGAATTAGACAAGAGCTGAGGGCAAGACCAAAGCCTTACTTGGGGTGTTGGAGAATTTTCCCACCTCTGTGTCAGAAGGATCCTGGAGCATCAAAGGCAGCAGCTCAATCCCAAGACACAGGACAGGCTGAAGCATGGCTTTGAACTGGTTCTTGGCTCTCAATCTGAGGGTCTGGCCTTCTGCATGAGTTCTGGAGCAGCCTTTGGTCAGGAGAGGAGAGCTTGGGTTCTTGTGGCTGTTGAAAGGGCGTTTCAGGGCAGAGGAAAGGCTGAATTTCAGGCACGTGGGTTTAATGGTGCCTTTCATCTGTGATAGCTGCCTTTGTTCCTCTGGCTGCCAGTTGTCCTGTGTCCAGCAAGCAGATGAATGTGGCATTATCTGCTGGCTTTGGTGGCCTTTGTGTGTGTTAGAGCAGCTCGCTGTCACATGCTGGAGCGCTGGGAGAAGTTGGCCTCATGTTTTGGGCAGAGTATCAGGAGTGGTTTAAGCCAAATGCTCTCCCATCCACTTTGGTGTGCAGTCACATGTGTGAAGTCAGGGCACTCAGGCCCTGTAACAGGGTGTGAAAACAGGGCAAAAGAGCAGGAATGTGTGTGGAGTGACCAGGAGGAGGCTTCTCAGCTCCTGCTGCCTCCAGGGAGACCTAATGGAGGCTGAAAAGTCTTGAGTTTGACCTATTTGGATTCTCAGGAGTCACACCCAGGTGTTGTCAGCAGTGACCAGCTGCAGGTAGGACTGACTCGGTGCCTTCTGGTGGTTATTACAAACTGATACTTGTTGAGGTTGTTTGGTCCCCACTCTGCCCTTCCTCCTGTTAGAGATTTTTTTTTGTGGTTAGTGTGACTGTGCTGCTAACCAGCGAGCTGAAACGAGCCAGCAATAAAATCAGAACATGCTGCTGAGAGATTGAAAGAAACTCTTTCCTGAGAGCCAGAATATGGCTGCTGAAACAGGGTGGACATCACTGTGAGGCTTCTGTGGGGACTCTTGGTTATGGCAGGCAGAGGTTTGGGGACAGCTCTTGGTTTGCTGTGAGATGCAGGACAGTACAAACCCACAGCCTGCGTGTCCTCACGTGGTGTTGTCAGGGACAGAGGACAGACCTCTGTCCCATATCCTGGGCCCAAGACTGCGTTTCTGCTGTCATGGTGTTGTTAGAGTCACATTAATGATCTCCCTAAGCAGGGAAGTGTCTCATTGCCCTTTCTGAAGAGGAGAGTACAGAAGAGCACAAATTCAGGTGGATAAACCCTGCCTGGAATGACTGAGCTTGATGAGGCTAACACAGGAGTGCCATCCTCAGCTGGGTTCCACATGAGGCAGCTGGCTGTGGAATGGACCTGTGTTTCAGTTCTGTTGTAGGTGAGGGATATTTTTGCACCCCTCAAGGCCAGCTTCTTCCTCTGGCCTTCTGTTTCACAGCAGGGAGATTTGCCTGCTCCTCACTTGACAAATTCTGGCATGATGTAACATGGGCAGCCTTTTCCACGTGCAAATCAGAGGCTGCTGTATGCCCTCACTAATTTTAAGGTTGGGGAGCTTGAGCAGGCAGCAGCTGCAGGAACAGTTTCATTCTCCTAATCCAGGGTCATGAGACAAATCCTGCTGCTGATATATAGGGAAAAAATCCAGTGGAGGCAGGGTGGTTACAGCTTAGCATGGAGTGTTTAGGGAAGTGCTTCATATCTGGAGTCCTCAGGCTGCTGGCAGGAAGCTCTTATTGGAATCCTCCTTGGGATGCAGACAGTGTGTACCCAGCAAGGGCTCCTGATCCCAGCAAGGGCTCCTGATCCCAGCAAGGGCTCCTGATCCCGGGAAGGGCTCCTAATCCCGGGAAGGGCTCCTGATCCCAGCAAGGGCTCCTGATCCCAGCAAGGGCTCCTGATCCCAGGAAGGGCTCCTGATCCGGGGAAAGGCTCCTGATCCCAGGAAGGGCTCCTGATCCCGGGAAAGGCTCCTGATCCCGGCAAGGGCTCCTGATCCCAGCAAGGGCTCCTGATCCCGGGAAGGGCTCCTGATCCCGGGAAGGGCTCCTGATCTGGGGAAAGGCTCCTGATCCGGGGAAAGGCTCCTGATCCCGGGAAGGGCTCCTGATCCCAGGAAAGGCTCCTGATCCCAGGAAGGGCTCCTGATCCCAGGAAAGGCTCCTGATCCCAGGAAGGGCTCCTGATCCCAGGAAAGGCTCCTGATCCCGGGAAGGGCTCCTGATCCCAGGAAAGGCTCCTGATCCCAGGAAGGGTCGGGAGCAGCCTCTCCTGTGGGTGAGACCTGCATCAGGCTGTGGCTGAAAAAAGAAGGATCTGTCAAATGGTGTGTGCTGGGGTGTGAAATCTGTGAAGGGAGCTGGGCAGAAGTCCCTGTGCTAAGGACCCTTTCTGAGTGTAACTCAGAAAGGTGTAACTGGAGGAGGATGGTTCTTTCAGTTCTCCTAAAGGAGAGGCCTGGAGAGCCCTTCATGTTCTGCTGTGTACACCTCAGTGACAAAAAGACTGAGATGACTTTCTACATTAGTTCTTCTGTCTGCAGCTTTCAGGGCAGGCTCTGAAATGTCTACTTCAAGATGTTTCAGGCTCTGAAATGTCTCCTTCAAGATGTTTCTCTCAACTTCTGAGCAAGTGCTGTTGCACTCACTGCGTCCCTTCCTCCCCTGGCAGCTGCCCTGTGTTTCAGAGTCCCTCTTCAGCTCACACATGAGTGGGTGGCTGGGATTCCTGTCCAACAGGAGCCCTTTTGTGAGGTGCTGGAGCTGGATTTGGAGCACTTTGTTCTGGCTGGACTCAAGTGTTGCAGCACGTGGCACAAACTTTGGCCAGCCGCCTCTCTGCCTTCAGCAGAAATGTCAGTAAAGGTTCAGCTGGGGCATGGAAGAAGTGGTTTACAAGGAAGGGAAGAGGATGGGAAGAAAAACTGCAAAAGTTTTCCTTTCCCCACAGGTTTATATGACTGTCCCATCACTGCTGTCTTGCTCACCTCTCTGTGGCTTTGCATTAGTACCAGTCAGTCCTGTGAATTCAGCACATCTGATCTCCTCTGAGGTTTATCCTCTGAGGTTTATCCTCTGAGGTTTCTCTCCAGCACTGGAGTTTCAGAGCTTTATGCCAAGTAACTGGGTTTAGTCTGGCCTTGTAATGTGGGTGCTGCTGCTGGTCCCTCTCCCAGCACTGGGACCTGCCTCCCCCTGGCAGCTCCAGAGCTGGTGGTTTATGTGCCTGTGCAAGAGAGTCAACAACTACTTCACTGTCCTGGAATCTCTAACTCATAGGATCCAGGATGAGATAATCCCTCGCATCACTTGATCCCAGTGAGGGCTGTGGCTGCTCCTGGCCTCCTGTGCCTGCAAGAGGGACTCACCATGCTCACCAGGCACGGGGTACCTGGGACCCCACACAAAGGGAAATGACTGATTCAGCCCTTTCCTGCCCATTTCTGGTGTGAGGACAGACCACAAAGCCCAACAGGTATTGGTGTTTGAAAATTCCCTGGTCAGGCTTGGTGCTGGAGAGGTGCTGGGAGCTGAGTTGAGCTCTCTGCTGCTGCTAACAGGCTGCTTTTAGTTAGAGTAGAACTCATTATTTTCCTCACGGAAAGGAGGGTTCCTTTGCCTTGGCTTCCCAGAGCTGCTGTCTTCAAAGAGATTTCCTCTTCACATCCAAACATCCTCCCTGCACTTCAGAGCCTCATTATCGGAGCCTTTCACTGCATTGTTCCCTTGCAGCATCAATTTTTAGTCCTCAGACTGAAGAATTTCTTCAGCACTAAATGGAAGCAGTTAAAATTCACAAGCAATGCTGGGAGGATGAAGGAATCCTAGGAAACCAAAGTTAGACTTGTTGGCTTGACAAAGTTTTTTGCTTTTGCAGTTGAAATGCTCGTTCAGCTGTGACGAAGGTGAGTGTGTGTGTGTGTGTTTGTGTGCTCAGCACTTGGGATCAGTCAATTCTTCATGGTTTATGCAGGACCCTGGTACCTGATATTAAGGTTGCTGGGGCAGGAGTAGCTGGGAACCAGTGTCACGTTTCAGGGGCAGCCAGTGCTCCACCAGCTCTGACCACTCTGTGCTCAGCTCATTGCAAAAAGAGACTTTTTGCTCAAGGTTTTTTTTTTTCCTTGCATAAACTGTTTATTTCTCTCCCCTGAGCAGGGAGGAGAGGTTAAACTCGGAAGCCACTAGGGAGGGAAGCAGTGGGTTTTTTTGGGAGCGGATTTTGGAATTGGCAGGTCGATTACAGTCCAGGCGTTTTCCCACCCTGCAGGCCGTGCCAAGAGCCGGGCTCGCGGCTCTAAATAACGCTCTGGCCTTTGTGGAAACGGATCAGATGTTCCAGGAGCCTCCGTCTCTGCTGCTCCCACCTCACTTGCTCTCTCTGCAGGATATAGTTAGCACTTCTCTTGGCCTTATATAGCAAGGCCTGATAGTTAGTGTTAACAGGAATAAAAAACACGGAGAGCTGCCAGATTGCGTAAATCGGGCCAGTGTTTGGAATTTCATAAATGCCACGACTTTGGGTACAAGTTGAGCACGCGGAACAATACGGAACTGTTCTCTCTTTATCTCTCCCTCCCTTGCTTAGGGAGGGCAGGGAGAGAGCTGGGATTTTGCTGCCGCTTCTTCCATGTTTTTAATTTCCCCCTCCTCTCTATTTTCATCCCCTTGAAGACCACAGGAGGAGCAGCGGCGGCCACAGCCAGGACTCTGCTGAGAGCCAGGACATCCAGGTGCCAGAGCAGTTTTCAGGGTTGCTCCACGGCTCCTCTCCGATCTGTGAGATAAGCGAGGACCCTTTCAGGCTCGTTTCCTCCGCGGAGAAGGGGGACACAGAAACCACGAGCCACCCCAGTGCTATGCAGCTGGAGGATGCTGAGCTGTCCTCGTCGGGACCAGCGCGGAGCAGCTCCCCGGACCCCACGCAGGCGGCGGTGTACGCCACGGTGCAGCACGTCAGCCGGGCGGATCCCGCAGCCGGAGTCACGCCCCACGTGCCGCAGCACCCCGGCGGTGCCGAGCCAGAGGGGGACAGAGCTGTGGGCAGAGCCCACGCGGGCAGCAAGCCCAAAGCCGAGCTCAAACTCAGCCGCAGCTTGTCCAAGTCGGACTCGGACCTGCTGACCTGCTCCCCGACGGAGGACGATGCCATGGGGAGCCGCAGCGAATCGCTCTCCAACTGCAGCGCCGGCAAGAAGCGCCTGGAGAAGTCCCCGTCCTTCGCTTCCGAGTGGGACGAGGTAAGGCTGAGCTTGCTAAAGAGACTCTGTGCCAGCAGCCCCCCTCTGCCATGCTGCCCTCAGGGGTCCCGGGTGGGTTCTGTTGCCTCCTCTAACTCTCACAAGGCATTACCAGGCACATGCTCACCTGGGAGTCTGCAAGGTGTTAATACCAGAAGATAAAGTTCATTGGAGTGAGGGAGTAGCAGAATTGCAAGCAGTTTCAAAGTTTTTTGCTCAAACACAGGGCTTGGTTACTTTTAGGCAAGCCAGATGTTTTCACATCCCCAAAATGAGAAAAACTTGATAACAACGCCCCTCACCAACCTTGATCCTGATTTCCTCCTTCCAGTTCTTCCCTGCTGACTATCCCAATGCTTTGGAAGTGTTGTTTTACTGGGTCCCTGCTGCTGGGAAGTGTGAGCAGTGCCCAGGGGTTCATGGGGATGGAAGGAAGACAGTAATTAGGCTGGTTTGTGTATTTGATAGCTCCTGCTCTCCTCCTCACATGCTTATTTCAGCGGCTGCTTAGCAGTCACTTTATTATCAAATCGGACGCCCACGGGCAGTTAAATATTTCATGCTCAGAAAGTTGGCCCTGGAGAGCCACTGGGGCAAGATTAAGTGTCCCTCTGAAATTCAGCACCGCAGCATTACTGAAACATTCTTTGGGGATGATTCTGTGCTGGGAGAGCCGGGGCTGCAGAAGAGATAAGCTGGGATGAACCCGCTCTTTGTACTCTGAAAGGAGCTAAAGCCCCTGGCGTGGTGCTGGGGGTGTGGAGCCGCGTGTGCCGGGCGTGGAAACCCGGGGGAGGGTTGTGCCCCTGCACTGGCTGTGCTCAGCTGCCTCTCCAACCCTGACTCAGAGAGAAAATTATCATCTGGGGAAGAGGGAGGTATTTAGAGATGCTAAGAGCAACGTGAGAATCCATCCCTCAGTCCGTTCTCTGCCTCCCCCTCACTCCCTGCCGGGTCTCAGGGTTGCCAAATAGATATTTTCCTCTGCAGCTGCTTGGGCTGGAGAGGCTTTGCTGTTAATTGCCCAGGTCAGTTGTAGAATGGCTTAGGGAAAGGCTCTGCAGCAGAAGGTTCTTTGGAAGGGCTGGATAATTCCCTGTGCTTTTATCTGAGCTGTTTGCAGCAGACACTGAAAGGGCAGAAGCCTTTGGCACGACTGCACTGGTAGCAGAGGTCAAGTGCTGGGCTGCTTGCACTGCCTGTGCTTCCTCTGCTCAGATGAACCCTCAGAGCTGCTTCCTCCTGCCTGTAAACAAATCCCTCATTTCCCCTGGGGCAGCCGGACAAGCCCCAGGAGAGGAATCTGCTTTTCCTTCCCCTCTTGTTTAGGTGAGGAAATCAGAGAAAGAATGTGAAAAATTCACATCTGTCTGCAATGGGGCAAGTCTCACTTTTTAAAAAGTCTGGCTGGTCATAATGTCAACACTCAAATTTAAACATAAATGTGATTCTGTGGCTGTGTGTTGAATTAGTTCCCTGGATGGGATAATGCAGCTTCTCAGAATTGGATGCAACTTGCAGCCTCTGCATTTACCAGGGCAATATAAACATTGTTGAGCCACCCCTGTTAGCAATGGTTTGACTTTCCCTCTGTGCTGAGGGGAAACAATGGCAGATTTATATTATTCTATCAATTTTAATGACCTTTATGCAGGTGACTAAGGAGGGATGTGATCCATGCCCAGCTCTCTGTGGCTCCCAGCTGTGCCCAGCAGGCTGAGGGCTCTGCCTGCTGGCCTGGCAGCAGCAGCTGTGTCTGTGCAGGGCACAGGGGCTTGGGGAGGGGTCTGGGGTGTCCCTGGACTGATGAGATCCACAGCAGAGCCTGAGCTGACCCTGCTCTGGGCTGCCTGGGGCCAGCAGAAAATCTGCTGCTCGTAAGCAAAGGGTCACGTCCTTGCCCTGGCCGAGCGCTGCCAATGCCCTTTGTTGGAAGTGGAAGGTGATGCTGGCTTTGCCAAAAGGGTGGGATGGGGAAGGAATGATTCACTTGGCCAAGCTCGTCCCTGTTGCCAGTTGCTCCAAGGACCTGGCCCAGAGTGTTGCTGTGTGCTCTGTGCTGTCCAGGAGCCCATCCAGCCCCTGTCCCATCCACTCCTGAGGCCCTGCTCCTTGCTGGGGGTGGGAATGCACACGTGGTGCCCCTGCAGCTGCTGCCAGGTGGGACTTCTGTGTGAGCAAGGCAGAGAAACTCTTCCATCAAACATCCACATATTGCCCAGGGAGGTGAGGACTGAGAATGCTGAGTCCTGCTCAGTGGGAAGCAGGATGGGGGTACAGAGACATGTGAGGGGCTGGAGCTCTCAGTCAGCATAAATATTTGAATGCTTCCAAAGCTGTCTGAGGGCTGAAGTGATGGATTTGGTTTTCATCATTGGCTCATGAATACGGAGCAGACAGGGATGAGGGGGGCAGCAGCAGCTCACAGGGGGTTGGTACAGAGCAAGCTGTATTTGCACTTCTGAGGGAGGGGAGCTCTGACCCCCAGCCCCACTGCCAGTCCCCTTTTCAGGGCAGATTAACCTGCTGCTGCTCTGCCTTCCTGCTCTGTGGAGCAGCTCCAGACCTGCCCCTCAGCCTGGTTCATGCTCCAGGCTGCCAGCAGGGATGTCTGCAGTCAAGGCCTGGGGCTGCTCTTCTGCCTCGCAGGTGCTGGTAAGAAAAACGATCTGTTAAATGATCAGGGCAAAGAACAAGGAAGGCTGCTGGGGATTAGCCTCAGACCTGGCTCCTGACATCCCTTAACATCCCCTGACATCCTGCACTTCCACCTGCCTGCTATCAGGTCATGTTACAATGCTGAGTTTGAATTTTGGAGGTTCCAGTATCCATCTCACAAAATGAGGCTGTAGTTCTGTGTTTTGACTTAAGTCCTCCTAGAAAGAGATAAGTGTCCTTCAAAAAAATTTAGAGAACTGAATAAACATGCACATTACTTTAGGTTTTTTTAGAAAAAAAGGAGGTGCACAGTCCACCACTTTTTTTTCCTCCAAGTGAATTAGTAGAAGAACTAATGAATATTCTGTAGCTAATTATGGCACTGGACATTCATCTCTGATGACTAACTGCAGTGGTGCTCCATGTCTCCTGCAAAAGGAATGCTCTGCATCTGCAGTAACCATGGAGGATGTGGTGTTTCACCAGTTCCTGACTGTTTTGGGGCTGTTGATGCCCCCTAAGGATGGATGCCAGGAGCCTGGAGCTGGGAAGCAACTTGATGGAGATTGTGGCTGCTGTGGGTGGGTGCCTTTAAACCTTGTTGGACTGTTGGGTGCTGCAGTACCCCGTGGAATCAGTGTCTTAATTACAGGCTTACTGTGGAGGATTAACAACATTTGCATTGAAATGTGAAACTTTTCTGGAAAGCTTTTGATGCAAAACCTGCCACTGCCTTAAAACACCCAGGAGTTGAAATTCAGAGCTGCCAGCCAGCACCGTTGAAAGAAAATGCAAATATTGCCCTTGGTACTCAGGAAGAGCTGCTGGTTTTGTGCCTGGTGAAATTGCATGGTGTAAAAGCTCAGGGTCAGCTTCTGCCTCCCAAAATGTTTCTTTTTTCTCGTGGTGTCTTTCCTTCTCTTGGTTCAGGTGTTCAAATCTTGGCTTGGCTGGTGGCACCAGACAGGGTGGCTTGAATTGTCCCCAGGTGTCCCCTGCCCCAAGCTGGCCCTCACCCTCAGCTCCCATTCCAGTTTCCCCTTCCCTGAAAGGCAAAGTTGAAATTTGCTTTTTTCCAGGGCAGCATCAGTAGTGGGGTCAGTATTTCTGGTCTCGATTTCTGCTAAACAAGTATGGCCATCAGGGTCTTAATCAGCTTAATTATTGGGCTCATTATTCTATTGTCTCCAGATCCCAATGTTTCCTCCTGTTTTTCCTGTGCTAAGGTCAGGAATTCTTACATCACCCCTCATGTCCAATCTCTTCTCTTTGCCCCCAGTGGTGAGATTTCCTCCAACCTGCTGAACTTTTTGAAGTGAAACCTTTTGTGTTTCCACCATTTTTAAATCATCTGCAAAGCCCCAGCCTGTTGGAATTGTGAGCCAATGTGGAACTAAGCCAATCCAAGCCGGTGTAAGACAATTTACTGCTTTTACAGGAAAACCTGTGTGCTGAAAGGCAAATGTAAAGAGCAGGCATGCTTTGTTCCAGCAGCAGGGCTTGGACACAACAGGGGTGATATTTGCCAGCACAGCAGCTCCATCCACCTCTGTGTGTGTTTCTGGGAGCTTCTCAAGTGTGTGAACTCAATATTGGTGAATCAGAAGCTTTTGGTTCTGGTGTGGGTGATTCGTGCTCTGACGGATGTTTTGGTTATGTAACCACCTTGTGATCACTGGCGTTTTGGGGACATTTTTGTTTTTCAGGAACAGAAATGTCCGGCCGCCGTGTCCTTACTAAATCCAGTCCTTCATTATGTTCTTTTCCGCTTTACGTCGCATCTTCCAGCACTTCTGAAGCTTTTCTTTGAAAAAACATCTTTAAATCTCTCTCTCCAGCCTGGAGCAGCTTCACTGCTCTGTCCCACAGACCAGAGCCAGCCTTGCTTCAGGGTCTTATGTTGCTCTGGGGTTTGTGTTAGGATGCAGGAATATGGAAAGACTGAATTGATTCAATGCTTTCTAGGGGTTTGCCTTTTTTCTTGTGACTCAGAGCAGCCTTGTCCTGTTGTTTCCCCGTTGTGAGCAGATATGTTGCTGCATTTGGCCATTCTCTTTATCATGTATGTCAGTGTTGGATTTTATTGTTTGTCAAAACAACGTTGATGTTTGGAGGGCTGTGATACTGCACATCCATCACACACTGTTGTGAAATTCAAGTTTATACCATAAGTTCCTTTTGGTACGTGTTTGGATTTGTAACTTTGGGATTTGTACAAAAACACAGGCTGGAGAGTGGCGTGAAGCAACAGGCCCTGGTCCCCATCCAAATGAATTTCTCAGAGACCATATTAAGCCAGAAAATGTGTTTGCCTTTATCACTGGCAAACAGTTGCAGAATGATTTGAAATAAATTCAGCAAGTCTCCGTGCTGTGTGGAAGGCTGCTGGGGGAGAGTGGAGCACGGCAACTCTGGATTGGAGTGCTCAAATGTGCCGTGAACAACTGGCTGGTGCAGTTTAGCTTTGAATTAATAAATGGAGCATTATGTTTTCCAGGCCTCTGGTGTTTGTTATGCTGAGTTCATACAGGCTGGTGTCTTCTGGAGACATGGAATATATTGAGCAGTGAAATATGAGCTGTGTGCTCCACGGGATGGCAATGGGAGAACAGGAGCTGAAGCATCATAAACTGAACCAGAAGTGGTTTATGGGCTGTCACCAACCTAGAAATGAGAGTCATGGCCCAAATCCAAAATTTTCAGGTCTGTACCTGTATTAAGGAGTCATCAGGTATCATCCCAGATCCCACTCTTGCTCCATCCCTTTCACACATGCTGGTTGGATGCTGCAGTCCTGCCATTCTTCTGCTCCAGGATATATCCCAGCAGAGTCTCAGCAGCCTCCCTTCCTCCTTCAGGGGTGCAGGATCAGTCAGCAATGGGAGGTTTGCTGTGGTATTGGTGCAGAATGGAAGTGTCAGTGGTTCTGTTGACCTCACGTGCCCGTGGTTCTCCCCTGGAGTTGAGAGCTGACCTGCTGGGCTGTGATGGGGCTGCTCACATCATCCCTGGGGGGTTTGCTGTGCTCAGGGGCTGCTCACATCATCCCTGGGGGCTTTACTGTGTTCAGGGGCTGCTCACATCATCCCTGGGGGGTTTGCTGTGCTCAGGGGCTGCTCACATCATCACTGGGGGCTTTGCTGTCCACAGGGGCTGCTCACATCATCCCTGGGGGCTTTACTGTGTTCAGGGGCTGCTCACATCATCACTGAGGGTCTGCTGTGTTCAGGGGCTCCTCACATCATCCCTGGGGGCTTTGCTGTCCACAGGAGCTGCTCACATCATCACTGGGGGCTTTACTGTGTTCAGGGGCTGCTCACATCATCACTGGAGGGGTTTGCTGTGTTCAAGGTTTGCTGTGTTCAGGGTTTGCTGTGTTCAGGGGCTGCTCACATCATCACTGAGGGTTTGCTGTGCTCAGGGGCTGCTCACATCATCACTGGGGATGTTTGCTGTGCTCAGGGGCTGCTCACATCATCCCTGGGGGCTTTGCTGTGCTCAAAGGGGTTTGAAACTGTAGAAGCAGCTTGTTTTGGGGGTTGGGTTTTTTTTATAATTTGACACCAAATCTGCCCCATCCCCCAGCTGTTAAAGCTTGGAAATAATAAAGTCTTAACTCCTGACGCTGTCCTGGAATTGCAGAAATTTAAAAGAGTGATAACCTTTCCACCCAACTTTGTAAGTAGCTTTTGAGACTGAAATCTGCTGCTGGAGCTGCTCTTGTCTGCTGAGCCTGAGCCCCGGGCAGGTTTGTACAATAGGTTATGAACCCTCAGTAATAACGATTTATAATGGGAATCCTGCTATATTCTTAATTATGCTCCTGCTGCAGGCTGTCATTATAGTGCACTAATGCCCTCCATATGGCAGATAGTGTGTGCTTGGTTCTGTGTGGTTTTATTTAATTACAGACTTTTATTTGAGTAACTTCACTGCTCAGAGTCTGAGGCCTGTGCAGGTGCACTGCAGGTCCTCTTCCTGGTGCTCAGGAATCACTGGTGATTTTTAAGCTGCCAGTTTGGGAAGGGGCTACACAGGAGGCAGAAGACATCAACCCACACAAGGTAGGGAGGCTCTGGCACAGATTGCCGGAGCCCCATCCCTGGAAGTGTCCAGATCCAGGCTGGACAGAGCTTGGAGCAACCTGGGATAGTGGAAGCAGCCCCTGCCCATGGCAGTGACTGGGACTGGATGAGATTTAAGGTCCCTTCCAACCCAAACTCTTTGAGGATTCTGTGATTTTACTTCTCTCAGAGTGACCTTGCTGTGTCCTTGGCAGTCTCTGATGCTGCGTGCAGAGACTGAGAACGAACTTGTGCATTTGCATTGATGGTGACTAAGGTGAGGTTTTATGAAGCCCCTTTCAGAAAGCTCCAGGAGCATCAAGATGCCCCCAAGACAGGGTGAGTGTCACCCTGACAGAGTGATGGTCAGTGTGGTGCTGTCCAAACGAGGCTCCTCTCCTGTGTGTGGGCAGACAGCCTGTGTTGTGTGAAGCTCTTTATTCTGGGCACTGGGGCTGGTTTAGTGGCCCTCAGTCTCTCTCAATGGATTCAAACTTCAGCAGTGGCTTGGGGAATAAAAGCTGGAGAGATCAGAATGGAGGAGAGATCACCATGGCTTGGCATCCATCAGGGCAGGGTGTGGGACAGGGCTGGCTGTGGGGCAGAGCCTCTGTGGCCCTCGGGGACAGGGGTGTCACTGCCCTGTCTGTGATGGCCTGTCCATCTCTGGATCCCTGCTGCTCCTGCAGGCTGGGATCAGAGAAGTGCAGCCATCCTGCATCCTGCCCCTGTGAGAGGCCATTGGCTGCCCCTGCCATGAGCACTGTGAGGTGAGGAATTGCTGTGCAGGACTCTGGTGTGCAAATGTCTCCTGTCCTGCAGCAGAACAGACCTTGGCATTTCACGAGGCTGGCTTGGCCTCGCTGGCCTTCTGCAAACAGATGCCTCTTCCTCTGTTAGCAGAACTCTGCTGAGGGTGGTTTGTTTTGAGTCAGGTTCTGTTTTGGAGTCCCTGGCCAGTTGCTATGGTCCCATGGCCGCCTGCCTGCCTGGAAGAGCTCACCCCAGCCGGACTCTCAGCCGCACCCAGCTCCTTTTTCGGGGCATTTGTATCTTTTCACCAAATGTAGGCAAATGTGAAAATAGATCCAAGAGTTCCAGTCCTGGTAACTGCTCCACAGCTCCTTCCAGGCACATTCCTGCCATGGGGTTAATGAGGGACACTCCTGTCCTTGCAGCCCTTCCTTCTCCCAGAGTATTTAGCTGTGCAGGAGTTTCTCCTTCCCTGGTGGGGTTTGCCTCACTCACATGGGGACAGCTGCCCCTCTGCATTAAGGATAACAGATATGGTTGTATTAATTTAGAAGGCAGAAGCATTTTGTGGTTTTATTTCCATGGCTGTAAAACAAATAAACCATAAAATCCTCAGCCCAAACCAACCCCACAGCACAACCAGAGGTGGGCACTTGGTGCTTCAGTGGAAAAACACAGGTTAAGCCAAAACAAATCGGAACTGAGTGTTCAGGCTACAACGAAGTCTGATCTGCAGCACTATATTTAAACATGGTATTTTTGTATTTTAATAATTAACCAGTGGGAAAGAACAGCCTAAAAAACTGTAGCGTAGGCTATTTTCAAGGTATCCTCCCTTCAGCCCCATGTGCATGCTGGAGTGCAGCTGAGGAAAGGCTGCAGAGGATGGGGATGCTCTAAAGCACTGGTTCCCTCTCCAAGCTTGTTCTTCCCCTCCTTCTTCTCTTTGCAGCCTCCTAACAGTTAAATCAAGCTGGTCAGCCATAAACCCGTGTTTGAGGTGGTGTGTGAGTCTGTTTGAGGGCCGAGGGCAGGGCAGGATTCCCTCTGCATTAATGGCTGGGATTCTGCATAACTGTGACCAGCACTTGGCAAAGCAGGGCTGGGAAAGGTAATCCTCTGCCACGTGATTGTTTGATTTCCATTCAGTTTTACATAGCACAAGGCAATTCCCTGCTTTTGAGGAAAAGGTCGTGGGTGTTTCAGTGCTTCAGAGGCACCTGCAAGTCCTCAAGGCCGTGTTGGGACTGCAGAGCTGGCAGTGCTGGGGGCTGAGCCTGGACAGCGTCAAGTTTGTCTGAAATTAGGAGAGAGCAGCACGAAGGAAACAAAGGAACTTGGCCTCAGAATTAATTTGCAGTTTGAATGCAGCTAGAGAGTCCCAGACAAGGTACAAGAGCAGCTCCAGCTCAGAGATGTGCCTTGTCCTGAAGCTAATGGACACCAGTCTGCAAAGTTTAATATCCTTAAACTTCTGGAGGTTGATCTGAATTGATCTCAGGACCCAAACTGTGCAGCAATCGCTCAGGGTTGCAGCAGTGTCCCAGAAATCCTCTGCAGCTCAGGCTCAGTGCCTGTCCATGGCAGGGAGCAGAACAGCAGTGCCAGGGCCCTTGGTGTTACCTGGGGATGGGGCTGGTTCTGCACCATCCCTGCACCTCCCTCCAGTCCTGCATGGCCATAACGGTGCTTGAGGGCACTGTGAAATTTGAGGTTTTGCTGGAGAGCATTTGCTGCTTTGGGAGTCAAAGCCATCTGCTTTGGTGGTTCTTGTTGGAATGAACCCAGCAGGCCTCAGGTGTCTCCCAGCAGTTCCAGCAAAGGTCACATTCATGTCCTGGCTCCATCCAGGGGCCAAGGAGCAAAGAATGCCTTAGGACAGGATCCATGTGTGCACTGACTCCAAACCCTTCCTAACTGGAATTCCTTTTTAGATCATACTTCCCTTTTCTGCTGTATGTGTTGGGATTCTGATTGTTTTCCCGGGCTGATCTTCAAATCTCCCAGTAAATGGGCATTAACTCTATTTCAAGCCCAGCAGAGGTGCTCATCCTCATGATTCTCTAGAACCTACATCCTTAACAGCTCTGGTACAGCTCACAGGAGTGCCTGGTCCCTGGTGAGATTTAACACTGCAAGTGCAGTGCCTGCTGCTCCCTGCAGGAGAGACTTCCCAGAGATCTGCCTTGGCAGGAGCCTTGGAAGAGATTTTTTGTTTCACCAAAACCCCTCTCTGGCGGAGTTCAGCTCCCAGCTGCCCCTGAGTGTTCACAGCAGTCAGATCCAGCCTCCTGCAGCATCCCCAGGAGCTCCTCACACCACTGGGGTGCTTGGGGACTCGTGCAGCTGCACCAAACACAGCATCACACTGAGAGCCAGGCAGGGCAGAGGCAGCCAGGGGTGAAGTCCAGGGAAACTTGGACTCCTTCCCCAAATATGTCCTGAAATGACCAGGAGAAAAAAGGTTGAATAAGAGTTGAGGCTTATTCCCCCACCCTGTGGCCAGTCACTTTGCATTCAGAAGTGCCTCACAGGGGTGTTTGCTTGGGAGATTTCCTTTTGGGAGTCTTACTACTTTTTTTTTTACTTTTATTTTTATTTTCTGTTCAGTTATAGACTGAGGACTGGGGTAAGAAACCAGCCCTGAGCATCTCGAGTGTGTTGCTCTTTGGGAAACAGTGGGATTCAGTGCTGAGAGTGCTGAAGTGTCTGAACTGACCAGCTGAGCTGCAGTTTGTCAGGTCTTCCCTCTTACAAACTAACCTGGGAATTGTCAGTTCTCCCTCTGCATCACTGCACTGGAAACATCAATTTATGAATTCTGCACAAGAATTGCTTGAAAAGTTTCTTTTCTCATTTAAGGAAGTCTCCTTTAGGTTCACTTGGAATTGCAGCCTGTGTGAATTTTTTTTTGTGTGTGTGTGTGGCAAATGCATCCATTTCTGTGCATTTCTTAAGTGGACTCAGACCCATTCCAGCAGAGTTTGTACCTTTTCTTCCTCATTGCCTGAAGTTTGCCTGGAGCTGTAGACTGTGAATCTCTTCCTCAGAGATGGAGCTGACTCCTGCTCCCTCTCCCGGGTCCTTCAGGCATTTGCCCCGTGGTGCTGCTACCCCAAACCATCTTTGGAAGTACCTGTTCTGGTGGGAGCACGGCTCCATGCATAGGATTGGGAAATATGGTGCTTTCAAAACATAAATCAAGCCAAAACAAAAATGCCCAACAAAACAGAGTGTGGGGAAGGCGAGTTCCCAGTCTGCTTGCTGGGAAGGAGTGGGGACAGCATTGCTGCAGCTTCACTGCTGGTGCAGGGGGCTGTGTGCTCCTGCAGGGTGAGTGAGGAGTTTGGGGCTCCTTCCTTACCCCCAGGCTGTGCTCCAGAGGGTTGGTTTTGTTGAAGTTTTTTATTTCCAGGCACTGGCAAGTTGTGGAAGGGAAAGCTCTGCAGAGCCTCAACCTCTACATATCCCTTCTGAGCCATCCCTCCCAACAAAGACCTACCCAGGCAAGATGTTCAGGGTACCTCTTCTGGTTCAGAGATACCTTAACATCCTTTCCTGGCTTTCTTCAGCTGTCACGTGGGAGATGAAATCCTGGGCTGCTTTTACCTTTTCCTGAGGCTTTATGAATAATGCAACACGTGCTTTTTTTTTTATTTCCAGATTGAAAAGATCATGAGTTCCATCGGAGAAGGCATCGACTTTTCCCAGGAACAGCACAGGATCTCAGGTAGTGTACCCAGTGTGTGTCTGTCTGTCCTGGCTGTGCTCTGCACACAAAAAGGGTGCTGGCTCCTGTGTGTGGATGTCTTGAACCTGCTTTGGCTCTGGGAGGGAGAGGAATTCTCTGGCACAGGAGGAGCAGACCTGGGTTCCCACATGACGCTCAATGCTGCTGCCAGCAATTTTAATTCTACACTCCTTGGGAAGATTCCTTTAATTTTACAGAATGCAGCTGCAGGATTTTCCTCCCAGCTCTTTCCATGAGGGCAGCAGCTGTGCTGAGCAGGGCTGGATGGTGCCAGGGTGGCTGTGCCCTTTGTTTAATCTGCCAGGTGCTTTGGGGAGGGTGATTTCTAAATGCACCTGCAGGTATCGATACCCACTGAACAAGGCTCTTGGCGGACACTTAAAATGTGAATTCCCCTCTCTGCCTTTGAATCGTGAGCAAAAGCAGAACTCAGGCTTGCTGGAGAGCTGCCACCACGAGGGATTCTGTCCTTTTAAATCCTTCACCTCCAGACTGCTGCAGCAGAGCAGCTCTGACTCCGGGTGGGCACAGCTCCTCCTGATGAGATGCTAATGCAGATCCGCACACGCAGCTCACACGGGCTGTGACACAGCTCACCTCATACCCATTTGTCACTCACGTTTTTTGCTTAGGTGAGGAACCCACTGTTCCCAGTGGGAGTTTAGCCTGATCCAGGCTCTGCATTCCAGGCTCAGGTGGCTTTGCAGAGGAGTTGAAGCTCTGTGTGGGTTTGTGCTCCCTGCTCTGACAGCCCTCCCTGCACCAGTCCGGGCTGTGATGGATCAATAGCGCCAGGGAAAGCTCTGACATGGAGGGGAGGGAAGAGAAGAGGCAGTGCTCCTGCAGCCCTGCAGCTGTGCAGGGAGCCCTCTGCAAGATGGACACCCTGCAGCAGGTGGGAATGAGAGCTGCTGTGTCCTGGAGCCGGGGGTTCTCCTGTCACACTCAGTTTGGGATCTCTCATGTGCACATCTTCTCCTGGGCACGTTCCCTGTTTGTTCCTCCTTTCCCTGGAGCTGGCAGAGCTCTGCCAGCACCTCGCTGGGAGCTCCCACACATTTGGCTTTTCCTCCACAAGGCTTTGTGGGAATGCTGTGCTTCAGGTCGTGGTGAATGTGCAGGGAGCTGCAGGGAGCTCCCCAAATGATCTCTCATCCTTAAAATGAGTAAGATTTGAGGATATTGGGACTCGTGGCTTGGTTGAGGTCTGGAAAGGTGAAATGCCCTGTTGGCAGATCCTGTGGGGATGTGTGTTTGGAGCCAGTTGTGGAGCAGTTACTCTGTACAACTGCCTTGTGTCTGGGTAAGGGCTGGCAAGGCCTTCTTGGAGCTTGGGCAGTCAAGGAACACCATCATTTTAGGGATACCAAACTCCACCTGCCCTTTTTCTTATGGGAGTTTGGCCTTGGAACAGATGTTTGTGTCTCTCTGCACCAAATATCCACGAGCAGGTGGGGTGCTGTTGGTCCAGCACAGCCCACACACTGATTTCCTCCAGACAAATGCAAACTTCACTGAACATTGTTACTGAAATAATAACCCTGAAAGCCTCTCCTGAACCCTGGCAGCCTCTTCCTCTCTGTACTGTGGGACTTGAGAAGAGCCTTGCAGGAGGCACCACAGCTTTGGGAATGCACCCATCATTCCAGCTCTGCCCACTGGTTCCCAGCTGCAGGCCTCTCAAAAGTAGAATTCCCAGAATGTGGAGCATAAGGGGAAGGATGGAGCTGAGAAATAGGAGTTTGTTTCAGTCAGAAGTTGTGATCAGGATCTTGCCAGGGGGCACAAGTATTGCTATTCTTCTGTTCTTCTTTCATCCTTGTAACACACAAATATCAGATGTATTTGGGGCATCTTAGTTTTCAGCCTGGGATGTTTTAAGCATCTGTTCTTCTCTTTTTAAAGGCAACCCCTCCATTCCCTCCCTCCAACTACTTCCCTGTCTTCATTTTGTCATGACTTGAAAGGGTTTTGTAAACGGAAAACCTGCACTTGGTTTAAAAGGGAAACTCTAGGTTTCCCTTTTAAAAGCAGAAATGTATTTACAAGTGCATGCAAGCCTGAATAGAGTAAGTAATTTTAAAAATTAAATTCAGGAGCTCAGGAGAAGGAGCTGCTGTGGTTTCATTCCCCCTGCCAATACCCCGACAGCTCCCAGGAATGCTGTGGTAGGCAGCAGGCACTTCCTCACCTCTCTCTTGATAAATTATTCTGAGCCAGCCACAAATCACTTGGATCTGTCGAAGCAAACCTGTGACATCATTTTCTAAAACCCCCAAGCCGTGTTGTCCATCACCGAGTACATATTGAGGAGTCAGTGATTTCCACTGGAGAGTTACGGAGCCGCTGCCTCCCTGCCGGCGGGTGGGAGCGCTGGGAGGGGGGAGAGGATGAGGAGAAGGGAGGGACAGCGCGGAGCGCGGGGCTCGCGGCTCAGACAAAGCCGCCGCAGCCGCCGGCGGAGCTCAGGGAGAGGATGGAGGGGAGGATGGAGAGCTGGAGAGCTCCTGGCACACAGTCCGGGCTCAGCTGCTGCCCCGGAGCGTGGGCTGGCTCAGGGGAGGGAGGCAGGAGCCTTTTGTGATCTCACCGCGCGCGCTGGAAGGACCAGCCAGCGCTCCCAAATACCGGCACAGGAGCAAGCCCCGGGAGCAGGCAGCAGGAATTACCCCGGGAATCTGCAGAGGACACCGTGAGCTCCGGGTGTGCAGCCATTGCAGCGCAGTGGGGAGGGATGGCTGGAAGGTACCAAACTGCTTCAGCTGACCTGAAGGTTCAAAGGAAGCAAACGGGGGTCTCCTGATCATCCTTTTCTTTGCATCCATGCTGGAAACAGACATCCCAGGGAGCCTGCAAATCTGCCTGTCTTGCATAGCAAATTCTCTGATGAAAAGGAGATCTCTGAACTTTTTTTTGATCATACTTAAGGTCTTGAGCTTTACTAGAGGAGAGTAACAAGTCACTGGACTCATCCCAGGGGTGAGGGAAGGGAGAGCTCATCTGCCAGGGCTTCCAGAGGTGTTGGGAGAAATCTCCTTTATCAGAGGCTGAAGGGGAGGTGCCAGGGCATGGCTCGGACTTGAGCTGCTGCAGGAAGAGGGGAGAGAGAGTGTGCTTGCATTTGCTTTTTTCCTTTTGCCGTGGCTCGGGCGCAGGGAACCGAAATGCCTCCTTCCTGCAGAGCTGCTCCCTGTCTGAGCGACGGGCTCCATGCGGCGGCTGCGCTCGGCTGAGGAAAATGAAGGAAGGGCAAATCCAGGTGCGTGTCCAACACCTGGCAGGACCAGCAGTGTTGGGTGAGGACCGTCCTGGCTGTGCTGTCACAGGTGGGGCTGGGCTCTCCGGGGCCAGCGTGCTGGAATGCCAAGAGGTCCGGGCAGTGTGCTGGAATGCCAGGCAAGCAGATCACTGCTAGAATGACAGAGCCGGGGCCGTCGGACGTGTGCCTGGGGTCCCCATGACACGGTAACAGCGAGACGAAGCCCCTGCCATGGTTTGCCTCTCTCAGGACTGCTGGGGAGGAAGAGCACAAGCCCTTCCTCTCCGCTGCTGCAGTCTGTGCTTCCTTTGTCTTGCGTGTCTTCCCGCGGACAGCCGCTCTGCCTGGGCTGCTGCTGCTTTCCCGAGCATCCACCGTGTCTGAGCTGGCTCGGCTGCATGAAGCTGTTTTCTCTCAGGCTGCTCCGTGCTCCCCGCTGAGCCGGGGCGGTGTCCAGAGGTGCAGGATGAGAGGATGAGCTCCGCTCCCTTCCCTCGCACCTGCGGCTGCCTGGGAATGCCTCGGGTGGAAGTTTGCTGCTCTCCTCCCGCCCCCTTCCGCTGAGCCAAGGAGTGGATCCGCATCCCCGTGGGGTTGGGCTTCATGTGCTTGCCTGGCGAGGAACTCACGAGCCCTGACGGCAGTGCCTGTGATCTCAGCGCCCCAGCAGCGCCTCCGAATCTCTGCCCGGGCAAGGAGTTTCTTTTCTGAGTGCGAACTGCGGTACAGATCTGCACCCAGAGCCCGCGGAGGCACCGCGAGCTCGTTGTCCATGCTCTGTGCACACCAGAGGAACTGTCTGCCCGCCGATTTGTTGTACTCTGAGCATAATTTTTTGAGTTTCTTTATGGTAATGACTATGATGTGGCAATGCCATCTGTCCTCCTCAGAGTGCCGCTGCTACCGCCTGAACGGTTTCTCCCTGTTCAAGCGGCTGCCGATTCCTCTCTCGTCAGGTTCGCGGATGCTGGAGCAGAGCGTCGGGGAGTGGCTGGAGTCCATCGGCCTGCAGCAGTACGAGAGCAAGCTGCTCCTCAATGGCTTCGATGATGTTCGCTTCCTGGTGAGTGCCCGGGCTCCGAGGGACGGGCTGGCCAAAGCTGCCGCCTCGCCGATGCCCCGTGTGGGCACCGGGCAGCGCCGGGTTCTGCCGCCCGGCACGGCGGTGTTGGGGGGTGTAGAAGGTTGGGCAGAAGGAATAGATGACGGTTGTGTTGGATCTTCACATTTAAGTCGGGTGTTGTTTGTTTTCTCGCTAAAATTTTATTTAATCTGCCCCCTGAATCTTTGCCATCCAATTTACTCCAGAAATGAAATTTGCTGGTGGTTTGATTGAACCCCTGAGCTGTCTGTGCTCTGGGCTGTGAAGGAGGCAGCAGACCTCTTGTTGGAACTGTACTTGCTCAGAGCATGCAGGCAGTATGTTAATGAGCTGTACCTAATTGCATTGACACTGTTGGCTCTGAAACCTAATGATGACGACATGGTAATGCTCAAGGTTGAGGGGTTTTAATAACCAGTGTCTAGAAACTTAAAGCAGCATGGTGTAAAAATCTGAGAATTCGTGTGGAATGATGGACAAAGTGCAAAGAGAGAAAATCTTGGTGCTGCAGGAGGGTTCTCCCTGCATAGGTTAAAGAAATGCTTTTGAATGTGGACTCCAAGTTTGGCAAATAACAAAAAAATGGATGTAAACCTTTGGAAAAGTCATTTTGGCTAACGCAGCATCGTGCCTTGGAACGGGAGCAGTGATGTCTCTGGTGCTGGGGACAGTGCAGAGCAGTGACACCAGGAGAATGTGAGCTGGGTGAGGAGGTTTGGAAACACTCAGTGGCCATCATTGCTGGGGAGGGTATGAGGGGCAGCTGGAGAGAGAAGGAAGCCAGGAAAAGGCAGGGATGGAGGCTCAAGGAAGCACACACCTGAGCAGCATCTGTTGGGCCACTTAAAGACAGGGTGTAATTGTACTTTAAAAAACGACCTGGCCGGAAGGATAAATGTTGTGGGATCTGTCCAGCTGTGCCTCCTGGTGTCCACAGCAAGCAGCCAGATCGGTTGCTTTCCTTTACCCTGGCAGGGCCAGCATTCCCCTCCAGAGCTGGGGTTTGCTGTGATTTTTACCCCATGTCCTACCCGGCCAGTCCCAAACCCCAGTGGACTCTTGGCCGGGGATGTGTGAGGGTTCAGCATCCCTGTGTGTGCTAAGGCTGTTTGGAGATGGTACAACAAATTTCAATGAAATAACCTTGTAGATCCTCTTGAGATTCCCTGCTGATGGATCTGTGATCGTTATGGGGTGGGTGGTTGCTCTCACCCAGCAGTTTCAGATAAAACACTTTTTCCTTGCCTGGCCAGACCTCACTCAGCTCAGAACTCCAGCAGCAAAGGTTCCTGTGTGTGTCCCTCTGTGTGGTGGTGTTTGGTACATGGTAGGATTTGCTCTCTTCATGACTGGATGTTTCTCTTCCCTGTCCAGTGCTGGGTGGCTGCTCCCAGTGCAGAAGTTGGCTGCTGCTGGATTCAGGGGATGGAACACTCATTTACTCATTCCTCTCAAATTTAAAAGGTCAAATAATTTCACAAAGATTTCCTGCAAATCCCAGCTATTTCCATTTTGCTGCTTATCTCCTTTCCTAGGGAGTTGACCCTGGCACCCGTGCCAGCCCTGGCTTTAAATCCATTCATCCCAGCCCTGAGAACTCCAAGCTGATACGTCAGCCCAACAGGAAAGTTGAATTATTTAGAATCTTTCCCTCTGTGGTGTTCCTTGCCTTCAGCTTCTGGTGTTGGGGGAGAAAAACCTTCAGATAGAGCACAAGTGAGGAACAAGTAGTTAATTTGGTTCTAGTAGTGTTTTTGATGTTCTTGGATGAATTATTTAAAGTGTTATGAACACTGAAGCTGGGCAGAGCAAGGGCTCAGGACACAGAGCTCTGAGTGTTGGGCTGCCCAGTCCTCTTCTTTGCACAACCATTGCTTTATTGGCTGCCCCTTCCAGTCTCTAACTGGAATATTCCAAACTAAGAGTGTTACTTTCCTAGAATTAAACAGTTTCTATGAAAGGATTAGTCCCTCTTAGGGCCTCGCTCTGTTCAATATTTCAAGGTCCAGAGAACGCCGGGTAATGGTTTGCAAATCGCCAGTTGGGTTATGAGGTTAATTAAGTTTTAGTAGTCCAAACTGGGAAATTGGAGCCCTTTGATATGAAAAGACGTGTTCTCTGTGCAGGATTTTGCATTGCTCAGAGAGCTGCGGGGTGTTCTCGTCCCCAGGTGCCTTTCAGGAGCAAACCAGGAGCTTTGCAGGAGAGGAGTGTTCAGGGTGCAGAGATTGTGCAGCTACAGAGCAGGGCAGTGTCCTAAAAGCCCTTTAATTACTGAGGAAGATACTCAGCCTGTAGTAGATGGCAACTCAGAGGAGGGTTAAGAGCAGCCTAACAAGGAGTGTGTCCTGTCTCTGCAGCAGGGACCTGTGAGAGCTGCTGTGTGCAGGCACGGGGTGCTTGGTGCTGTCCTTCTCTGGAGAACCAGGGCTCAAAGTGCCCTGTTTGCCCTGGGTGTGGGACAGGGTTGTGAGAGACACAAACTGGGGGTGCCAGGCCTGCTGGTGCTCTGGTGGCCTGTACTGCAGCCGGGTCTGGTTTCAGGAATTTTTGATTCCCTGGGTATTTTCAGCTGGCTCCTGTGTTAATCTGTGCTCCATGTCACAAGAGCCTTTACCCCCAGGTAGGGAAATGATTCATGAGCACACTGTGTGTAAAGGGAGTTTGAAAATTGCTCTGTAAATACATTTGGCTTCTTAATTAGATGTTAATATAGGAAGGCAGAAACATGTGTTGTTTCCAAAAATAATAATTCTGTTATTTTCAGAACTCCAGGAACTGGGGATTAGGGGATTAGCTGTGCTCCGGCCACGTGCCGGCCGCCTCACTGGACAGGCTGCAGCTGGAGTGGGCACAGGGAGGGGGAGAGGCTCCTGCTCCTTTCAGGGTCTGCTGCCCAACAGCTGAGAGGGGCTTAGGGGACCCACAGCTCCTGCAGGTGACAGTGGGAGCCACAAGTGTCACACAGGCTGTGCTGTGGAAGGGAAAGGTGCTCTGGAGCCTCCCCTCTGCTCCTGGGAATTCCAGCTCTGCATCTGGGACAAAGCTGATGTTGATCAAGCATTGGCTTCACTGGGGGTGGGTATCAGTGGCACAAGTCAGCAGGATTATTGCGACATGGATGTGACGTGACATTGGAGCGCCCTCGTCCATGGAACACGCTCCTGGGAAGGGACCAGGATCTGCACAGATCTGGGGTTGTGTAAGCTTCTGGCTCGGCTGAAGGAAGAAAGGGGTGATAAAAGATGCATTTAGGTAGCTCAGCTTTCCTAAACACTGGGGTTCTCTTCCCAAATCTGCATATTGGGCCACATCTCTGTGTCTGCAGGAATTCTACTTCCTTCAAGTTGCCTACAGTAGCCACACGGTGTTTATGGACAAGGCAGGGAAGAGATTTTCCCTGTTATTCTGCTGCTCTCAGACACAAACCCCACTGTCCAGGACAGCAGCTTCTTTCCCTCACCCTCTGCATTGCCACCGAGTGACCTTCATGGGGCAGTTGGGCTGGGCATGCCACGGGGCAGTCGGATTGGGACACTCAGTCCAATTCCAGCTTTTCATATGGAGCCAGAATTGGGCAGCAGCCTGTGCAGGCAGCTGGGATTAGGAGCAGCTCAAGTGGAGATAGTGCTTCCAATCCTCCTTCTCTGCTCCGCAGCCCGCTGGGATTCCTTCAGCAGAGGGGAAAGTTTATTTGTGCGGTGGGTGAACACAGCCGAGGCAAAGCTGCTGGCAGTGGCTGTGCAGTCCTTGACTTAGCAAAAATACAGCTCTGCAAGTAGGATAAAACCCTCAGCAGCGTTGCCTGCCAAATGTGAAGAGCTCCAGTGAACCAGGAATGCCCAGCCCACCAGCCAGGAGGAGCAGCACTGCTGCCTCCCACGTGGAGGAACGCGGCCCCGTGGCGTGCGCCGAGTTCCAGGAGCCTCATTGCCTCATCCCTCACCAGAGGAGGGGAATGAGAGGTCAGATCACAAAACTGCAGCACTGAGTGAGAAGTGTCATCCAGAAAAGTACACAGTAAATGGGCTTAATTGTCCTTGGCGGGCAATGAGCCGGGGAGCTGGGAGAGCAGGAAAAATGTCACAGGAATATGGAGCAAGAGGGATTCTGCTGCTCCTGGAGCTTGGCCCCATCGTGTCTGCTGTGCTCACCAGTGCATCTGCCACAGATGCTCCTTTTGGGAAGTCCACAGGAAATGGATTTTGGGATGCCCAGTGCACTCCTGGTCCCTGCAGCTAACAGGGATTAACCCAGGGAAACAGCAGGCTGGACTCTGCCCGTCTGGAGAAGGCAAGGACGTGGCCACCGTAATGAGAAGGAATTGCAATAATTGATGGTGGAATTCCTCCACAGAAGTGGGGAAGGAAATGCCATTACCTGTTCCCTCACACGGTGTTTTGTGGTCCCACAGATCCCATAAATGTATCTGAGATGCTTGCAAAAGCTTTCCCCTTCCCCCCAGGCGGGATCTTGCTGCTGCCCCGACAGCTTCCCCTGGGCTGACATCTGAGAAGGGCAAACCCCGCGTGCTCTGGCAGTGTTCTGGAGCTGAACTTTTTATTCAGTACAAAGATATTTTGATTCACAAATGAGCAGGTAAAAGAGAACATAAACCATTTTTTATGGCTTTTTTTTTTATTGTTCAAGCCTGGATTCCCATGGAGTGTGTGGAAAGCAGCTAATGCTGATTCAATGAGACAGCGTCAAAAAGGGAAATCTGTTCTCTGCGTGTAGTGCCCTGGGCTCCTCTGGGGCATTTTATTTATTTTTTTATAATTGGGGAGAAGTGGTAGAAAAATGATGGTGGTGGAAGAATGGGGTGTCTGCAAATAATTTAGAGTACTGACATGAATTTGATTAAATGCAATTCAGGGCCATGTTAGATTAGCCTGCAGTGTTGTTCACTAATGGAACAGCCTTTCCTTTCCCTTCTCCTCTCTGTGTGTGCAGGATAAATGTGGAGCTGGGGCCTTGCCTCAGGTTGTCTCACCTTGGCTGGGGGTGTGAGCTGAGCTGGGCACCTCTCGTGCCTTCCTGGGCCAAGGACAGCCCCGATCCACGTCTGAATGGATGTAACAAAGCCAAGTCTCCTTTGCTCTTCAGATCCTGGGATTTGGGTGTGGGCTTACATCTGCACCCTCCTCATCCTCACCTGGTGCCTGCCCTGCTGGAGCACTGGCATCTCCCGTGTCCTCAGTTGCTCAGCTCTGCCTGATCCAGTTCTGAGTGGCCCAGCTTGGCGCGCAGCTGCTGGTCCCCTGGGCAGCAGCCAGGCTTTGGACAAGCTCTGGGAATGTGTCTGCCCCAGAGCTTTTTTCTATTTTCATATAGCACTTGTCATTTTATAGTAGCCATTCGGGGAAAACTGCACTGACGCGTTCCGGTGGCGGTTTGCACCCAGGAATGATCTGTGAGGAACAGGGGCTCACCAGAGACTCCTGACAGGGTTTTACTGCATCTGCTCTTGTTGAAACACAGCAAGGACATGGCCTGACCACAGCTGGTGCAGGGATTTTCGTGCAGACTCAGGTGAGCCCTCTGTAGCTCATGCCTGGGCTGTGTCAGGCTGGGACTGGAGCACGCTCTCCTCAGCTGAGCAGAAGCTCTGAGTGGCTGTTTCTGGATTTGGTCACTGCTGCCAGCCCCCAGGAACACGTGCCAGTGTCCCCAGACTGACTGTGCAGCACTAAATGAACCCCTAAGAGTGGAGCTGCACCCTGGGGTAAGGGTGTCTGCCAAGCCCTGAGTGGGAATCGCTTCATTCAATTAAATGAATTTTGTTTGACATCTCCCCAGTGGCTTCTGGCTGGTCCTTGGGAGGTTCCCAAGGACTGTGCTTTATCCACCATGGCAGGGGTATTTTTGTTGTCTCTGGAAGGGAATGGTGAGAGCAGAGGCATGCAGGGATCTGGGGCTGAAGGAAGTTTAAGGACCCAGACAAATGTGGCAGAGCTACACTAAAGTTCCCTGGATAATAGGAATGGACTCCACGGGGAGCAGAGAGGTTGGAGTGGATTTTGAGGAGCAAAGTGGGTGGACCAGAACTGGCAATTTAGAGGATACTTATATTTGATTCATTAGTAGCTCCAGGCCCCATAAACATTAAAAAAGCCATTAAAGTTGCAGTTAATTTTTTTTTCTCAATAAAATTGCCTGAACTTGACAACCATGACCGATTCCCTTCGTTGCCATTGTCACGCTGCCAGTCTGCATGGGGAAGAAAATTAAACAAAAATGAAGTGGCTGTGTGCTAATCTCAGATTTCTTGTAGGGTTTTGTGTATGAGCCCCTTTTCCTGTTGATGCTCTGTGAAGAGCTGGGGCTTCATCATTGTGCCTGTGGCCACACAGATCCTTCCCCTGCTTTCCACTCAAGTACCCCAGACTGCAGATGCCATTAAGGGAAGGCACCAAACTTCACAGTCACAAGGCCAATTACAAATACAGATTTCTATGACCAAATGGGGTCCCTCTGCTCTGAGATCTGGGCATGCAGGGCCCAGCTGTGAGCTGGACACATCTCCCACATCCAGCCTGCCAAAAGCAGAGCAATAGCAGTGACAGCAGAATCTTCGACAAGATGCAAATTGCCTCCAATGCACCGAGGGGAAAAAGAAAAAGAGCTTTGTGTGCACTTTGTATGCACAGAGAGCCTTCAGCTGTCTCTCTGCTTGGGATGTCTGCGGGAGCCTTCGGAGTGTGGGAACGCCGTGTTTGGGTTTGGCATCTGTTGCTTTTGGTAGCAGACATGTCCTGGTGCCCATCCTGGTGCCCGTGCTCCCACCCTGCCCGTGCAGGGTGTGCTCACAGCAGCGCTGGCATCGGGGTCTGTCCTGGTGCCCATCCTGGTGCCCATCCTGGTGCCCATGCTCCTGTCCTGCCCGTGCAGGGTGTGCTGGCATCAGGGTCTGTCCTGGTGCCCATCCTGGTGCCCCTGCTCCCGTCCTGCCCATGCAGGGTGTGCTGGTGTCGGGGTCTGTCCTGGTGCCCATCCTGGTGCCCGTGCTCCCGTCCTGCCCGTGCAGGGAGTGCTCACAGCAGCGCTGGCATCGGGGTCTGTCCTGGTGCCCCTGCTCCCGTCCTGCCCATGCAGGGTGTGCTGGCATCGGGGTCTGTCCTGGTGCCCATCCTGGTGCCTCTGCTCCCGTCCTGCCCGTGCAGGGAGTGCTGGTGTCGGGGTCTGTCCTGGTGCCCATCCTGGTGCCCCTGCTCCCGTCCTGCCCGTGCAGGGAGTGCTCACAGCAGCGCTGGCGTCAGGGTCCGTCCGCTGCCGGCCCAGCCACGCGCCCGGCGCGGAACACTCGGCGCCTCGGGCCCTTCCTTAGCTGGAACAAGAGCATGGACAGACGCCAGGCTCCGGGGAAGAAGCAGCATCTGAAAATTGGGTAGTTAAGTGCCTGCAGAGTGTCCTGCTGGAGGAAGAATGTGGCAGATTTCAGCAGCGCTGCCTTTGTCTCAGTCACTTTGGGGTCACCTCGGTAGCAGGAGGGGATGCTGCCTTCTGCCAGGTAACCTCTGACTGGTTTTTTTTCCCCTTTAATGAGAAACCTGGAGCCTCACAGGCTGTTTAACTACAGTGCAGGCAGTGAGGCGTGACCAAAGCAAACCCTTTTTCCAAGAGCTCGTGTGGCTGCAGGCGGGTCGGCTGCAGGGGCATCCCGGAGGGCTCCCACTGAGGACAGGGGTCACTGGCAGATCCCTGCCCTCCCTTGGGGCGGTGTGGAGGGCAGAGCCACGTTCAGGAGTGTCCCTCATGGTGGTGTGTATTTGTGCCTCTCCATGGAGGGGGCACAGTTTGGCTCAGAGGAAGCTGAAGGCCAGGTTGGGGGATGAAGGCCCCTCTGACTGCCTGGCAGCCAGCTGGGGCCCGTGGTGGGACTCAGCCTGCCCAGCTTCAGGTGTCTGACTGGGCTGATGGTTCAGCTCAATGAGCAACCAAAGTTCTCTGCCTGGAGCAGAGGAGTTCTGCCCCAGGTAATGCCTCTCACCCCCTGTGTCCCTTCCCTGGCTGAGCCCAGGTGGGGATGGGTCCTGACAGAGCACAGGGTGAGATGTTGGGATGAAGGAGCTGTCGGGTGCCCCAAAATGTGGGTGACACTGAGAGCTCTGGCCCGGGCCAGCCCTGAGCCTCCCTCGCTCTGCTCAGCCCTGCGGAGCTGAGGCACCCAGGAGGAACGTGCAAGGTAAAAGCACTTGTCACAAGGAATAAAATCGGAAACACGTCTGGGGAAAGTCTTTTTGATTCTAATTGACGTCTCTGAGGCTGCTGCTGGAGGCTCCTGGAGGACTGGGCTGATGGCAGAGCACATCCTGGAGCCCTGCTCTCCCTGCTGATCCGTCCTCAGAGGACCTGGGGAGGGGCTGGTGGGAGCTGGGGCTTCTCTGTGCCCTCAGGGGGACACTGGGAGGTGGCATCAGCTGACCTGTGGCCAGCACCAAAGGGAACCTTTGGGTAAAACCAAAAAGCAGCAGTGGCCCGTGCAGAGCAGCTCTGCCCCTTGACTCATGTCTGAGGGTCTGTTGAGTGCAGACAGGTTTAAAGTCTGGCTCCTCTGTGTGGCTGGCAAAGGTTAAAAGATCTCCAGTGTCTTTGGATTTAATTCTCTCTTTTAGTGGCAGATTATTGTTTTCCATGGGAGTTGAAATCCAGATGGGTTTGAAGGACATTTCTCCTGCACCAGGGGCTGGAATGATTTGTTCGGAGCTGCTACACTTTGTCTATCCTTGTTAAGTACCCCGAGAATACAGACTGCCACCGAGGGAATTTAATGTGACACATAAAAATAAGGAGTGCAGGAGAAAGCTGTAGGCTTCACAATGTTTAACTACCTTGTATCCTTGCTGCAGAGCAAGCAATTTTCTTCAAATTCGAGGTGCTAAAGGTGGGAGAACACCTACTGCCCTGCCTTGGGGCTGGCACTGGTGCTCTGTGGGAGAGGGGGAGCCACCAGCTCCTCTGCTCGTGTGGGATCATGGCCATGCCAAAGGGGATTAGCACAAAAAACGGCTCAACACTGGAAAGTGAGCGTGAGTGAAAATGTGAATAGGATCAGCAGGCTTGTTTAGTTTTTATTCATGAAAGTTACACATCGCCATTGTCACAGCTCGTTTGGCTGCCGACTGTTCCTGCTGGCCGGGGGCACGAAGGGAAGGGCTGGCTGTGAGCTCTGCCCTTGCCAGCATCTTCCCTGCACTAGCCCAGCTTCAGCCCTGGCTCTCTGCAGGGGGATGGAGCCACAGAGCACCAAGATGGGCAAATCAAGGGAGCAGAGCAGGAATTGCAGGTTTCAGGTACCTGAGGTGTGACATGCTGTGGGCACTTCAGTCCCTCCCTGTTCCTCCCCCACACAAGACAGTAATACTTTGCTTTCCAAACTTATGAGAGAAATCCCATCACTTGCTCTGGCCCTCTTTGTCCATTTCAAAAAGCCCTTTGGAAGCCATCTCTCTCTGGGAGAGGAATTCCCTGCACACATGCTGTGTTCCTGCCAGGTGAGGTGTCTGTCAGGGGAGTTAATCCCCTCTAATCCCTTCCCTCCTCCCCAGAGCCGAGCACACAATCTCCTGCTGTTACAGGAATGCACATTAAATGTGGCTCTTTGGCTTAAAATTCATGAACAAGAAAGGGGAGGGGATGTTTCCATCTTTCTGGTGGGATGCTGCTGCCCACCAGCCAGGGGTCACTGCCCTGGCAGCAGCAGCTCCTTGTGTTAATCACTGGGAGTTTGTTCCCAGTCCAAGAGAGTTGCTGCTTGTGCACCAAATGGGCAGCCTGGAGCTTTCAGCAACAACCTGCCTCTTCTTACTCACTGATTTTGTGCAGCTGAGGGGTGCACAGAACACCTCAACTGTGATGTGGTTCCATCCTCTCACAGCTCATGGTGTGCAGTGTCACCACTCAGGTGAGCCCCTGGTGTCCCTTGGCCTCGCTCACAGGCTGTGGGGTGCAGGGCAGATGGGTCTGGCCATGATCTGGTGTCCACAGGGACTCTGGGGCAGTGGCTCTCCCCAGCACAATGGCCCTGACTGGCACAGTCTGTGAACTGGCCTTTGGGAAAGCACAGAATGAACCCCACCCCCTCCCCCGTGGGCTGCAGAGCCATTTAGCCCTGACTTTTCTGTTGTTTAAACAACTCAGACTCAGACAAATAAATGCCTTTGTGCAGGCTGTCAGCTCAGGCTCTGCTCTCCTGTGCCCTCCCAGCTCTCCAGGAATGAAGTGTGTGGGATCTGAGCCGCCAAGGGAGGGGGAGGCAGAGGAGCCCTGTCAGGGGGTGTTGAGGGCTCTGCCTCCTGCCACCCTCTGCTGTTTGCTAAATGACTACTCTGGGCTGCAGGGCAGCTCTCCCGCCTGGCAGAGAGATCTCTGGGCATCTCTTATCTGTGGTGTTAATTCCCTGTTTCCTGCAGTCCTCTGTGGCCGAGGGAAGAGCAGCTCCTGGGTGGTGGGGAGCCGTGTGCCACGCTGCTCTGCTGTCACCACGCCTGCCGTGGAAGTGGCAGTGCTGCTGCCTGGCAGGAGCAGAGCAGCTGCTGGGCGTGGCTGGGAGCAAGGACACGCTCGGGAGGTGGCTGCTCTGGGGCAGCACGCTGCATTTAAAGCAGGTAGCACTCAGCAAAGCACACGTGAAATCCCACAAAAGTGTTGATGGGAAGGGTAGGAAACCCTTGGTGCCCTTTATGGAGGGTGCCTGGCAATCTCACCTGCCCTCACCTTCCCTGCGGCCGGCCTTAATTGGGTTTCTCTTACAAAACGGGAATGTGGAGCAGTGAAGCGCTGTCGGCGCACACCTGCTGGGGCTCTCCGGGGAGCACAGGGAGGCAGGGCCAGGGAGGGGCTCCAGGCTGAAGCCTTCAGTCACACAGCAGCGTGGCTCTGCCAGGCGTGGGGAGACCTGTCCTGCTGAGCACTGCCAGGTAAGAGGGCAGGGAAGCAGGTTGTGACAGAGGCTTTTAAAGGGGGGTAGAGTCCGTGTGCTTCTGCTCTGCAGGGAGAAAGGGGCAGAAAATGGGTTTTAACATAACAGTGTGGAGTGACTGGAGCATCTCTGGCCCTGCCTGAGGCTGGAGGAGACACCTGACCTTTGCCTGCTGCTAGGGAAAGCAGTGCAGGCTTCCCTGTGGCCGTGGAGGGAGGCTGAGCAGAACCCAGAGCCCCTGCTCGGGCATGGAGGGGCTGAGGTTTGCTTGGGCACTGTTACAGGATGTTTGAAGCCTCTGTATGTCGAATTTCACGGGAGGTAGCTGTAAGCCATGCCTCGGGGCTAAAGGCTGGAAGGGCTCCCAGAGCAGGGAGGGGAGGGCAGTGCTCGTGTCAGCTCCCTCTGTGCCCAAGGTCGGTACATGGGGCAGTGCTCCCAGCCTTGCAAGCCTTCCTTATCCTTCTCCTCTTCCTCCTCCTCCTCCTGCTGCCAGGATATGCTGGAGGTCAGGTCAGGAGGGTGCCATAACTGTGATGTCCATTCACACACCTGTGTGGCTCCTGTTGTCCCCACAGGGCTGTAATGTCATGGAAGACCAGGACCTGCGGGATATCGGGATCGGGGACCCGCAGCACCGGCGGAAGCTGCTCCAGGCTGCTCGCTCCCTCCCGAAGGTCAGCACAGCCCAGGGAAAAAAAGCCAGACCCTGCACCTCCAGCCATGGAGGAATCTCTGTGGGAAGGGTTTGGGGAATAGCAGGGAGGAGGAGGAGGAGTATACTGGCCTTCCAGGCTATGTGGGTGGTGGTAGCTCCATGCTGGGACTGTTCCTCCTGCCAGTCCTGATCCCAAGCACGTTCTTTTTTTGTACAGTGCTTTTGTTACTGGCTAGTGGAGATGGTGATGGCCTGTAAACTGATTTTCATTGACCCCATGTCCCTTGGGATCCCAACTCCTGCAGCTTTTAACACCTTTCTTGTGCTTTCACAGTTGAAACCCCTGGGCTGTGATGGGAATAGCCAGCCATCAGTTCCTGCATGGCTCGACTCCCTGGGGCTGCAGGATTACATCCAGTCCTTCCTCTCGAGTGGCTACAGCTCTATTGACACTGTGAAAAACCTCTGGGAGCTTGAGATAGTGAACGTGAGTGTCACCCCTCTCCTGCCAGGGCAGCAAGGTCCTGCCCTGTTCCTGGGGCTGGGACTTGCCACAAATCTCTCAGAGCAGCTCTGTGCCCGTGGTGACCGTGATCTGTCCCTGCAGGTGCTGAAGGTGAACCTGCTGGGCCATCGGAAGAGGATCATCGCCTCGCTGGCAGACAGACCCTACGAGGAGCCCCCCGCCAAGCCACCACGGTTCTCACAGCTCAGAGTGAGTCCCTGCTCGTGGTTCCCTGCCTGGCTCGTGTGTCAGTGCCGGGAGAAATCTTGCCATGGCCAGTGGTGTCCGTTCAGCTGCTTAACTCATCCTCTCCAGCCACCCAGGCAGCAAATACTTGTGCAGGGAAAACCTTGCAGTGAGTGGTGCAAGATAATTGCAGCCCTTGCAGATCAGCCTCTGGATGCTGACCCCATGGGAAAGGCCAGGCTGCCCCTTGGGATCAGGTGCCTGTGTTGAGGGAGTGCAGGGTGCCACTCCCACCTCTGCCCTGCACAGAAGGGAGCTCTGAGCCCACTTTGTTGCCCTTGTTTCCTGGTCAGAGATGTGGGAGCTTTCAGCAGGCAGGAGTGGCCCAGCCCAGCTGGAGAGGGGCTGCAGCTGGGACTTGGTGTTTGATTGCACCCTTGGGATGTGGAGCCCTGGCCCGGCTGGGCTGCTGAGAGCTCCCGCTCTCGCTGCCAAATAACACTCGACAAGATGTGTGGATGTTGATTTTTGCTGCAAGAGTGGCAGCATTTGGATGTCAGGCCCTTGTTATGGGGCTTGGCTGGGAGGGAATCATCACATTCCCCGTTCTTCCTGAAAACTGGCTTTTGAGAGCTGAGTTTGGCAAAAGCAACCCTGTGAGCTCAGGAATGGGGTAGCATGTCGTGCTGCCTCCTCCAGAGATTGCTAATCAGCTTCCTGGAGCAGGAATTGCAGTGATTAGAGTTTACCATCCTAAACATCTGGTCCTGCTGCAGAGCTCTGCCCTCTTGGATTCCCAACAAACCCAAACAGCCTTAGCTGAAGCGAGTTGGGCTGCTGTGCCCTGCTTGCTGGCATGAGATTTTTTAGGAACTGGGTTCAAGTGTGAGAACAGAGGGTTCACAGTGGTGCTGCACTGGGAGGGTGCCCAGTACAGACCCTCTGCTCAACCCCCTGTGCCAGGCAGCAGGAGCACGGGAGGGACCAGCAGCCAGGGATCTGCACCGTGAGCCGGGCGAGAGCAAAGGCAGCGGGGCTGAGTGGGGAGAGGGCTGCTGTGGTGCTGCTCAGCTGATTGGGATGCTGCCCGGGGAGGCTGCCTGGGAGAACGGGCCATGTGCAGCATTTCCTGGCGCTGCAGCTGCTGAGCTCCAGCGCTGGCTGCGGCGCGGGGGGCGGGCGGGCGTCAATGGCAAATCAAGCGAGTGCCTTGAATGGGACTAACGCGGCCGCAGCTGTGCCGGGCTCTGGCCGTGCCTGCAGGCCCCGGGCGCGCTCTGGCGGCGGCTCCCGGGGCTCCTCTGCTGGGGTGGCTGATCATCATCACCCTCGGGTGCTCAGCTTAGTGCTTTAGGGGAGCCCACCCCTCTGGAATCACCTTGCCCCCAGCCCGGCGTGTCCCCTGCCCTCCTGGGATGAGTCACGGAGGCAGAGGCGTGCTGGGCACAAAGGGCTGAGTACATGGCTGGAACCATCCTGGAGCAAATCAGGTGTCTCATGCAGAATGTAAAGGGTGGTATTGGCACTGAGGCAGGAGCCCCCAGAGCAGGAGCTGACCCCGTTAGTCCACTCAGTGGACTGTGTCAGGCAATACAGAGGGGGGGCACAGCACAGCCCAAGCTCACTGGGACCCTTTGTGCTGTCTGCTCCTTCCAGTGCCAGGATTTGATGTCCCAGACGTCGTCGCCCCTGAGCCAGAACGACTCCTGCACAGGCAGATCTGCTGATCTCCTGCTGCCCTCTGGGGACACTGCCAAGAGGCAACATGATCGTGGCACTGAGGTTGCTCCCTACTCCAGAGTTGAGCGCTACAAAGCACAGGTCAGTGGGGCCTTTGTGTGTCCTGGGGGCCCTCTGCACGGGCTCCCCTGTCTCTGGAGCCAGGGAGAAGGGAGGATGATGCAGGGAGGGAGCTGGTCAGGCTCAGCTTCCCTCAAACAGAGTCAGCAACTCCTTAATGCCTCAGTTTCACCTCAAAAACGGATGGCTCACACTTCCATCAGCACTAGCACCTTAACCCTATGTGCTGCCTCTGTCCAGCTCCTGGGGGACTTTGCCATTGCCATCTTCAATCCCCTCAGCTCAAAGAGCCCCCCTGAGATCTGTTCCAACCCAGGCTGAACCCCTTGTGGCCTCACACCCCTGCTTCTCGCTTCTCCCCATGCAGGAGGACCGTCGGGAGTCCAAGCTAACCCTGCGTCCCCCCAGCCTGGCAGCTCCCTATGCCCCTGTTCAAAACTGGCAGCACCAGCCCGAGAAGCTCATCTTCGAGTCCTGTGGCTACGAGGCAAACGTAAGTGGCTTCTGGTTTGGGGGGTGGCGAGGATGAGGAGGCTCTGGGGGTCTCAGGGCAATGTCACAGCCTTGGGATTGGCAGGATTTAACATCTCTCCCTCCTTCACACAGTACTTGGGCTCCATGTTGATCAAAGACCTCCGAGGGACAGAGTCTACCCAGGATGCCTGTGCCAAGATGAGGGTACGGAGACCCTGGGGCTGGGGGCTTCTCTTGCAGCCTGTGGTGGATGATGTGGGTTGGGGAGGGGGGAATTCAGTGGTTCCCCAAACCCTGTAGGGGCCCAGACCACCAAACAGGCAGTGCCACTGTCTCTGGTGAACTCCCCCTTCCCAGCATTGTTCCCAGTACCTGGAAGCTCTGTGCACTGGGAGAGTGGTGTTTTCACTGGATGGCTGGGTTCTCTCAAAGTCCATATCTCTTCCCCTCTGCCTCCACCAGGAGCTGACTTTCCTCCTCCTGGTCCCAGATACCCAAAACTTCCTGTACAGCCCTGGGGGTCTCTGGGGTGGGCTGGGGCAGGGGTGAAGAGGGAGCATCCATTCACAGTTGGTCACTTGAATATTCTCATTTCTGAAGAAATCCACGGAGCACATGAAGAAGATCCCAACCATAATCCTGTCCATCACGTACAAAGGAGTGAAGTTCATTGATGCCTCCAACAAGGTGAGCTGCAGATACCTCAAAGTCAGTGTCCAGAGAGACACAGCCTGCAATCCCACCTGCCTGGGGGCTGCAGGTCACATTTTGTGGCTCCAGAAGCACAGCTGGTCCTGGGGAGCTCCTGGGGCTGGGGGAGAATCCCAAGGTGGTGGTGATCTCCTGGCTGCTTGTGGACCATGTTGCCATTTATTCCTGCCATGGGAGGGAGCTGGGACTGGTCTGGCTGGGAGACTCCCCTTCCCTGTCCCCAGGACACCCTCCACAGCCACTGCTTGCTGGGTGTATTTGCCATCCCCAGAAGGGTGACGGGTGCTTGTGGTTGACCCTGGCAGAATGTCATTGCTGAGCACGAGATCCGGAACATCTCCTGTGCTGCTCAGGACCCTGAGGATCTCTGCACATTTGCCTACATCACCAAGGACCTGCAGACCAGCCATCACTACTGCCATGTCTTCAGCACTGTGGATGTGGTGAGTGCATTGTCATGTCACATCTCCCAGTCCTTCACAGCCCATTTGTTTCATCCCTAACTTTATTGGCGAGTCACAGACTGCTCCTTTCCAGGGTTCTTTCACCCGTTTTTACCATAAAGTAGTCTTGGTTCCACATACCTGTCCTTTGGACCTCTGTGGACAAAGAGAATATTTGTCTGGCTTCGTTACTGCCGTCTCCAGCGCTGAATAAAGCAGGGCAGGAGCTTTCCCTCCTGGGGCAGGTGCCGTGCACAAACCCCTAACATGCTCTCAATTATGTTCAGCATAATGGGCTGATTTAACAGCCTTTTAACTGAGAAAGGGTAGAAGTGTGACTTGCTTTTATACTTGTGCAGAATCAAAATTGCACAAGGCTTTTGGGCGATTTTTCTTTCTGCTGCTGAACTGCAGTGCAGGTGGGGCTTTACAGGTGGGCAGGGGCCCCTGGGGGAGGTAGTGTGGTCCTGGCGCCCCCACATCCGGAGCTCAGTGGCTTTGCCAGGGACACAGCAGGATGTGACCTGCTGACAAGAAGGCACCAGCTCTGCCAAGACCCCAGAGCAGCCTCTGAGCACAAGGGGGGCTGTGCGCAGGGTGATGTGACAGCTTTGTGTTCTCTGTGTTCTCTCAAAGAACCTGACGTACGAGATCATCCTCACGTTGGGGCAGGCATTCGAGGTCGCCTACCAGCTCGCCCTGCAAGCCCAGAGAGCAAAGCCTCTGGGTGCTGGAGCAGGAGAAATGATTGAAACAAAATCTTCCAAACCGGTGCCTAAACCACGAGCAGGCATGAGGAAATCCGCGGTACGTGGGTGCGGGCAGGAGCGACCTGCTGGGCTGAGCTGGGGGTTCTTGTGGGCACCACAGCCCTACACCTCCCCTGGGGGGTGGGGGGAGCCCAGACGTGGTCCAGGTGCCTGTTCTGCTGCTGGCACTGCACATCTGTGCCTGTGTCAGTTCTGCTGCGGGGCTGGGGCTTCTCCTGGTAGCAGGAGGGCAGGCAGAGGTGGAAATAGCCCAGATGGGATGGGGTTTGCTGGGTCCAGCACAAGCTTCCACGTGCAAACCCTGCAGAGCTGCAGTGAGATACGCAGGCGAGCTGCAGTATGGGATTCCCCATAGCCAAAACCAGTCGTGACTGGAGCTGCTGAGGAGCAGGGACTGCTGCACAAGCCACTGCCTTCCTTTAATGTCTCCTTTTGTCTGTGTTCTGCTTGCTCCCCCCGCTCAGGTGCCGCTCCCTCCCGACACCCGCTGTTGTTACTGTCACACCTGTACAACACACCGCCCCTCCTACCTGCCGCTGCAGTCTGTTAGTCCTGGAGCGAAGGTCTTTACCCTTCTTCCTGCCATCCTCCCTTCCCAACCGACCCGGGCTGCCTCCCCACTTCCTATTTCTCCTGCTGTGTCCCCGTGTCCTGCCTTGTTGTTGTCCCTTCCCCTGCTCATTCTGGCCCACGCCGGGGGTTCGGATGAGCCCCGGGGATCTGCCGCCCCCGCTGATGCAGTGTGGCAGCTCTCAGCTAACCCCGCTGCTCCTGCTGGGGTGGTGACTTCCCCGTGGCTCCCTGATTTAGCAGGACAAGAGGAAAGAGCCATGCTTGGTCAGGAGGGTAAATCACATGGGAGCTCACCTGCCAGGAGCTGTCTCCCTCTGTCCCATTTCTGTAGAGCTCCGTTTTTCATGCTTGTTTGAGATGAGCCAAGCTGTCGCTGATGGTGACAGGGACTCGCAGTCTAATGTAGGGAGTCATCTTGGGGTGCTGGGTTGAGACTGACATGGCCAGACATGTTTTAGCTGTGAAGGACTCAAATGCCTCCCCAGCAAGAGCTGCTCCCTTGCACACGTGCGCGTTTTTGGGATGGGCAATAGGCAGGCAGGCTTTGAGTCCCCGCTCGTTCTGTCCCAGAAGCATGGGTGTCCTAAGATGCCCTTTCTCTCCTTATTTTCTAGCTGGATCCCCCTGAAGTGGACCAAGACTCCCAGTCTCATGCCAGTGTCTCCTGGGTCGTGGACCCCAAGCAGGACTCCAAGCGGACCCTCAGCACTAAGTATGAGACCACTATCTTCTAAAGCAAGCGCCGCGTCCGCCCCGTCTAACCGTGCCTTTGCGATCTGATCTGTCTGCTCTTCTAAACTCCCTCTTCCTCCAGCTGCTCGCCCTGAGCCCGCGTAGGCACCGCGTCCAAGGCAGCAGCACTTTTTAGGAGACTGTAGACTGTAATGGCTTTTGTACCTGACCGCTGCTGAACACTGTGAATCTCCCTTCTCGGAAACAAGGGTACCGCGCTGTGGCTGCCCGCGAGGCGGGAGGAGCAGAGAGGGCAGGCTGGCAGTCGGAGATGTGGATCCTAAAGAGCTGCCCAACGTTTTCACGTCTTCCCCCCCTCGCTCTGGCACTGTGAATCCCTGGGGCAATGTGATACTCCCCAGGCCTTTTTTTTTTCTATCTCACCTTGTCCTTGGACTGATGGAGACCTCTTGTCTCTACGGTGCACACACTCCCTCCTCCTAGATCCTCCTCTTCCCAACTGAGCCACGGCTGTGTACTGTTCAGTGAACTCACCTCTCCTTCCTGCCAGTCGAACCGACACTAACCACTGTGATGCTCTCTGCAAATAACACACAAGCACTTCTGTTTCCTCACGGCCACCCTGGCCTGCAGTCTCCCTCCTCAAAGCCCAGTGCAGAACTTGCTCTGGGTGCTGAGGGAGTGTTGGTTTGGGCCGGGTGTGATCGTTCCCACTGTGAGCTCTGTCCCCTCGGAGATGAGGGGGGGGTTGGTTGCATGCATTTCAGTCCCTTGTAGGTTTTTCTTCCCCTCATAGTCCTTGTGTTTACACTCACCAGACTTCTCGGGAGCGCTGGGTGTAGTTCTCACGTGGCAGCCTGTGGTTAAGCTTCCAAAGGCACATGTTGTAGTTAGCCCTGGGCTGGGGAGGGGATGTGTCAGCTGAACACAAGCAGCATCAGCAGGGAGAGGTCAGGGAGCAGGCCTGGGTTATTTGCCCCTGGTGTTAGGGCCCAGCAGCAGCTTGTCTGTTTTGCTGTGGCTTTGGAGCTGCTGTCTCAGAGCTTCCATTTCTCCTCACCTGTGGTGAAATCTGATGTTTCAAAGTCCTTATTTAGCTCTTTCTCAGGAATGAGTTTGATCTCCCAAGTCATTTGTGACTTAATGGCAAACTGACCTCAGACTGAGGGCTCAGCTAGTGGGAACCCAGTGAGAGGACTAAAAGTAAAAATGTTGTCTTAAAGCAAAAAAAACGAAGGCTAGCTCAGTCTAGTACATTCATTTCATATGGCACAGAGCCCCCTGACACAGAGTTAGCACTGCCCTGGGCCTGCAGTGCCACCCTGCCACCCAGGCCTTGCAGACAGCAGAGCATTGCTGTGCCTGAGGTGCTCCAGGAGGCTGGGTTTGGGTTCCATCAGCTCTTTCCCAAGCTGTAAGAGTGCCCTGAAGGTTTCTGTGTCCCTCTAAGAGAAACTCATTCCCTGGTGTGGGTGGCAGAGCAGTTTCTACATGTAGATGTTCACCAGACAGCTGCCACATGTTCACCCAGAGGGTCTGAGCTCTTCACCTCCCCCTGCTCTCGGCTGGGAAGGGCAGGTCCCTCTGCACCCCTCAATCCGGGTCACCAGAGCATGTGCCTTTCTGAGGGTGACCAAACCCCGCGGGGATCACAGGCAGCCCTTCCCGAACCGCGCCGCTGCCGCTCTGTGTCCGCAGCCCTGGCGGTTTCCGTGTCCCATCTCCGCGCCGCTGGCCTCGCCTTTCCCAGCACGCGTTCTTGTGTGGCTCGGAAATTCACTCCATTATCTCCCTTTCTGTTTGCCTCTGCGAAGCTGAGCTCCGGGCAGCCGTCTCCTACCACAGGATGTAGTGGCGGGGCAGAGACCTGGGACGCAGTGGCCTCCTGACACGAAGATCATCTCCCTCTGGCACGGGTGGCTGCCTCGGAGTGGGTGCGTGGCTGCTGGGTGAGGGCTCCCAGAGCACAGGGGGGAAGGGACCCAGCCTCGCCGAGGAAAGCTGCTCTCTCCATTCCTAGAGAAGGAAAACTCCAGACTCGGAGGCCGAGAGCGATGTCGCCTTTTCTAGTTTGAGACAAAATGTCTTTCGACCCGTTTCTTTTTTAACGAAGTGACACAGAGCAAATCCAGTTCACGGTTTCAATGTAGCGCTGCAGCTTTTTGGTGAGGACAACAAAAAACTACGGATTTTTATTTACTGAGAATCCCGCAGTCCGGCGAGGAGCACGACAGAAAGTCTTAGCAGGGGCGTGGTGTGCGCATTTCTGACGGTACTTGCTCTGCTTCAGCTCTGGGTGAACAGGAGAGAACGCCAAATTCTTGGGGATCGCTTCCTGCCGTGTGAGAACCTGGTGGGGTAAGTCTGCATCCTGTACTCCAAGCCACTCCACGCTTTTGTAGCAAATGGAAGTAACTTGAAGAAAAGAATCTGCAAAGGATCTTTCACCCCAGAGCAGCTGTGGCCAATATCCCCGATGGTACAAAGCTTCCTTATCCCTGAACTGTCCTGTTGCAATACTTGACATTTCTATGGCAAGGACCCCGTTTCTTCCCATTTCCGCACTGAATTCCTGGGGACGACTCCCTGCTCCAGCCTCTGTGCACCTGTCTTGTTTTTAAATGCAGTTATGCCCTGAAGGGTTGGGGGTTTTTTTAAGTATATTCAATTGTGATTTAGCACTTTTTTGATACTAGCTCATTATTTAATTAGTGCAACCGTTTCAGAAGATGAACAAATAAGGAGTTAAATTTTGGGCATTACACTGAAACAGTCCATCCCCAAGGACAAACCACATCAGCCTGAGGGTGGCTTGGCCCCGTCCGAGCCCAGTGTCCCCAAAGACACCACCTCAGAGGTGCTGTGTGCTTGCTTTTATTCCGAAATACAGCGTGTTTCACAGTGGTTTGGGCTGTGACTGATGTGTTTTCAGACTGTTCCACTCTGGGGAGAATGTTAAAATCGTTGTGATTTGAATTCTTCAGATGCAAAATGTAGCGCAGCGCATCCGCCGTGATCTCGTCAGGCCCTGTCAGGGCTGTGGGACCTGCGGGAATGCTGTGCCCGAGTAATTCCTGTTTAACTCCAGTTGCTGCTGTATGTCAGGATTTCCTTTAGTCTCTCTCACCAGTGAGGCTGGGAGGGAAGTGAACCATAATCCCGAGGGCACAGACCTGTAAAGGATTGGGAAGGGAGAGTGGAGATTTTGGGTTAAGTCAATGAATTTAGAGAACCTAACATTCCTTGTTATGCACATGTTGCAATTCATACTGGTGTAAGTGTAAATATTTGGTGTGTTGGCAACAAGTCTTTGGTGAGATTGCAAATTGAACCTCTGCTTGGGAGGAGGGACACCTTTCCTTTCTGACACGTGAGCTTTGTTGGAGGTTGGCTTGGAGGTGCTGTGGTGATGAAGACTCCAATCTTCAGGCACTGGGCTCGGTGACCCTGGTGGTCCATTCTGGCCCCACGTGTAAACCTGTGGTTGTCTTTAGTGATCCATTCTTTAGCCAGACACTCCCTTTCTCACCTCGCACACAGAGCAGTTGTTTTGGCACTCCAGTGTGGTGGTGTCTCTCAAGGGACTCGGTGCTGGAGGCTGACCCTGGGCTGTGCCAGTGTCCCAGCCACCCTCACCCACCCACTGTGCAGTATTCGGCCTCTTCCTCCCTGCAGGGTTTTGTGCTATCTGGAGGAAAGTGCCCCAAATTTCTGGTGCTGAACATGACATTGCATCCAACTGCATCTGCTGTATTACCTGCCCGGGAAGAGCTGGGGCTGCCCTGGGCCTTGTTCCTCTCTTTAAAGACAGATTGTGTTTCACAGACTTTGGTTTGTGGGCTGAGCCCTCACTCAAACAGAGTTGCCGAGTTTTGTCTTTCTTTTTATAGGAGGGGATGATTTTTTTTTCAAATTGAAGATGCTTTATCCTTTTTTAATTTTGTGTTTACAAAGAAAAAAAAAAACCACAGCAGCGCTGATCTTAGCTGTTCAGCTGACTTTGAACTTGCTTTGGGATTGTTCTTTTTAGAAGAAATTATGCAACACTTTTGGGGTACACACCCGTCCCCCCTCCCAGGGAGAAGATGCGACACCTTCCGGGCTGTGGTGAAGTCTGTCCCTTCAGGAGGCTGCTGAAACACAGAGCAGATGCCAAAAAGCCCCGAGCACGTCCAGTTCTGTGCAGCTGAGGTGGAGCCAATGCTTTAATGCTCCTTCCACCCACCTCAGAAGTTTCCAGCAGCAGCAGCAGCAGCATTTCCCTGGCTCTGCTGGAGCCAGCACAGCGCTCACAATGCTGTCGTGTTGCAAAGGTCTCCCTTTTACATCTCACATGGGTATTACCTTAATTTTTTAATTTTTTTCCCCAAAAGAAAAGTACCTGTGCTGTTCTCGCTAAGTCAACCCAGCTCAGACATTTTTCTTACCCACAGAAGAATAACCTGGGATTCCCTGACAGGGCAGAGACAGTCGAGTTCAGTTTGCAATGTGGACATTTTTGCTAATTGTGATGTATGGCAGTGGGGCTGATTTGTAATACAAATGTTATTTAATCTGTCTGTATTTTGATACTTGAATTTCCTTTTATTTCCTGTATATACAATTGTTAATCTGTTCAAATTTGTCTGAATTTTAAACATCTTGTGGTACCAAACATAACCAATCTGTGCAACAACATAGACTGACCTCACTACAACAAGGCGAGATTGTAAATATTCCTGGGCTTCCAGCAGTCGTTTTGTTGTTTTCATAATTGTACAACTTAGAACAGACAGAATTAATAAACAACCTTAGACACACGTGTGTGCTGTTGTGTGTGGCCCCAGTGCTGTGCCCAAGTCCCCCCTGTGTCAAAGCAGGGCAGTTCTCATCCTGCAGGCACTGCCTGGGGGGGTTTGGGAGCTTTGGTTGAAGCTGCTCTTTCTGCAGTCAGTCATAATGACCCAAACATTGAATATTATTATTTTGAGAGTAATTTATGCGTAAAATCACATCCAAATGTTGTGTCCAAGACAGCCCCAAGGGTCTGCAGCCATTGTGGGTGTGTTCTACACGTGATGGAAGGTTAGAAAAGCTCATTTTTACCCCCACTAATGTGCATGTACAAGGACTGTGTCCCTGGGGCTGTTATGTACTGGGGATAGCCACTGAAATCCCTTTTTGCAGCACAGCACCGAGTGGTTCCTGTGACACCAGTACCCATTTGGGCAGCCATAGTTCAGAACATTTACCCAGCAAAGACCTGGGGCTTGCCAGGAACTAGGACATTTCAGTTTGTAAAATTAGAGCAAGAAATCCAGACATTTAAATACAGGTTAAAGTTCAGATTTTTGTGTCAAGTAAAATCTGACTGATGTGAAATGCTAAATACACCAGGGATTGCTAAATTTATACCGTATGTTCCATTTCTAATAACAAGGCAAGTCAGGTTTTCAGGCTGACATGAAATACACTGAGCTGGTTTAATGGTTTGAAACACCACGAGGTTTTATTCCTCACAGCACAGCCCTGGCTGGGACTGACACCTCAGCAGAGGTTACAGGCCCCGGGCAGAATGAGCACTGAGTTTAAAAGGGTTGATCTGCACTGCAGTTCAATGAGTTCCACAGCCCCTTGCCTTCCCCACCAAATAGGGACAGGTTTTTGAGGGAAAAAAAACTGCTACTTTTTCTAGCTGAGAGGTTTATTCAGATCCTGATGTGCCAGGGGTCACCTCCTGCTGGCCTCGGTGGAGTTGTCGGATGGATTTTTACAAGATGAGGCAAGATCTGAGAAACTGGAGGAGAATGGATTCCACTCCTGCCTGGTACGTGGAGAATGTGATCAGAAATAATTCAACTTGCAGCTGGGAGAAGTACCTTCCTGAGAATTCCAAAATTCTTGCTTGTTGTAGATCGCACTTCCAAACCCGCACCAAACTTCCAGCAGCCCCTCCTGAATGGAACCAAGGCCCTTTGGGAAACCTTTTTGAGAATAATTTGCATTGAGGAAAATTAAAAGACTGAGGAGGGAATGAATCCACTGCCCTGTAGGCAGGAAAAGTATGAAAACAAAAAATAATTGGTCAATCAACAAATCTCTTGTGAAGGAAGCTTCCTCAGGAAGCCAGGAGCAGATTAGGCACAGCCCTGCTCCAGGGGGATGCTGCAGGAACCAGGAACTGGCTCTGGAGGGATGCAGATAAACCAGAATCCAGTACAGGAACCCGTGTGACCACCTGAGAGCACTCCAGGATCAGGTGTACTCACCTCGCTTTGTCAAACATCCAATTTCTTTCTCACAGGAAAAAGCCACATCAGTGACTTGTGGTGTGGAAGGGACAGAGTCCTGCCAGATCCTTTTACAGAAGGTTCAGAGCCAGTTCAGCTGTTAATTTGTGTCTTTATGAAAAAAGCTGTGAAGGTGTTCGAGCTCTTCTCCTACCTCAGGGAATAATTCCCTTTGCCCAGGCTCCCAGCAGAGCAGACCCATGGAACCTTGGTTTACCGAGAGGTGAGGGTGGGGGCTGCTGCCAAGGGGCTGCTGCTGCTGCTGCTCAGCCTCTCTGGGGTGTTCCAGGGAAATAAATAAACATATAACATATTTGTAGGACCAGCCTGGTCATGCTCAGCCAGCAGGAAGCAGGTTTGGGGCACTGCAGGCTGCGGGGATTTGTGTGTGTGGGAGGAACAGCAGGGAGCTGCTTACACCGACACACAGCACTCCTGTCCCAGCACAGGGTCAGGCTGCAGGGACTGGTATCCACAGAATGTTATACTGGACAGAGGATTTCAACCTCCAAGAAGGGCCTTTAATGAAGTCGGAGGAAGGAGACCAACAGCTATAGAGAAATCCCTGCAGGCTAGGAAAAAAAAGTGTCTACATCAAATGCAGTTTTTCCTTTTTCCTCATTTCCTCATTCCTGACAGGATCTCAGAATCCTTCAAACTTGTGAGAACTCCCAGTTCCTCCTGGGAAGGCTCTCAGCTCTGTTTTCTGCGTGCAGGAGCAGAGCTCACTGCATGAGATGTGCCAGTTACAGCCCTTGAGGGAGGGACCCCTGAGGTCTCTGGCTCTTAGAGGCATTTCTCTCATCTCTTACTGAACAGGTGATGAAAGCATTAGTTTTGGAATACCCAGGGTCCATTTAGTGCTTCAGTAGCTCCTGTAGAAGGAGCGGTTCTCTTTTTTCTCCCTGACTTCCTAGGCAGCTTATCCAAGAGCTCCTGGAATTTCCTCCGTTCATACTGGACATTGAGTGAGTGCAGTGGCTCTGGATGGTGACATTCTGCAAATCCAAAACCCTGAAAATCCCCTTGGGATGAGACAGTGAACTGAGGGCTCTCCACAGCAATAAATGCCTTGAAGTGGGGCTATTTTGCAATGCTGAGAAAGTTCATCAAATGCAGAACTTACCCTGTCTCAGCTGAGGGGTAAAAAGAGCACAGCACTTTTCAGAGGAAAGCTGCTCCTCCACACCCTCATGAAGACCAAAAGAATATTGGTCTTCATATAAATAATAGCTAGACTATTATTTATAATAGCTAGACCAAAAAAATAGCTAGACTATTTTTCTAGCTAGTGCTTGTTTCTGCAGTGAGAGAGTGTCAGTCACTTGAACAGCTCCTCAGCGGAGACGCCAACACCTCAGAGGAGATCTCCTCTGCTTTGTTCATGTCACAATCACAGCTTACACAGCTGGAGCCTCTAAATCTTTCCATATTAGTGACTCATACCTGACACTCATCAGATTTAAGAACTTCTTAGTAAATCATGAAGCAACGAATAAATAAAACAGGCTCCAACTTTTTTTTGCTTATTCCAGGAGCTATCCTATTTCCTTGGTACTTCTACAGTCAGACCCAGACTCAGCTCCATCCCCATTCCTATACATTTTTTGCTACGAGACAGAAAAAAGCCAAACCTGAATGTATGATATATATTTATGTTTATATCCATGCAGACCTGTGTGGGAGAAGCCGACCCCTGGCAGTCCAAAGTCGCTCTAAGGACAATTTCATGCACAATGCTCAGTGTGGAAATGTCACCAGTGACCGCCCGTAGCTGGTCCCAGGAGAGAACTGGTGCAGGACTGGCTGCAGAAAAGCAGGGTAAAAGTAAGGGAAGGAACGCGAGCCACGACCTCGAGAGGATAAAGGGGGCTGAAAGCATTTACTGAGCAGCTTTTGAGCGAAAACCTGCAGGTTTGTGTACACACAAACCGCATCGGCGGCTGAGGGTGTGAGGGGACCCCACCTCCCTCCGCTCGCCGCCATCCCCGGCGCGGCGCTGACCCCTAGTGCCGGCCGGGAGCGCGGCCACGCCGCCTCCTTCAATTAACAGCGGGCACCGAGCGAATTAACCCCGGACACGGCCCTCGGCCGCCGCCCCCGGCCCGGGGTCCCGCGGCCACCCCCAAAGCCGCCATCGCGCCCGGCGGGCCGGGACTCCCCGCAACCGCGGGGCGCGTCGCCCCCCTGCCCGCGAATGGGCTGCGCCAGGCGCCGTGCCCAGGAGGCGCGACGGGGCGCTCCCATTACGGGCGGAGGGGGGGAGCGAGCGACGGCCCCCGGTGTGAGGCGGGACCCGGCGCCGCGCTGAGGGACGGGGCGGCCGCGGCGGCGAGAGCCGGGGGAGCCTGGGGGCTGCCGTGGCATCCCGGCCCTGCCACCGCATCCCGGCCCTGCCACCGCATCCCGGCCCTGCCACCGCATCCCGGCCCTGCCATCGCATCCCGGCCCTGCCATCGCATCCCGGCCATCCCGGGGTCTGCCATCGCATCCCGGCCATCCCGGCCCTGCCATCGCATCCCGGCCATCCCGGCCTTGCCACCGCATCCCGGCCCTGCATCGCATCCCGGCCCTGCCACCGCATCCCGGCCCTGTCATCGCATCCCGGCCCTGCCACCGCATCCCGGCCCTGCCATCGCATCCCGGCCCTGCCACCGCATCCCGGCCCTGCCACCGCATCCCGGCCCTGCCACCGCATCCCGGCCCTGCCATCGCATCCCGGCCCTGCCACCGCATCCCGGCCCTGCCACCGCATCCCGGCCCTGCCATCGCATCCCGGCCATCCCGGGGTCTGCCATCGCATCCCGGCCATCCCGGCCCTGCCATCGCATCCCGGCCCTGCCATCCCGGGAGCTGTCGGGGAGCGGCGGCGGGAGCTGCAGGGAGCGCTGCTGGCCGTGCAGCGGCCGCAGCATCCTTCCTCCTCCCTCACTCCTCTGAGTTTGTCCATTTTCCTTTCCGGCGGGCCCAGAAGGAAGGACCTGACTCCGGTCACCTGCTGGAACCTCTCCATTCCTTCTCAGGGACTGAGGTTAAACCTTCCAAGGGGCAAACCCACAAACCCTGGGATGAGGCTCCTTGTGTGCCAATAAACAATTTGCCTTTTTTCTCCTTCCCAGCATTTTTTTTTCTCACTCTTAATTTATTTCCTCAGCATCCGTGACAGCTGCTGGCCAGCACCTGCGGCACTGAGGGATTACAGAGAGGGACTGGGGATGGGGATGGGGATGGGGTGGGGATGGGGATGGGGATGGGGATGGGGATGGGGATGGGGATGGGGATGGGGATGGGAATGGGAATGGGGTGGGGATGGGGTGGCTGCTCAGAACAGTGGGGATGGCTTGTGAGAGGGAAAGCAACTGGGCATGAGAAACAAAACCATTAAAGCTCATCATGAGACCCGCCTGGCCCAAAATCCTGCCCAGGAATTTTCCTCAGTGCTCCTTGTGCAGCTTTGTGCTGCAAGACCCAGCTGCAAGACCCAGCTCCTGCCCTTTCCTGGTCCTTAGCTTCATGTGAGGAAGCTGAGGATGGGGAAATAGCATTTATAGAGAGTAGAACAGCACAGCTCCTGAGTGGACTGCAGTTTGCTCTTGTCTCTATTTCAGAGCAGGGCCCATTGCCTCCAGCCTATAAATCCTGATCCCAGAGGAGGCAATTGTAGGTATTTAAATATATATGCATTTGCCCTGCATCAATTTCCTTTCCCAAGTGACTGGTGACATGAAGGATTGTAATAGCAGAATGTATTTTTAATGCATTTCCTGCAGATTTCTGCAAGGCAATCTAATTCCTGAGTGGGTTTAATTTGCCACAAAGCCAGGGGACCTCAGGAGCACTGGTAATAGGGCTGGATGGGTTCTTTTAATCTACTGTTTTAATGAGCTCCATCCATCTCTCTGATTAGATTAATCTCATTTATTTTAGCCAAGTCATCTAGCTGAAATCCCAACAGAGGAAATCGGGATTTTGAGTCTTTCAGGGTGTGCACATGGAGTGTTAGGCAGCAAACTCCACAGGGAGATTTCCAATTTGCCCTTTTGTCACCTCAGAAATTTGTAACCCTGGTGATCATGCTGGAAAAGGACTCTGTGGGCTGCGAATCTGCCTCATCGATGAGGGGCTGTGGGGAGCCCATGCAGGGCTCCTCTGCCCTGCTTGAAGCAAATTCCCTCAGAAATTAAACCCAGCCTGGTGCAGAGGGCTCAGCTTTCCAAGAAGGCTCCCATTTTCCTGGCAGGAGCAGAGAGGGCTCCAAGGCTGGACCTTCCTCACCTGTGGAATGGCCACGTTTTTGCAGCCCCACCGTCACGACCGTGCTGGGCGCGGCGAGAGGGAGAGGCTGCCAGTGCAAACAGAAATACCTTCCCCGTGGAAAGGGAAATGGAGTTTTTGTTTAAAAGATGGCAATGTTTTTCCAAGCCTGATGAATATGAAAGTCCCCATTTAAAGGAGAAACCGGTCACTGTTTGCACGCCCACGCGCCGACAGAGGAGGTGAAAGCAAACTTCCTGGTGTGTCCCGATCCAAATCACCTGGGAGTGAGGCACAGTGCCCCGAGCTGTGAGCTGTGAGCTGAGCAGCCGCAGAAAGGTCTCTGTGAAAAAGCAGACCCCGTCCTGACAGAAGAGGCAGAGCCCCGGTGGTGTCACAGCCCTCGCTTCCAAAACGGAAGGGAATTTGGAGGCCAGCAGCTGCATCTGTGGCTGTTGGAAATTGGCCTTACAGGAGGAAGGCAGTGGGGGTGGAGGGCAGAAAGCATTAGCAGGTGTTTTGGGTGGGTGTGGAGGGGGAAGACTGGAGTTTTCCTCTGCCCAGCCCGCCAGGAAAGCTATTTTTGCAGGAGCTCCTGGGCGCCAGACAAGGTTTGGATTGTTCCCGTGCTGGATGCTGGTGCAAATACGTGGGCAGACAGCTGGATCCTGACGAGCTCCCCGTGTCCCAGCAAGCTGTGAAAGGGCATTTCACACCTTGTCCAGGTGAGAGGAAGTCCTGGCGTGGGGTTTGCCATAGGCCCTGATTTTGGCTGGGAGTCCTCTGGAGCAGCGACTGCGTGCTGCAGTGCTGCTCTGGCGCGGGATGTGAGGTGTGTTTGTGCCCAGAACACACCGCATGCTTCACCAGCAGCCGTGGTACCTCTCAATTCCCTCTCCTCAGGTGGTGCACGACCTGTCCTGTCACACACCCCACCTGCATGAGCACAGGGCTGTTGCCACCTCAGTGTCGGAGGACGTGTCCGAGCTGTGGGGAGCAGCCACTTGGAGCAAACCACCCCTTGTCCTGTCCAGCCTGCAGTGGGCAGTGCCCAGCCTTGGGGTGTTCCAGACCAGTCTGTGTGTCCAGGGGATGGGTTGGTGCTGGCTAAACTGAGGCTTGGAGGGGTTTGGTTCATGGTTACGTGGGCAGCCTGGCCACGGCCCAGGCATTGTGATTGGCAGTTGTGCATGGAGCTGGGAGATGCTTTTTGTACCATCTCACCCCACTGGACACCTCCACACCCAAAACTGGGCTTGGGCTCCCTGTGCAAAGCACTGGGTTGCTGCTGGTGACACTGGCTCTGGATAATCTTTGTATTTGCTGACTTGACTTAATTGTGGCTCTGTGGAGAGCTCGGCTCTGGGGAAGCTGAAGGTACAGGGAGGCCCAAACCACACACAGCGCTCAGGGAGGGATTGTGATCCAAAAAAAAAAAAAAAAAAAAGAAGTTCAAAGGTGTTTTTGGCTTAATGCGGTTTTATCTAGATTGCTTTATGTTCGTTAATCTGGATTAACACAAATTCTCTTGGAATGGCTGGCTGGGGAAGGGTTTGCACAGCTATTCTGACAAGGACAGAATTTTCCAAAAGTGAAAAGTTTGAGCTGGGAAAAAAAAAGCCAAGTCCTGTCTGGCATGAGTACATGGAAGCCTTGTGAGCAGAACAAGGCTGTTTCATCCCTGCTGCCCACATCCCAGTGTCCCTGGCACCTGCAGACACCAGTGACTGATCAACTTCCCCCACTACCAGGGAGGATTAATCCCTCCTGTTCTTCCTGGGGTGATGTGAACCCCTTTTCCAGCTGGCATGCCAGAGCGGATGGCACAATTAGTGAGTGAACTTCAAGGTAAATTGGAGGTCAAGCCCAGATTTGAAGGTGGTGCTGGGTGTGAGCGTGACCCAGCGAGCCATGTGATGTGGGCGACGTCCTGGAGAGGCAGGCGAGCTCCCTGTCCTCTCCTTTCCCCAGGGCTGGGATTAGGGGAGATTTTACAGCTCAGTGACCAGCCTCATGGTGAGGTTTGGTTCACAATGGCTCAGCCCCCAAACCCTTCTCAAGGAAACTTCTAGATCTTTTATGGCCAAGCTTTGCATCAGCAGGACAATTTGTGCCTGCGGGGGACTCATCCCTGTGAGGCACCACCCCTTTGCATCCATAGGGACTTCCCACCTTGAGAACAGGCAGAGAAACACCCAGAGTGAAGCCTGGAGATGGATGCCAAAGCCCAGTGCTTTGGAGAGGGTGAATCCCTTTGGATTAGAATCCCTTTGGAGGGATTTCTAATGCTTGAACCTTCACCAGTGATCTGGGTGCACTTTCTTGCTCTTGAAAAGTCTTCTCATGCAGCCTTGGGCAGGTCTTTGCACCAGCCTTTCCCACCAGCTGCCCGTGATCAGGATTGTTTGGGTGCCACGGGGCTGGAGAGCTCTCAGGGACCAGTGGATCAGCTCCACCAAGGGCCCAGCTCCAGCTCTCAGCAGCCACGAGCAGCAGCAGGCAAGCAAAGCATTCCTGCAGAGCTGGGATGGGAGTTGTAAGCAGGACCTGGGGCCTGCCCCAAACCCAGGGGACTCCCTCCTCTCCCTGCCCGTGCAAACACCAGATTAACAATTTATTTGACATGTTGCGGCTGGTTGGTTCTTCACCCGCTCCCCTGATCAGAGGGAATAAGTGTTGCAGTGTGCAATAATGTTCATTTCAGGTGAGGGTAAATATAGAAAGGAAAACCTGCTGAGAGCAAGCCATTTATTCCTGCGTTTGGAAGCCTCTGCTCATAAACAGTCAGTCATGCCCATTTGGAAAATCCCAGTGTGGTTTTCTTGGCCATCCTAGAAGAACATTTACTTTCCTGTAGGTTAAGAAGTCCGTTTTAAATAAAAAAAAAATAATGTCATCTCACTTCCAGCTGCCCTCGGGCGTTCAGGGCTTGTTGACACACTAAGGCCGCTCTGTTCTCATGCAAAAGTGGTCTGATGCAGGAATTAGGAAGGAGATCCTGCAGGGCTTCCCCAGCTGCTGGGGGGAACCCTTGTTCTTTGGGTTCTCCTTGTTCCCTCTGGGATTTTATCAGATATTTTAGCCATGTGTAGGGTTAAAACCCCCCAGCTCTTCACGGTGTGGGTGGGTGTGGACTCAGGGAGGTGCTGGGGGTGCTCCGAGAGCCCCGGGGAGGCGGGGGCAGAGGGATGAGCTCATGCTGGACCAGAAAACCTCAGAGGGATTTTGGGAGAGCGTGCCAAAGGCAACAAGACGGGAGCATCCCTCAAAGAAGCCAGCAGCCGTGGCCAGCCCACAGTGACCTGCTGCAGCACAGGAAAGACACCCCAAAGCAGTGCTGCAGGAGGAGGCTGGGGAAGGTGGGGAGCGATGGCACAGCCAAGCTCTGCCTCTCTCCTCTGTCCCCAAAGTGGCACCGGGGAGCCGTGCAGGAAAGCGAAGGAGCTGGTTGGAGTTGGATCCTGCCCCTGTTGGCAGCACCAGCCAGCTCCCTCCTCTGAGGGTTCTGCAGTCAGCAAGGGTCTCTCCGTGTTTTCTGACAGGCTCTGCATTTGGCTCGTGTTTTGCCTTGGTTTCCAAAAGCAAGAGGCAGTTAAGTCTCTTGGAAGAATGAATTAATTAGCAAATGCCTTTGGTCGGGTCAGTGCCATGAGCGGTGTGCCCGTGCCTCTGCACCAGGTACACGCTGGGAGAGGCTGCTCTCACCCTCCCAAATTTCCAGAGCTTATTTCCACATGCATCATCTAACAAAAAAAAAAGGGAAAAAGCCTCCCCCGGAACGCAGTATTGACTTTAATGGTGGCATTTGTGTAAGCAACAAAATATTGACGCAGTTGGCTGGGGTCTGGCCGGGGCTTCTGGAAATAAACTGCTGCCTTGTTAAATTGTAGATGGAAATGCAAGTGGGAAAATGACTGACATCTTACACAAGGCGGGCAAATAAAACCACTGCTTTACTACGGCGTGAAAAAACTCAGGAATTAATAGGTCTCCTTCTGCTCCAGGGTGTTGGATTTATCCCCAAGTAAGATCCATAAACTATTTTAAGGAGAGAAGTGCTACTTTTAAACATGTGTGTCTGGGTCCTGGAGTTCCCGTGGTGTCACAGTTAACCCCTGCCTTGTCAGGGCTGTGGGCAGCACAGCAGCCCCCCACAGCCCCATTCCTGGAGGCACCATTTGATAAATAAATCCTCCTTTAATTCCCTTCAGGGTCTAAGTGGAATGTAACAACCATTCTTGCTAGTGCACAAACACATCTGATAAGTGATGAGGTTACTTTCAGAGGGTGTTTTCCTACCATGTATTCCCACAGCTTTTGTCAGAAGTGTGTTTCAGGCCTCGACCTGGACTCGGACCTTGATTTTACCAGTGTGGGACATAAAATGTACTTTAAAACCCCACCTGCTCCAAAGCTGTGTCTGACTCAAAGCAGATGCACCAAGCATTGCTGAGTCCATCTGGGGTGTGACCCAGCACACCACAAAAGACTCCTTTTAACTTCAGTAGCTAAAGACCCTTTATCATCTTCTATGGGAAATGTGATTAACAGAGCTGTAGAGAGTGATACATCACTTTCCTTTCTGCCCAAAGCCCCTTCCTTCTCCACCCACATCCTGATGATCTCCCAGCTGACGTACATGTGCTCGTGGAAAAGTGGGATGAGATAAAAGCTGTCTCCCCGTGGCACAGGGTCCGACTCACCGGCAGCAGCAACACCAGTGTAATTATACACGCTCCGCTCCGATCTCCCAGTAATTATTCTGGAATAAAAGCCTGCCTATTTCTGTAAGGCCTTATGTCACTTGGAAAGCTGTTATAAATTCAGCTGGAAAAAGGGACCCTTATTCTGGGATAAGTGTGGTTAGTGGTTAACTGGGAACGGGGCTATTCCTGGCGTTGCCATCGACCTTCCCGGTGACGCCGGGGTAAAGTCACTTCACCTCAGCGTGTGTCACCTTCTCCTGCTGCAAACTGGGAATTACAAACAAGGACTTTCGCAGGCAGCGTTTTGGGAAGCCCCATGACTCTGGAAAAAAGGTGTCAGGCAGTCATTTAGTGGGACCTGGTGCTTTTTTCCCCACCTTGGAGGCATCTGGATCCAGCTGTAGGCTGGGGAAGTGAGGGATGAGTGTTGGGGACCGGCTGAGCCGCGTGAGCCCGGGCTCTTGGCATGTTACTGGGAATACTGTGTTTTCCTCTCGGTTTTTAAAAATAGTCTATTCTGTTCCAAGTTGTCGACCACAGCCCTCGCTGGGGCATTGAAATGTCTGGGCTGCTGTTTTCTCGAGCCAGCACCTTCCAGTGTTCAGGGTCGGGATGCGGGGCCAGCATCCATCCCCCAGCAGCAGAGAGGGGGGGTCCTGCCCTGGACTGGCACCATTGACCCTTTGGTTCTCTTGGACTAGAGGGAAACTTGGTTCACTCTTCTGCCTGCAGTATCCCTGGCTGCTCCAATAGCTGCTTCTGCAAGCCCTAAGGGCCTTGGGGACTTTTGCTTCTCAGCAGCTTCTTGTGCAGCCTCAGAAACTGCTTTTGGCTCATCATCACACGAGCACACGCAGCCGAGGATGCCGCTCGTTCCTAGCACATGGCATTAAATCCGTGCTAGAGACGGGGAGAATCATCTTGGGGGTTTGCACAGACAGTGCAGGCTGGCTCACAGCCACAATCCAGCCCCTTGCCAGGCGGGTGCTGCCCGTGGAGCAGCAGGACCGAGGTGCTGATGCCAGGAGGTGAAGGCAGCGCCTGCCCTGGCGCGTTCCCACGGCCCCGGTCCCTGCTCGAGCACCGGAGTGGGGCTCGCTGCCGCTCGGAATTGGGCTGGAGCCAAGGAGGCAGAGGGGAAAAAGCCTTTTACAGTCCATTAGTGCTCCCCAGAGCCGCTCAGCCCCTCTCGTCGTAAAAGTGGTGGAAGCCACAGAAACATTACGGCTGGTCTGCAGAAGATGCTGGTCTGCAGAAGGTGCCAGCCACCTCCCGGCTCCGTGTCCCTTCCCAGGGGCTTTGCCAAAGCCGCTGGCCCTCGGGGCGGCTCCGGAGGCTGGAATTCCCTCTGGGAACAAGCTGGCAAGGGCTGGCTCCCTGTCCATCCCGAGCTCCCCTCAGGCAAAATGTACATGGGAGGGTTCCAAGTGCAAATGTGTGTGTGCTAATGGGAACTGAATTGCCTCTTGCCCCGCAGCCTTGCAGCTTGAGGAAAACAAGGCAGGGGCTAGGAATGACCTCATATCGCCTCCCAGGGAATGTTTTGCCAGATGAAGGGGGAAGAGGCCGCATCAAGACAGCACAATGTATGTATCTCTCTCCCTGTGTAAACATCTCTGTAGCTGCAGAAACCTCTTAAAACCCCGAATGAGCGGAGAACAGCTGCTTTGATCTGTGGATGTGGTTGTTGTTTTCTGAGTGCAGATCCGTTCTTTTTTTAATTTTGCTTCAAATTAAAAAAATGCCTGTTGTGATCTTTTGCTTTTATTTCTTGGCGAGGGACCGGGGAGCGGTGCAGTAAATTTTCATGGCTCCCCATGTAACCGTTTCAGCATGGCTGACAATTCCTCGCCGGCTCTTCAGCGCCACAGCACAATGGGCCGAATCTTCTGGCCCTACATGAAGCCAAAGCAAATGGATTTTGCCCAGAAGTGCACAACGGGGAGTGGAGGCAGCAGGGAGGAGAGTCCTGCCACCTCCTTCCCTGCCACACACACACACACACAAGGCTTGGGCTGGCAGGGTTGTCCCAATGCCTGTGAAGGGTTTTGGAGACAGCTCCTGGGCACGGATCCATGCCAGCCCTAAGTGGCAGCAGCAGGAGCTGGTGGGGAGCCACAGGGCTGTCCTGCAGGTGATTTCAGTGTGTGCTCTCTCCAGCCTCCCTGTGTGATGTTGGGAATCCCCATCTGCCCGCCCTCCCCCTTGGAAGGGCACCAAGGCATGCGCAGCCCTGGCAGCACTGCTGGCCCTTTGGCCACTGGACCAGCAGTGTGCTTTGGGAAGAAAACGAGATGACATTGCTTTTTTGGGAATTCCTGGACACCAGCAGTCCTCTCCCACCCCGCTGCTCTGCTGTGGAACTTGGAGGAGGGGACACGGGGGTCAGCGCCTTGCCTGCTGTGGCATGACCCACCCCCAGCAGTGCAGGTACTGGTTTAACTGGGAGCTTTTGGCCAGAGACCTGTCCCTGCTGAGGCACGAGCGAGGCGTTTGTTCATTCCCCCCGTGCCGTCATGTGGCCGCTCAGTGTTTTGGCGTTTTAATTACACACGGCCCTGTGTATTTAAGGCTGGTTTATGGGTGTTTATACTAATGCATAAACCTGCAATTTAGAAGGCTCAGTTATAAATCAACATCGCTGAAGGTCTTGTCCCTCGTGCCGTGAGATCGGTCTCCAGATTTAGAAGATAGGTTAGAGGGGGGAAAAAAGGAGAACTGTTTAGTTTTCCTCTGGTTATGATGATAAAGGATCACAGGATGGGGTGTGAGGTGCGGTGGCTGGGCACAGAGATCTGCCAGCATAACCCAGAGCAGAGTTTCCAATCTGACTCTGCTTTAGGAGTCTCTGCCGTAAGAGATTGGTGTTTCTGCAGCAAATTCCAGCCCAGAAAGAAAAGCAGAGCCACAGCTGCTGGTGTGATACTCACAGGAGGGTGGTGGCACCCCACTGGTGATGTCTCCAGATCAGGATGTGAGCTGCAGTGACCAGAGTCCTGCTCAACACCTCAGGGAAGGAGCTTTTGTACCCCGGAGCTCCTGGCACAGACTGGGGCTGCCTTCCTGCAGTGGCAGTGCCCAGAGGGATAGCACGTTCCTCTCCCAACACATCCTAAGGACAACACCTCCACATTCATATTTTTATGTAGAACTTTTTTTTACAGCTTTAAGAATCATTCACACCCCCTTACCAGCTGCTGTGGAGCCTGGCTGTGCCAGGGATGGGTTGGGGTTACCCCTGCAAACCCCCTCCCAAAGGGAAGGTCCCTGTCCTATGAGGGAGCCTAGGGAGGGGGTGTTTTTGTAGGGGAAGACCCTGGGCGTCCTCAGCATCCTCCTGTCCAGCTGCAGTCCCTCCTCTCTGCTTTGGCTTAGCTGGACATTTCCCACTGCCTCCAGCCCCCTTTGTCATATCTTTAGGGTTTATTAGGACAAAAGGGGGTTCAGGAGGGTGTAGGGGCAGCTCAGTGGGCTGGAAGGGAGCCCGCAGGCAGGGATGACCACTGGGGCTGTCCCTGGACAGGTGGAATCACTGCACACCCTCCTCCCATCCCACTCCTGGCTCCAGCCTTATCTCCCACTGCAGTTTCCTGGCTGGGGATGCCTCTCCTGGCTCAGGGAGCTGGAACACCCCCAAAGAGAGATGGTGCCAGCAGCTCCCAGCACAGGGACAGTCACGGGCTGGGGCAGGGGTCCCCGGGGTGGGGCAGGGGTCCCCCTGCCTCCCTGGGGTACCCCCAGCTCCAGGGTGCTGGGCTGTGAGAAGGTCCCACAAGCAAACAAAAAAACCCTGAATATTTCAGAAAGGTCTTTTTCTTCCCCCTGCACCCTTATTTCCAGTCCTCCTCCCAGCTCTCAGGGCAGCCAGCAGAGCTGCTCTCCTGCCCTGTTTCCCCCTGCCCAGCACCCCGAGACGCTCCCGCAGGCACCAAGCCCAGCCAGGTCATGACATCTGCAAATTCTCGGGATTTTTAATTATATCTATTTTTTTTTCCTTGTCCTTTTCTTTCCCACCCCTCGCCTTTTCCCATGCCACGGGCCTCCCCCTGGCCCCCCTCCCCTTGCCACCACCCCAAGCCCTGGGCTGGCCGAGGGGCTGCGAGGTGCAGGGTGGGTCTGGGGGTTGCGGGGGGCTTTGCATTGATGCATTGATCGCCCATGGTCTCCGCCTGACCTCCCTGCTCCCAGGGAAGCAGTCTCCATGGCTACTGGCCCTTCTCCTTCAGCGCAGACTGTAAATTCCTGCAGGCAAAGCCCAGCCTTGGGGGTGCGAGGGGGGGAGCCGTGAAGGAGTAACCAAAGCCAAATAGAAAGAAAGAAAGAAAGGCTGGGAGAGAGAAAAAGGGCGTTGCTTGGATGGGGCTCTCCTTTCCACTCCCCTTTCCCAGGTCCCCAGCACCAGGGCAAGGCGCCTGCTTCCCCCCTCCAGCACTGCTGCTCCTGCTGCTGCTGCTGCTGCTCTTGCAAAACTGGAATTGGCTGGGATTATTTAAGGGAAAAAAAAAAAAAAAAAAAAAAAAAAAAAAAAAAAAAGGAGGAGAAGGGATCAGAGCAGCCGCCAGAGAGAGGGCGATAGAGTCCACTTTCCTCCAACTGCCCTGGGTCTCCCTCCCTCGCTCTCTCCTCTTCAGCAACACCAAGAGCCCCAAACTGAACCCAGAGCAGCTTTTTCCATCAGTTCAGTTCCCGTCCCTCCCTCTGTCTCACACACGGCAAGGAGAGAGCCCCTTCCTCCCCTTGATTTTCCTTCGCATGCTCAGCCCCTTGTTTCCTTTAAAGCACTAGAAATCCCCCTTCTTGCCCCCGCTCCTCCCTTGCAGACTGGGATTGCAATGGGAGCTTTGCAGATTGCTGGATTTTCCATCCTTTTCTTTCTCCTCCACTCTGGAAACACGCTGGCAAATAAAGCCAGTCAAGGTAAGAGAAAAATCTTCCCTGCTCGAAGGTTTGCTGTTTGATGTGTGAATTGGGCAGCCGGATCTCCTCGTTAGAGCCGGGGTTTAAGTGCAGGCTGGAGAAGGCAGCAGCAGTAACAACAAACAGTGGAGGGGATTTTAAATGTCGCTTGCAGATATTCTCGCCTACTGCCTTGGAACTGGGGTTGGGTTTGTAAACTCTTTAATGAGTTGCGCTTCTTAGACTTTAGTTTCTTTGGTTTGGGCTCTTTATCTCAAGGCAGGGGGTGCAGGGGCAGAAAATCCGGGTGGGCAAACAAGTCTGCATCCACCACAGGCAAAATGTGGCTGTTTGGAGGGGCTTTTGGGGGAGCTCTGCTGGTTTTGTGTCTGTGAGATGGGGCTCCCACGGCAGCGGTGTGGGCGAGGAGGCTGCTCCGGGCTGGCTTGGAGGGCAGGGATGGCGGAGCAGGAGCTGATAACGCCGGGAGGCTGCATCTGTGCTCGGGGGAATCTCAGATGCTGGCTGCAGGGCTGTGGGCAGCAGGAAACTTCGGGTAGCTGAGCACAGCTAAGCCTGAAAATGAAGGGAGCTCTTTCCCTGTCTCGTGGAAAGAGAGGTTGTGTCCCATCCTTATCAACTTCGGGCTTTTCTGTTTCACAACTCCCGCATTGAGGCAGAGCCTCCCCTTCCCAGACGTACACACGGAGCTTTATGTATGGTCTATCTATACCTTCGCTTTTCTATAGCACCTCTATATTTAGCTCGGATTTTTTTCTATACACACGCGCGGGAGTGCGTGCGCCCACACCAGCACACACAGCCCTACACACGATCCTCTTAGCCGTCTCAAAAAGAGGGTTTTTCTCCTTAATTCACCACTATCTATACAATCTGTCGGGTTTTCTCTTTTTCTTTCCGTGGCACGTAAGGCTCCTCCAGCCCGGCTCCGGCTGTGCTGTTGTGGCAGCTGCGTGTTTGTGCGTACGGCGAGATTAAACAGCGTGTGAATGAAACCTCGGAGCGCAGGACATAATGAAAAAGGTCTCTTGTAGGAGGATTCCAGCCCCGCGCATGGTCGCCCGAGCCCTGTCACTGACAAAGTTAGAAGGAATTTCAAGGCTATTGTCTTATCTGGCTCAAAGTGTTTCTAAAACAATAGGCGACTTCTCCGGAGGGCAGCCTGGGCAAGCAGGAGAGATTTTCCAGGGCAAAGGTTTGGTGAGAAGGCGTCCAGCTTCACATAAAGCTTTATGATTTAGGCACAGAAAGGAATGCTAAGGTTTTTATCCCCCCTCAAATTATCTTGAGTGTATGCATTGCTTTCATTTCTTATCATAATATTTATTTATTAAGGCCTTTTGGTTTCCAGTTCCATTTAAGCCCGAGCCAGAATTGCATTAAAATAGCAAAGTGAAATTCCATCGTGCAGAGACTTGACAGATCCCTTCAGGGAAGGAGAGGGGTGGAGTGGGGGTGGAGAGAGGTGAGCTCAATCCTGCGCTGGGGTGGATGAGCTGGGACAGCGCTGGCTGCTCCCGCCTGTCCGGCTGCCACCACCCACGGGGGCTGTGCTGGACAATCGGTCCCTGAGGCTGCAGCTCAGGGGTTCTGTGTGCTGGGGATGGGGAGATGTCTGCAGAGAGGCAAAGGTTGGTGCCTGTGGGGCTGCAAGGACTCTGGGCAGGGGCAGGCCTGGTGCTGGTTCTTTTTGGATGAGGCTGAACCCACGGGCATCATTAGGGCATTGCTGATGGCAGGTACAACTTGTGCCTTTGCTCAGAGCCTGCTGTCTGCTGGGTTTTCTGGCTGTCACTGAGCTCTTTGAACCCGCTCTGTGTGTCTGGGACATGTGTTAGGAGGATATTTCTCAAAAGCATCAGGTGTTTGTGCCCAAGGATGGGGCAAAAAACCTTTTGGGCAGGCATCACCCCAAAACCTTTGCCCTCTTGAGGGACAGCCACCCTCGCCAGGGGACTGTCACAGCCTGGGAAGGGCTCCTCTCCCATCAGACGGTCCTGTCTTGATGGGATGACATTGTGTCATGGGTTGGGCATGCTGGCTCATTTCTTGTACAGAATTACCCCAGAAAGTTTAGTCTGTGGAGAAGGAAGGATTTAGAGAGCTGGCTGCTGGGCCTGGAGGGTGTCTGCCAGTGGACCTGGCTGCCTGTGGAGTCAGCTTAGGGCTAGGGAAGCTCTTTAGAAGAGAACTGACAATACAAATCTAAATACCCATAGGGAGGCTTCTGATGCGCATCCACATCTGGGACAGACTCTCTCCCTGTGGTCCCCAGGCCAAGCTGCCCACAGGCTGCTGTGCCCACCACTCCTCTGGGTTTTGGATAGACAATGTCACCCCCAGCCCCAGCCTCTTGTCTGTCAGTCTATCTCACTGCCTTCCAGCCAGAAGGGTTTGCTCCACTGAGAGCAGGAGCTCAGGACAGTGTCCTTACCTGTCAGCCAGCACCAGCCCCTCCCTGCATGCTGGGAGGACAGAGCCTGGCACTGGCAGCTCTGCACCATCCTGGGGCAGTGCCAGCCCCTCTGGCAGCACCCTCATCTCTGGGAACACATCCCAGGGTTTGCCACTTTCCCCTGCAACTAATTGCATGTCCCCTCAGATGATGCTGTGGTGTGGGGCCAGGAGGGAGAGGCAGTGTCTCCCTGGCAGACCCCAGCCCCCAGTTTGTAGCCCCTGGCATTCCCACGGCCCCAGTTCAGGGTGCTGGGTGGGATGCCAGCCTCAGCCCAGCCCCCTGGGCACTCGATGGTTGATGGTTGACCCCAGCCCTCCTGGCTGGGGCTGTGTGGCTGCCACTGTCCCCAGCCAGGGCTGGTGTGGTGGGATGCACCTGCAAAGCCTACGCCGCCAGGGATTCTTTTTTCTGTATTTTTCTAAGGAGTCTAAAATTTTCCAATTGCAGCGTGGAGATGCTGTTCGATTCCCCTCCCACTGCCGCCAAACCTCCTCCCCCTTGGCCTCTGCCTTCCTACCTCTCCAGCATTCACAGTGTGCGACTGTTGTGCCTGTCCCCTCCACCCCGCTGAAATATGAAATGTAAAACTGTAAACATTTCACATACGCAGTTCAAAGGAGATCTTTGACTGAGGGCGTCTAACGTGCCTGTACCGAGATTAAAAAAGAGGAGGGGGTGGGTAGGAAGAAGGGAAGAAGAGTTTTTTTGTAACTGCCAGCTGGAGTATAAATATTCAGACACCTTGAGTCTCCCAGTGCTGGTGTAGTGCTCTCTCCAAACCGCTCAGGAGTTGGGGGTTCTTTCCTTTTATTTTTATATTGATTTTTTTTCCTTCTCAGACAGCCACGCCAGAGCACTCAGTTTAGGAAAGAAGTATGTGTGATTGACCTTAACCTCCACTTTCAAAATTCTAAGTCCCCTGAGAGGCTTTAGGAGAAGCCTGGGATGGCAAATAAAGTTTGCTCTGTCTGGCAGCACCGGAGGATGCCCGGCTGTGTTTTGGAGAGGCTGTGTCCCTGCTGGAGATCTTGAGATTGTTGCTCCCGGAGCAAAAAACAAACAAACACATTTTTTAAGGCAAGGCTAGGTCAGTCTGATAAACCAAGGGAACAACAGCAGCAATGACAATTCCACGGGGAGATGAACACACTGCTGACGTGGAGCACCAAACCCTCGGTGGGGAAGTGGTGATGGAATTGGGTTGAAGGGACCAGGGTTGGCAGAAGGAGGTGGGATGGAGGTGAAGGGAACATTTCCTGCCCAGGGAATGGTGGTGGAACTGGGATCCATCAGGATGACCTGGACTGCTGCAGAGGACGGACAGCTCAACCTGGCTCTGCCCTCATGGGAGTGGGAAGCATAAATGAGGGTGATAAAAAGCCCTTTTCTGGGTCATTAACAGCTTTGGGGAAGCAAAACCCATGGTGAGGGTTACAGAGCAGGGTCTGGGTGTTGATCAGTAGGGTCACCAGGCTGGGCATGGCCCCAGGCCCTCGCTGGGACTTGCGGCTCCTCCTCCTTCCGTCATTCCACAGGGCCAAGCGCTGGGGCTGCCTCTCCTGTGTCCCGCCTGCTTTTGGGAGTGCTGGGCTGTCGTGCAGGGCACTGGGCTGCTCCAGGGGTCTCCATGGCATGGTGAGATGCAGACACCCCCTCTGAGCCACCCTGAGCACAGGGACCTGCCCAGGGACCCCTGGCATCCCTGCCCTGGCAGCAAGACACCACCCAGCCCCTGAGTCAGGATCTCTGAGTGCAGGGGACGCTTCTTTAGCCAATTTTCTGCCCTGCAGAGCATCCTCCTCCCCTCTCCAGGCCCGTGTCCCCTCCCAGGGGCTGCCACTGCCCGTGGCCATGCCCTGAGCCCGTCCTGCTGTGGCGCAGCAGGAGTCGCCCTTGCGAGCTCCCTGGACGAACAAATGATTAATAAACTGCACCACAGTGTCTGAGGTGGTTATTAATACCCTGGTAAAAGGAGCTACTGAAGTTATAAAGCTTTAATTTGGCATTAAGGCCGAGTGGAAACTCCGCATGTCTGCCAACAGCTACACACACATCCCCATACAGACAGGCTGTTAATATAGATGCCTATATAAAAACAAAGAATAAAATTAATTTGTAGAAAAAGCTTAAGCGTTTGCAGGAGAGGGGAAAAGGTTGGTGGGTTTGTTTGTTTAGGATTTTTCAGGCCAGTTTCTGCTGTCCTGTCTCACCCCCCTCCTCAAATTTATTGGGACTTTTGGCCTACGGCTAAAGTTATCTTTTTTATTATTTTTTTTAAAAAAACAAAATAAGGAAGTGAGGAAAGAGCCTCAATCCAGGCTCTAAAAATATACGAGCTGTTGCTTTATCCCCTGCTCACTGTCGGGTGTGATGCCACAGGGCACAGAGGTGGTGCCCGTGGGCTCTGCCTCCGCCTCCCTGGGTCACAGCCCCGCGGCACCGGTGGGTGCGCACCGGCCCCGGGGAGGTGGCAGTGCCAGGAAGGTGGCGGTGCCAGGGAAGTGGCGGCCCCGGGGAGGTGGCAGTCCCCGGGGAGGTGGCGGTGCCGGGGAGGTGGCAGTCCCCGGGGAGGTGGCGGTGCCGGGGAGGTGGCAGTGCCAGGGGAGGTGGCGGTCCCGGGGAGGTGGCGGTCCCGGGGAGGTGGCGGTCCCGGGGAGGTGGCAGTCCCCGGGGAGGTGGCGGTCCCGGGGAGGTGGCGGTCCCGGGGAGGTGGCAGTCCCCGGGGAGGTGGCGGTCCCGGGGAGGTGGCGGTCCCCCCGCTTTTGGCACGCCCGAAATGGCAGTGGCGTTGAAACCGTCTGCCTCCGCTGCCTTTGAAATGGAGAATAAAGCTGCAGCTGGAGCGGAACGGGGCCCAACAGCCAGCGCTGGAAAATCCCACCCACAACGGAATAAAAAACATGGCCCGAGGCGCGGGGCGAGCTCCGCAACCTCCTGCCCTTGGCCGCAGCCGCCGGCGGTGGCCGCGCCAGGGATGCGCTGCCCTGTGCGGAGCCCGAGCAGCCCCAGCGCCGTGCGACAGGGACACGGGGCTGGCCGGGAGCGGGGCCACCTGCGGTCCCCAGCGAGCCCCGACATCTTCATCACACCCAAATTCCCCGGCGGGTGCAGAATTCCCCAGTGCCGGGGATTTGAGGCGCGATGCGTCTGTCTGCGCCGCCCGGTTTGGGCTCATTTCAGGCAGTTTAGGGTGAAGAACAGCGGTTTTTGGTTATTTGTGGAAGGGGGAGATGGAGGGGCTGTAGGGGTACGGGTCTGTAGGGGGGTTGGCAAAAAAAGCCCACCTGGATTTGGGACCTTGAATGGAGCAGGTCCCCTGGAGTAGGGGACAAGCAGGGCACACCCCAGCGAGGAAATACTGAGAGCAAATAGGGACAGGGACATCAGTAAGGATTTTTTATTTAAAAATAAAAAGATCTTCACTTGTCTTGAAGATGAATCCTCTCACATGGTGGCAGCGACTCAGAGCACCTGCAGTGAGGCCACAGGCAGCTTTTGGGATGGAGAAAGTTCTCCTGCAGGAAAAACAGGCTGCCCTGAAAGAAAACCTTCCCTTTCATGGGAAAATGCTGTTTGCGTTGACAAAAATGCTAAAAATTGAGTTTTTCAGAGGGTTTTACTTTAATTCATCATTTCTGAAGGATACTGAGGAGCCAAAATTTCAGCATTCTAAAATTGGGATCTTTGCCAATCCTGGGACAGCTGCTGGGGTGCCCAGGAGGGTATTTATTCACTCTTCCCACAAACACACTTTTTTTTTCTTTTTTCTTTTTTCTTTTTCCTTTTTTCTTTTTTTTTTATAATCCTGTAACCTTTCAGAATTACTCTAGCTTTGGAAAAATTACAGAATGGAAAACTGATAATGTTTCCTTTTGTACTTTTGCTGCTGTGTAATCTTTCCAAAGTTAGAGACCTTTGAAGTTACAGAATGGGAAAAAAGAAAAAAGACAGAAAAAAGAGATGCTGTACACATGTGAGTGGGAAAGGGCCAGAGGTGCATCGGGTGCCTCGTGCATGTTGTTCATGGTATTGAGTTTGAGAGAGCAGAAGGAAAAAGAAATAGGAAATAAAATTCCCCCCAAAGTGAGATTCCTGGCAACAGGCTGGGAAAGTTTCAATGATGTGATTTATGCCTGGTGGATGCTTCATGTTCTGAGCATTTTTAGAGGAAGGAGATGGGTTTGATGGATGGTCTGTGCTGTCTGGGAGCTGGTTCTAGACTGTGTGCCAGGGTGGGTGCCCAGGGTGCCAGACCTGACAATTGTCACCTTGGCACTGTGACTCGAAGGATCACAACGTGATTTATAACTTTGGGGGAACACCTGAAGGGGAGATCCCCACCATGCAGGGCCAGGCCCAGGATCTGCAGATTCAGTAGACTTTTGGGTCAGCATCAGCTTTGCTGCTGCTGAGTTCCCATGCCCGTTGTGACCAGCGCTTGGCATCCCCCCACATCCCCCTGCTCCAGTGCCACAACCTCCCAGCACCCCTCTGGAGCCCAGTGAGGGATGCAGGAGCCTGAGGCGAAGTCTCTGGGATGCTGAACAGCCACACTCAGCTCCCCCAAGGGACAAGAGCCCCGTGGGACCCCTGGCACGGGCGGGGGACGGTGCTGGGTGCTGGGGTAGCCACAGCACCGTGGTAGAGTGACCGTGGCACGGCTGCTGCAGGTGCCAGCCAGGAGCAGGGCCCTGGTCCCTGTGCAATCCCTCCATCGTCCCCAGTGCGGTGGGTCAGCCTCCAGCCGGTGATTAATGGCCCAAGGGAGGCCGTGGTGGCCGCGGGCCATGGCTAATGTCAAATAACAAATATGAATGCGGGCTGTAAATATTTATACAATGCGCAGGCACGTGCCGCCTCCCCGGTGCGGTGCGGAGACAGAGCTCTGCTCCTCCCGGCCGGGTGACTCACACGTCCCGGCAAGGAGCGCCGGGGTGGCCGGGACAGGGCTCGGGTGGCCCGGGCAGGGCTCGGGTGGCCCCCGTCCCCTGGGGCTGCGGGGCTCCCTGCCCGCCCGCCGCTCGCAGGGATGTTTTGGGGCTCTGAGGAGTTCCTGGAGCACTTCTCTTCTTGGGGCCGCTGAGGAGCAGTTTTTTTAAAGGCAGCTGAGGGGTTTGAAGGCTCATGCTGCCCCTGAGGGGGTACAGGGAAGCTGGAGGGACTCTCAGGTCCCCCTTTCCCGGTGAGAAGCTCCCCGTGAGAGGAGGTGGAGGTAAATCCCTCCAGGAGCAGCGCTGGTGCTCCCCACGTGGAGATGGAGCCTGGGCTGCTCTGGGAGCCCTGCCCACGCCTGAGGGACTGCGGGTGATGCTCAGCCCCCCCCGCCCCGCAGCAGCCTGAGGCACTGGCAGTCACGGAGGGGATGTGCCCGCTTCAGGGCACTGCATCCGCCTGGCTGCCGAGCAGGGAAGGCAGTGAGAGCCAGCTGGACAGACTTTAGCTCACAAACCTCCACTCCACGTGCTCGAGGCTTCTCCATTTCCCAAACACCATTAAAGCCTCCACTCCCACGGCCTCCTGTCACAGCAAACCCTTGGGCGTTGCTGCTTGAGGCCACTGCCAGCACTTGGAGCTCTGGATGTGATGTCCTGGGTATCACAGCATCCCTGAGAACAGAGTTGAGGGGCAAAGCGGGATGGGGATGATGCAAATGTTATCCCTGTCCCCAAGAAGGCCTTGATGTTTTTCCCAGTTCTCTCTCCTGCTTCTCCCTCCTGGCTCCCAGGTTTGTTTAGTGTGGTCCCTGTTAATTCGTGCACATTCCTTGGTGCCTAAGAATAGAAAGCGATGACGATTATTTGGGTGCCTGGTCGGCTCAGGAAACAGTTAATTGGAGACAGAGACTTCCACCTCTGCCTAGGCTGGCTCCAGCCTGGACTAGGAGTGCTGGTGCAGCATTTCCTATCATCAGACAAATTAAAAGGAGTCTCAGAGTGACTCTCCCAAGAGGGGACACAGGCTGTGCTGTTTTGGGGTGGACCCTGTGATTCACCATGTCCAGAGCCCATCACTGCCTATGTCAGGGCTGGCTGAGGAGGCAGAGGCTGCTGGGATCCCTCACCTGGGGTGGTGGCTCCCATGTGGGACAGAGGGTTGAGGTCCTGGGCTCTCCCCTCTGCTCCCCTCACCTGTCCTCTTGCAGATGTAGATGAGTGCGTGGAGGGCACTGACAACTGCCACATCGATGCCATCTGCCAGAACACCCCCAAGTCCTACAAGTGCATCTGCAAGTCTGGCTACACCGGGGACGGGAAGCACTGCAAAGGTAGGGACACGCCGCTGGCAGAGCCAGCCCTGCTGACGAGTGACAGCCCCTGCAGGTCACAGGCCAGTAGTGGCCCATGTAAAAAGGCCACTTGTTCTACCCAGCCCATTGTAAACCTTTTATTCCCCTTTTCTGCCCCAAACTCCTGGCCTGTCGACAGTGCATGGGGATGGAGAGGACTCTGACTGTCCTTGCTGGTGATGGTGGCAGCTGTAGTTCTGGCTTGGTTGGGGCTGCCCATAAAAGGTCACTTGGGGCTTGTTTTAAACAAAGCTGGGCTAATTTTCCTGCAGGATTTCTGACCCCAAGGCTGCAGAACTGTGTTAGCAGCTAACATAAGAAACATTAGAAACATAAGAAACTTTAAAACATAAGAAACTTTAAAATAAGAGAGAAATAGACATATAGATGATGTGAATATCAATATAGATGTAGATATAGGAGTAATTGTAGGTATCCATATAGGTAGAGGTATATATCTATCTATCTCTAGATACAACTGAGTGGGGAATGGAAAGAAAATGGGCTCCTTGGAGCAGCAGCAGGAAAGCAGGATTGGGGCAGGGGAAAATTCTCAGCTCTGCTCAAAGCAGGTTCAGGGTCAGGATGGGCCGAGCACAAACAGCAGAGGGATTAAAGTGCTCCAGGCTCTGCAGGGCTTTGCCATGGAGACAGCCTGCTCTGCCAGCACCCTGGGAAATCCCACGAGGACCCCAGCACTCTGCACCAAGCTAAAGCTGTAAGATTGGGTTAGCTGGAGGTCCAGCTCCCAGGCTGGGCAGAACGGGGATGTTTCTGTAGGGTCTGGAGGGGTGCTGCAGGTGATAGCAGAGCTGGAATAGGCAGAGCAGAAAACCCCAGGGCCCATTACCAGCTGGGTGGCAAAGACACTGGAGATGGGGAGCAGCACCCATGGTGGGCAGCCCTGCAGCTCTCCTGCCCTTCTTTTCCCAGATGTTGATGAGTGTGAGCGGGAGGACAACGCGGGCTGCGTGCACGAGTGCGTGAACATCCCTGGCAACTACCGCTGCACCTGCTACGACGGCTTCCGCCTGGCACACGACGGCCACAACTGCTTAGGTGAGGGATGACGGCATCTGGCGGGTCCTCAGCTGCTCCAGAACCTCAGGACAGACCTGCTGGCTTTCTTTGCTGGGCTCTGCCCAGGAGCCAACAGCCCCAGAGCTGCTGCAGAGCTGTGGAAGCACGGTGGCACTCTCGTGGCACTAAACCAGCTGCAGGCACATCCCGTGCTGCAGTGGCTGGCTGGGGACAGGATTGCTCCCCATTACATGTGCCAAGGGAGGATGCTCCATGTTGGGAGAGAAACCCCCTCTGTGAGTCCAAAGGTAGGCTGGGAGGGTTGGGGTGAGGCAAAACGGGGAGAGTTGGGTTTGGAGTTGCTGGGGGTGAGGCAGAGGCTCCCCGCAGCCGCATCCTGCAGCTCTGTGCCGCTGCCGAGGGCAGCACCGGCTCACCCGGGCCCTGCCGCTCGCTCCGCTCGTGCTTGAGGTCAGCCCTGCACCTGCCAAAATAGATGAGTTAATAGCAAATACGGTGGGGATGGGAACCAGCGAAGGGACTGGATAAATAATCCCCGGGCCAAGACAAACCCGGCATCTGCCTACGGAGCGGCCGTGCATCCTCCCTGCCACTTCCCACCGCCCCGGACTCCATCCGGCCGCGGCGGAGCCGGAGCTCCCGCCAGAGCCCCGGGGCCATCGAGCTGCCCGCGCCCGCCGCCCGCATCCTCCCGCGGCATCCGCGGCGGGAGCGCCGGGGCACGGGGGCCGCCCGCTCCCCTCTGCCTGCAGCTCATGCTATTTTCTAATTAGTGTCTGCAGAGGGGTCATTAATGAGCTCATCACTGGGAGGAGGAGGAGGGGGAAGGGATTATGGACACATACGCTTTGCATTAAGCACCATCACCGGGATCTTTGCAGCCTCCTCGGGGAGGGGGGAGATTTACACAGCTGGGAGGAGGCGCGGGCGGGCGGCTCTGCCTTCCTCTCCCGGGGGAGGATGAGCCCGAGGAGAAGAAAGGAAAGCTGGACGTCATGTGTTTACAGAGTTGGGTAGGAGGGGATGGAGAGGGCTGGGGAGCAGCCGGGCAAGCAGGGATCTGGGAAGAGCATGCCGGCTCCCACCTTGAGCCCTTCCCTAGCTCATCCCAGCATCTCATCTCTGATCCTGACGTGCTTTGCCCAACCTGCCTGCATCCCCTTTTAGTCAAAAGGAAGAGAAGCAGAGCAAAGCAGCGTGTTGTGCCTGGGCTTTGCCAGTGCTGTGGGCAGGAGCTGAGCTGGGCAGGGGTCAGGGTATGTACCCAGCAGAGTCCATGGGCCCCTCCATTGCCCACCCTGGGCGACCTTTTGAACCAGGACAGGAATTCAAGCCCCCGTCCTGACATGGGCCCTGCTGGCTTCTGCCCAGCTCTGTTGCCTTTAATAAAACAGGTATTAGAGCGGCGAGGTCTCGTTTCAGCCATTGGGTTTGAACGGCTGCCTCCTCATTTCTGAGCAGAGCTGGAAGGAGAAGTTGCAAGACATTAAGCTCTTGCTTTAAGCAGGGGGATTTGAGAGCGGGGTTATTGGCATCTGCAGGACATAGCTTGGCTGGGATGAGCACTGGAGGAAGCCATGAGCTTCCTGCCGTCACAGAGGCAGCCCAGGTTTCAGCCCTCACTGCCCTGTGGGTGAGAGGGTGTTTTCAGCACCTCCTTTCCAACACAAGGTTTGTGGGGTGCTCCTGAGCTCCGCTGCCTGGCCATTTCCAGCTAGACCTGCACCCCGCTTTGATATTTCTGAGCATCCCCTCAGGGCTTGCCAGGGGCTGGGGCACAGTGCAAGGCACCCACACCGCTCGGGCATCCATCTGTCCATCCCTTTTGCCCCAAAGCGAGGGGTTTTGGTGCGTGCTGTGCTGTTTGGGGAGGGGGCCGGGCAGCCCTCGGCGCGTGCCGTCGCTGGGCCGCTGTTGCGGCGTTTCCGGAGGGCGATGCTGGCGGGGCTCAGCTTTCCCCGCAGCCGCGGCTCTGCAACGCTCCAGTTCACAGGAGGTTTTCTTTGGCGTGGGGCCCCTCGCTCCCCGGCCCGACACCAGCACTGGCCCCACGCTGCGGGCACAGCGGGCAAGGGGCGGCCACGGTGCAGGTTTGTCTCTGCCCAAGCCCGGCGTCCTGGTTGCTCTGGCACCTCAGGGCACTGGTGAGTTCAGCTTGGAACACTGTCCCCAGAAAGCTTCTGGAGAGAGCAACAGGCAGTTTACTCTTCATTAAATGCAGGTTTTGCAGGGCTGGAGCAGGAGCAGCCTGGGGTGAGGGCATTGCTGCTGCCACGGGGCCACATCTCAGCCCCTTGCAGCCTTGGCTTGTTAAACCAAAACAGGTGTGAAGGCAGCCCAGCAGCGGGGCAGGGGATGCGAGTCTGCTTACAAGTAATTATCCCTGCTCTGGGCTAAGGTTTCCCAGCTCCTCCTAATGAAGTGCAGGCATCCCCAGCTGGCGACAGGCTCTGAGGGGCTGGGAGCAGGGGCTGGCTGCAGCCAGCATCCTGCATGAGCATCCTGGGCGCTTTGGGTTTTCTGGGACAAGGAAAACCCCTTTCTCTGTGGTCTGGTGTTCCCCTCTGTAAAAGCGAGGGAAGCTGTACGATCCCTGCACCCACTCGTGCTGTGCTTTGCCTCATCCCCTGCACCATCAAGCATTCCCAGCTGGGGGATCACAGATGTGAGGCAGGAGTAGGACAGTAGATCTGTCCCACCCAGTCCCCATCACCCTGGAGCTGTGCCCACCCCCTGCCCCCTTCCCCCTGCAGACCTGGACGAGTGCTCGGAGGGCAACGGCGGCTGCCAGCAGACCTGTGTCAACATGATGGGCAGCTACGAGTGCTTCTGCCGGGAGGGCTTCTTCCTCAGTGACAACCAGCACACCTGCATCCAGCGCCCTGAAGGTCAGTGCTCAGCAGTTCCACGCTCCCTGCACCCCTGTGTTTATCAGGCAGGTCTGTCCTCTGTCCCCTCTGGCCGCTCCTGCCTGGATTTAGGTACTGGGCTCTTGGTGTGGCAGATTTGAAAGTGAATCTGTGGCAGGCACGTTGGGAGAGATGATAAATGTCCTGCAGCAAAATTCTCACAGGCCCCTTGCCCAGGCACAGCAGTGCTGAGCAGGGGGCATTAATCCTACTCCCAGAGCAATTTATTGATAAATGGAAGGACCTGGAGGTCCTCACACCACCTTAAGAGACACATCCTCTCCTGCCAGGTCTTGCACAGCACCGAGCCCTTCCTCTCGGTATCAACTCTAAATTGTTGCCATCTGGAGAAATCTCTTAGCCAAAACAGGAGGAAATGAGAGATTTTTGCGTCTCTGCTGATTTTTATCTCTGCTGCTTGCCAAAGCCAGCTGAGTGGTTTTGCTTTCCTCCTTCCCCCTTCCCAGCTGTGTTGGTCACTCCAGCTCCCCAGGAATGTCACCCTGCCCAGGATGGCTGAGCAGCTGCAGTGGCATGTCCTCTGTCCCCATCCCCTGGGTGTCCAAGAGGGACAAGCTGCTCTTTCTTCCTGCTGCCACAGTGGGTGGCCCCTGCTGGGGACAGGGGTGGAGGTGCTGGGTCCTGAGCTCCATTGGGTTTAAAGCCACCAAGAGATGTGGGAGCAGGATCTCACCCAAGGTGGGAGAGAATCAAGGGTTGAAAGCTCCCAGGTGGTTTTTTCCACCCTCCCAAGCAGTTCCGTGCCAGGAGCTGGCCAGGATTATCCAGTCCCCACAAGGTTTCCCCTCTTTGCCATCATCTCTCCATCCCATCCCACCTCAGGCATCCTTCTGCCACTGCTGATCAGTGCCTTCAGCTTTTGGAGCATTTCTTTGCTTCCTTTTCCCTTTTAGAAGGCATGAACTGCATGAATAAGAACCACGGCTGTGCCCACATCTGCCGGGAGACCCCCAAAGGCGGCATCGCCTGCGAGTGCCGCCCCGGCTTCGAGCTCACCAAGAACCAGCGCGACTGCAAACGTAAGGAGCATCCCAGGGCTGGGGGTAAATCCTCCCAGGGACCCCCTAACCCTGTCCCCATGGCACAGACACCTCGTGCCCCTGCAGCAAAGCCCTGACCCCCGGGTAGAAATCGGCTCATTGAGCCTGAAGCTCTGCCTCTGTTGCTCTTACAGACAATGCTTCTGCAGCCCTTTTTGCTATGAGGTGTTGTGTCCTTACATGACCAGGCTGAAGGGGCAGTGCAAGGGGGTCCCAGGGGCTCAGCATCCCCTGTTCTTGTCCCAATGTTTCACTTTCCAAAGGGGAGGTGAACAAGGAGAGTGCAATTGGCATGTGAGGAGCGCAGGAATCCTCTCCCTGGGGGTTGTGGTGCTCTCAGCCTCTCTGATCTCCTGCCAGCATCCCACTGGCAGTGCCAAGGTTATTAAAGAGATATGTGTGTGTTTATGCAATTATTTTTATTTTGTTTCTCGTTTGCTGTGTGCAGCAAATGTGTAAAATCGCTGATGAAATGAAGGTTTAATCCTAAACTAAATGAACAGCACACCTTGCCCCCTGGGGAGGGCGGGCAGGGATTCCCAAAAGCTCCTCTGTCATTCCAGAGCTCAGGAAAGTTTCACCCTTTCCCTGTAGCACTGGATCCAGGGTCACCATCAACCAGCCCACCCAGTCCCCTGTGCTTGGACTCCACTGGTGGCATTTAGCAGATAGGCAGAGGGAAGACATGAGAAACCACACAACAGCCTGCATCTGCTAAGATCCCACAGGGAAAGTGAAGGGCTTTAGGAATTATCTGTGAGGGTAGGAGGGAGGGAGGAAGGAGGGAGGTCTCTGAGGGTACAAACGAGGTGATTCCAAGCCAGCTTTATGTGCTGCCTGTGGATGCTGGGCAGGGATGGAGGGGCTGGGGCCGTGGTGACACCAGGGAAGGAGGGGCTGGGGCCGTGGTGACACCAGGGAAGGAGGGGCTGGGGCCGTGGTGACACCAGGGAAGGAGGGGCTGGGGCCGTGGTGACACCGGTGCTTTGCTCCCACAGTGACCTGCAACTACGGCAACGGGGGCTGCCAGCACACCTGCGACGACACCGAGCAGGGGCCCAAGTGTGGCTGCCACGTCAAATTCCTGCTGCACTCGGACGGGGTGACGTGCATAGGTGGGTCAGGCCGTCCCCCACGCACGGGTTGGGGTGTGGGATGGCTCATCTTCGATTTGTCCTTGGCCTGGTGAAGGGTTTTTCCCTTTTCCCCTTGGAAATGCGGTGATTTCCTTTTGCTGAGGCTGGGGAAGCTCAGCGCGTGAGGGATGCTGCGGTGCCTGGGCGTGCAGGGATGTGTCTCTGCACAGCCACAGGGAGCAGAAGTGATCTTGGTGGTGCTTGAGGGGACACTTGGGGACAGGTTGCTGTGCTGGGGTGTGGGCAGGGGTCCCTGCCTGCTTCTGTGCTGTGAGGGTGTCCCCACGTTGGGAATTGTTACTGTCTCTGTTGCTTTTGAGGAGGGATGTGGAGGGGGCAGGTTTGCCCACAGCAATCCGTTCCAACTTGGTATTGTGGGGCCTTGGCTCAGGAACAATTGTCTTCCCCAAAAAAAAAAGAACACCAAAACCAAAACCCCAACAACCTGACAACTCAACCACCCCCAGAATTGTCCTTTTCCTGTGTGTGTTTTCAAATTGTAAAACATCAAGCAGAGATAGAAGTTTTACTGGTTTCATATGCTTGTGCTGTTTAACAGCTGCTTTGATTTAAAAAATGTTATATTTGGGGAGTGATTAAGTCCACAATTGCTTGAGACATTTGAGTTCTTATTGCAAAATGAAAAAGAAAAAGGAACTGAAAGCAAGAGAGGTTTTGGCTCTCCATGTCCCTGCTGTGCCTGAACAGAAAACCCTCCGTGCTTTCCACAGACGGCTCCGTCCTCAGGGCAGAGGATCCCCCCTGAGCCCCTGGCTGCTCCCTGCCAGCTTGAGGGGTGTTTGGGGCTGAGCCCCCAGAACAGCCCTCCTGCCCATCAGCTCAGGGCTGCCCTAATGTCACTGCTGTCCCCAGCCTGCTCCCAGGATGGATCCCGATGCCTCCTGGCTGCCTGCAGGCGCTCGCAGCCCCTGGTCCCCGCTGTCCTCGTGTTTGTTCCCGCAGCCACCGCATCCTGTCCCACCTCTGAGGACCCTCCCAGGGGCTGCCTGGGTGTCCCAGGGGAGCTCAGGTGTGTCAGCTGGTGGGTTCCACCTGGTGAAGGGCCCTGCGTGCGGCATCTGACTGGGCAGGTTTGGGACTGAGGATGCCCTGACCTGTTGTGTGGGGGTGAGAGGGCAGCTCTCCAAAGCACCTCGTGATTTGGGGGACGCTCCAGAGCAGTCTGTTTGCTGGGGGTGGTGGTCTCTGCACTCTGACCCTGGGTACCACAGGTGTGAGGGTGGGATTTGGGGGTTTCCAAAATCACTCATCCTTTTCTCCTTGACCAAGTCTCCCTCTTTGTCCCCATGCCCTTTACTGAACCTGCTGGGGAGGGATCTCCCACCAGAGCTGGCACATCCCCGTGAGCTCTCCCCTTGTTCTCCTTTCTGGGGAAAATCAAACACTGCACTGGAGGATTTTAGGAGCAGCACTGGCCCAAAGGCCACCACTACACCACGCCTGTCTCATCCCTTTGGGCTCTGCAATCCCCTGTCACAGGAAGGGGCCTGCCCAGCTCCTGCATTCCCTGGGGGATTCCCAATCCCCAGCCCCACCGTGGGAACACCAGGGGGTTGTTTTCCAGCCACTGGGAGCCAGCAGCCTCCCTGTGGGTATGCCCAGCTGGCAGATTTACAGCCAAGGTACCTGCTCGGATATTTATAACCACCCTTCTCTTGTTTTATGGCTCGGGCACAGCAAACAGCCCTCCCCCATCCACACTGCCCCCTTCACCGCCCCTTCCCCATTTCCTCCAAAATATTTCATCATTTCAAGGGGAATAAAGTTTCCAGCGAGGGGAAATGCAAAGTCGTTCCCCGGGCCATGGGCTTTGAAATTGTACGCGGTGCGTTTGATGGGCTGCCGGGACAGGCCCCTGGTCCAGGTTCCCTTCAGATCACACCACGCGGCAGGAAGCACCATCAGCCCCTCTGAGTGACAGTTTCATTAGGCCACGGCCGGTGTTTTTCATTTTTCCGCTTTTTATTGCTGCTTTTAAAAACGCAGATAATGAGGAACATGCCTCTAAGCACAGGGGCCATCGCTAATGGCTCCCAACATGTCTGCAGGCACGAGGGGGAGGGGGAGCTGGGAGGGGAGGCCGATGACCTTATATATTTATATTTATGTTCCAAAAGCAGCCTTAAAAAAAAAAAAGAATTTTAAAAAAGCACATAAAACAGCCCTCCAGCAGCCAAGGGTGCAGTGCTCTCGGGGAGATGCAAGAACGGCTGTCACAGTTGATGCAGATTTTGGCTTTCCTGGAAGATTTACCAGCCAGGGCATCGTTGCAGCTCCCCCTCACCTACATTTGGGGTGCAGCAGGGCTATTGCTGGCCCCTCACTTGTGGCAAGCACTGGTGGAGCAGGAGGGGGTGAACGGGGAAGAAACATGATTAGATGGAGAAGGAAAACAACCCAGCTCAAGTTTTATGGCTGATTTCCTGACCCAGGCCTGGGCGGTTTGCGGCGGCACCGCTGATGCTCCCCAGCTTGGTGGAGCTGGCAGGGCTGGGAGCTCTGGACCAGGGTGCACTGAGCACCCACGAGTGAGGCTGAGCAGCCCAAGAACTCCCAGGATTTGGGCTCACTGCTGGCTTGGCTGCTGAATCCAAGGGGGGATTGGTGCCACAGGGGGGGTGTGGTTGCCTTCCCAAAGGCCACGGCTCTGCTCGGGGATCGCCACCTGCCCTGGCATGTGCTGGTTTTGTTCCCAACGAGGGCGAGGACCTGGTTCCCCACACTAACAGGCTGCACTAATGCTCCTCATAACACGCTTCTCCTGCTTGCATGGGGCTCCAACCAGCCCAGCACAGCTGGAGGGGGTTTGGAGAGGCTGAGGGACATGGAATGCTTGGGAGGTGGGAGACAAAAAGCCCAAAGGCACAGTTTCCACCAGGCTGGAAAGGCAGCAGAGTTGAACCCATTGATGTGTGACACCAACCAAGTTCCCTGCTGGACACTGTTTCTAAATCACTTTTTTATAATGTTAAACAGGGGAGAGACACTTCCAGCAACACGTTATCCTTGAGACGTTTTCTAATGGTAAATATTTTTGTTCTCTCTATCTCTACGAAGGGGTCTAACCGTAGATGGTCTCTCCTCTGGAGACCATAGCGGGGCTCGGGGGCTGAGCTGCTGCGCTAACCGCATGTCTCACTAACCCTGCCCCGCTGCTGCTTCCAAACCCTGCCAGGCCAGCCCGGGGCTGGGCTGGGGGACAGGGCAGGGAGCCCTCCCCCTGCTGTGCTTGCATGAGACCGGGGCTCTCTCGCTGCTTTGGTGGATCCAGCCCGGTGCTGGGGGTGGCAATCTGCTTCCCAGGGGCTGTGGTTACCCCCACACCCAGGAGGAGCTCACAGTGGGCTGCCAGCAGCTGCGTGGTGGGGAGGGGGATGCTTGTGCCCATCTCTGCACTGTGCACTCCCAGTGAGCCCTTTCCAGAGCCCACCCGCTCGAGGATGGTCCCCTCTGGGACCTTCAGGGTGTCCCAGGGTTTGGCCTTGCCATGCACAGGGGCTCTCAGGCCAGAGCTGCAGCAATAGCAGAGATGCAATGGCCCTTTACAGGGCTGGGCACCTCCCCAGGGATTTCTTTGCATCCCAGTGGGGTCTCCAAGCCCTTCTCAGAGGTAAGGAACCCCTGCTTTGCCACTAAGGAAAGCGAGGCAGAAGGTGCAGCAACTTGTTTGTGGTGGGGAATCTTGTTCCTGGACGTGCTGGGCATGGGCAAACTCCTGGCACATCCAGGAGCCGTGGGAGCTCAGCTCACCAGCACAGGGAGCACAGACTGCAGCTTTTGGGGGGCTCTGCAGAGCCTTTCACACAGGGGTGGGAGAAGGAGGGAACCCCAGATCTGCGCCATCACCACACTCCAGCCAGCCTAGCTGTAATCCCTCTGATTATGATGGAATTATCCCCTGTGGCTCGTGGGATCACACCCTGCTGAGATGGTCACTTGTCAGAAGGTGGAGGTGAGGCCAGAGTGTCTGCAGTGAGGGTGCTGAGCGGGGCGAGGCGTGCCACAGCACAGCGAGACCAGAGCTGGGACAGAGGAGGGTGGAAAAGAGTCTGAGAGTGTGTCTGTGTGCATGTGTGTCTGTGTCTGTGTGCGTGTGTGAAGCTTTGTCCCTGCCTGAGCGCTGGAGGCCTCACCAAAGCCCTGTGAGGCTGGTGAGTCACACCAGGCTGGGAGCAGCCTCGGGCTGCCAGCTCCGCCGAACAATTCCTGCTCCCCGGGGCCCTTCCCCAGCCCAGCCCCTGCAGCCTCCCAGGTACCCCAGCAGCCCCCTCCAAGCTTCCTGCAAACCCAGGAACAGGGTGCCCCCTTCACAGAGGGGTTTGCAGTGGTGGTCTGGCCGTGCTAAGCGAGCTCATACCCCAGTGCCCACCCTGGGCAGCTGTCCTGGGATGGTGGGTGGGACTGGCTTTAACCTCAGGTGAAATTCCCAAAGGTGCAAAGGGGTCAGGAGAGGTGCTGCAGGGCTGGAGGAGGCTGTGAGCACGGTGACAACATGCCCAGGGCACCACCTCATCTGGGGAGCTCCATCCTCCCTGCTGCAGCTGCTTCTGCAGCTCGACCCCGCTGGCAGCAGCACCTGAACCGAGCCAATCGTCTCATCTCAGTGGTGACCCTGTTAAATCAATCCTCCCCAGGCTGCTTCTGCATCAGCTGCCGCAACAAAGGCTGGCTTTAAACAAGCCATTCACTGGGCTTTCAGAAAGTTTCTCCTTCCCTCCCCTTGGCTGCCCCGTGTCCCTCGGCCTGGCGCCGCAGGGAGGGGGTTGGCCCTGGCACGGCCGGGCCACGTGAAGCGCGAGGACCTGGCTGGAGGAATAATATCTGCAGAAATCCTTCCCCTGCCGTGAGGTTTTGTAATTGTGCTGGCGATTAATTTCATAAAATGGTCCCTTTTGTTCTCTTATTATGGGACATCATAAAAATAGCAGTGGCAAGACGAGCACAGAGCGATCCCAGCTCCCGGGCCCCGCGGCAAATGGTTGGATGGTTCAGTCATTCCTACCCCATGCGGCGCTTGCAAAGAGCAGGAGAACCTGGGATTTGCTCTTTCCAAGGAATTTCTTCAAGGCATTTTCATCTTGGGTTCCTTGAAGCCCAAATGCCTCATTTATCCAAGCAACCAGCCTTCTGAAAGGAATATTTTATTATCCTTTGTGAACAACTTAATGCACTTCAAACCATTGTTCTGGTGGTTAGGGTTGAAATTGAGGATTGATCTCACAGGGAAGCTGTCAAGCTGAAAATGCTTCATTTCAATTAGTGTCCCTTCTAGTCCTACCAGCAACAGCTGACTTTGATAATACTGAAATAATTAGCTTTTATTTTTTTCAGTTGGATTTTTTTTCCACTGATGCTGCCTGCCTCTGAGTGTGTGTTTTAATTATATGATGTGTCTCCCAAATTAGCCTGAGACACTGGACCAGCCGCCATGGGTGACGGTCAGGGACCGACGGCACGGGGTCACCCGTGGCTTTGTGGCTCGGTAGCTTGGTGGCAGCGAGGGGGACAGGACCTCCCTGCCACCCCACCAGGGACTGGGGCTGTGCATCCACACCCCTGGGAGCTGCAGTCTGGGCATGCCTGGCAGGACCTGTGTCTGTCCTGCCAGGACCTGTGTCTGGCTGCTTTTGCACAAGTGCTGTGACTTTATCCCAGGGAAATTGAACTCCTCCCGTTTGGAGCTGCTGCAGGTGGCCTCCATGAGGCCCCGCTTGTGGGGGACAGCAGCCCCCACGTGTTCATTATTTCATTATTTCATGGCTCTGTGGCCTCCTTGCTGTTGTGTGAGAGCCAAGGGCGGTTTCCACGGGCTCTGCAGGGAGGTTTGTGCCCGCTGCCACTCCCAGGCTGTGCCATGGGGGACATGTGGGTGGCGTGACCCCCCCAGCCTTCTGCACACCGGTCCCTCACCACAGCCTCTCTGTCCCCTTCCCCTGCAGAGACGTGTGCTGTGAACAACGGGGGCTGTGACAGCAAGTGCCACGACGCGGCCACCGGCGTCCACTGCAGCTGCCCCATGGGCTTCATGCTCCAGCCCGACAGGAAGACCTGCAAAGGTAGGCGGGTGTGAGGGGGCCTGGGGTGCTCACTGCCCACCCCTGGGTGCCTCAGACCCCCGTTGTGTCCTCAGTGCCCTTAGAAAAGGCTCAGATTTAGCTCAGCTCGGTGCTCACTGGTTGGTGTTTGCATCCGTGGGGTGGGGACAGGAATCAACCCCAGCACAGGACAGGGACGCCTTGCTGCTGGCACCATGCTTGACTCCACACCTCTGGGAAGCCTGTGGGGAGGAGGAAAAGGAGGTCAGGTCAAGCTGGAGGCAGTGGCATAGCCTAGTGGGGCTAGAGGGTCCTGTCCCATCTCTGTCCACCCCACTGCCTCAGCTGCCCCTGGGGAAGGGCTGGATGTGCCAGGAATCCACAGCTGCCCTGGGAGGGTGACATGCACAGATCTCTCTGGGGACAGCCAGGTCAGAGCCCAGCCAGGTCAGAGCACCACGTCCCACACAGGAGAGAACACCCTGAGATGCTGCACGTCCCACCAACACCCCCAGCCCTCTGTCCCTGCCAGAGGACAGGCCAGGCTGCTTTCCCTGCACCCCAAACTTGCCCCTTCAGGGCTGGCCAGTGCCTGCACTGTGTCTTGTGGCAGCTCTCAGAACTTGACCCCAGCTGAAAGGAAAGCCTGTCCTGCTGCTGGCTGCCTGTCTACCTGCTGACTGCTTCCAGAATCCCCAGCCCCTGGTATTTTATCAGAGCATCCAGCCCTCTCCAGTTCTGCAGTTCCCAGAGATGTGCAATAACCCGGAGCCGTGTCCCCTGTGTCTGGGAGTTTATTATGGCTGCAGGCAGGGTTACAGCTCGCTCCCTCACAGTCATAAAAACAAAGGCTCAGCCCCAGAGAGGCAGAGCTGCTGCCCCAGCCCTGGGGGATGGAGGGACAGGGCAGGCAGCTGCCTCCTCCTGGTCTCCTTCCATTTCACAGGGTGCTCCCTAACAGTAAGTGTTGTTGTGATTAGTGGAAAAACAAGAAAAACATTCCACATCCCAGCCCCTTTCCAGGTTGTTTGGGTTCTTTGCAGTTACTGTTCATCATCCATTTTAGCTTTGTTAATGGCAGGAAGGAGATAGCAAGCAGAGAGGCAAGGGCTGAAAAGCAGTTATTTTGTTGAGTGACTGTTTTTGAAGGAGGGGGTTCCCCTCTGGTTTTCTCTTTTCCTGCTGCTCCTGGTCCCCTGAAGCTGTCCCCAGCCCAAACCTGTGGCTCTGCAAACTCTGGTCTGGTGTTCTCACCGAACACCCAAAATAAAATAAAATAAAAATAAAAATAAATTAAAAAAACAAAACAAAACAAAAAAACCCACAACAACAACAAAATACCTGAGAGCTGAGAGGCTCTTTTGGGGCTCCTGGCTCTACTCTGGGGGACTCTGAGACCTGGAAAACTTCATCCCCACTTCCAAGGAGAGCTGAGCCCCAGAGTCCTGATCTGGCCCAGTGTCACACGTTGGCTCCTCAGGTGCACACAGAGGAAAAGAGCAGCCACGTTCCCCTGCTGACCATCAGAGCCCAAAGGGTTCCCTCGGTTTGCCAGCCCATGGTGGGGACAGGCTCCAGAGGGGAGCACTGGGCTCTCCTGGCCCAGTGTCCCAGCCAGGGCGTGACAAGTGTCCCTTGTCCCCACCAGACATCGATGAGTGCCGGCTCAACAACGGCGGCTGCGACCACATCTGCAGGAACACGGTGGGCAGCTTTGAGTGCAGCTGCAAGAAGGGCTACAAGCTGCTCATAAATGAGAGGAACTGCCAAGGTAAGGGCCAGTGAGTGCCCAGGCCCCCGCCCTGCCCCTGCCTGCGCTCCCAGGGCTGCTGCTGCTGCAGAAGTGCTGCCCTGGTTGCTCATTCCTCTGGGCTTTCCTGTGGACTGCAGACATCCTTCAGGGGATTAGTGCTGGATTTAGGCTCTGGTCTGGGGCTTAGCCCTTCAGTCTCAGAGCTGGGGACTTGTGGGCTCTTGCAGAGTTAAAGCCAGCAATTAGGCAGATGCCAGGGGTCCCACTTCTTGGAGGGCAGGAATGGGGAGATGCCTGCTGCTCACTCCAGAGGGAGCTGGCTGCTCCGTGCTGCTCCTTCCACCTTTTTCTCTCTGTCCCAACATCTTTCTACACATGCCATAAGCCCAGCAGGTCACTGTGCTGCCCCCGCAGCCCATGGCCAAGGTCAGCACGGCAGGTGTGCATGAGCCTGAGTGTTCCCTCCTGGAAACACACGGCCGGGGAAGGAGGGGGCTGGCAGGCTCCGGGGCTGCCACTGCTTTCATCTCCATCCAGCTTCTGTGCTCTGGGAGTTTGACGTGAGTGCAGCAATTAACTTAATGAAACCAATGAGATGATGCTCCAGCCCACCAGGCTGGGTTCGCCTCCCTGCCCCGGCGAGGTGCCCGCGGGGCCGAGCACACATCGCTGGCACCGTCCCCGAGGCGGGACCTGCCCGCACAGCATTCCTGATCCCTCCCTGGCATCCTCCTGATCACGGCATCCTCCTGATCCCTCCCTGCCTGGACGGGCAGCAGCCGGGGGCTCCTGCAGCCATGCCAGGGACAGGATGCTGGCCCTGTGTGGCCCGTTTGAGGTGCAGAGGGGCTGCAGGACCTTGTGGCAGGGGAGTGCTGCTGCAGTGGGTGAGGAGGAGCTTGGAGGGAGGGAGGGAGCACAGGGTTCTGGAGCATGTTGGTGTTGGATCCTTGGAGCATCCTGGTGTTGAATTCCCAGAGCAATCTGGTTCTGGACCCTTGGAGGACGCCAGTGCAGGCTCCCACAGCATCCCAGCGCAGCCCTCAGCTTGCTGGAGCAGCTGGAGCAGGAAGGGGACAGTCCCTGTGGCCAGGACAGCCCCTCTGCCGTGCCAGCTCTCACCTCCTCCCCTTTCCTTCCCTCCAGACATCGACGAGTGCTCCTTTGACCGGACCTGCGACCACCTCTGCATCAACACCCCCGGCAGCTTCCAGTGCCTGTGCCACAAGGGCTACACGCTCTACGGGCTCACCCACTGCGGAGGTAGGGCCAGCCGGGTGCTGCCAGCCTGTCCCCCCGCCGGGGTCCCACGGAGGCCGGGGGAGGGACCCCTGGGGACCCCCAGGGCCCATGGGGGGGTCGGTCCCACGCACACCCCGGGCTGAGGCCAGGCAGGGGGGGGGCTCACAGCCAGACCCGCTGGTGTCTGCAACTTCAAACACAGCGACAGGAACAATTTGCGACTTGTCTGCAGCGGGAGAGAGGGAGAAATCCCCGCCGTTTTTGGCAGTTTGGCAGGGAGCTGTGACGGGGTGGGAAGGGGAACATCAAAAGGGTTTGATTTAAATTTCCCAAGGCAGATAGCTCCCAAGGGCGGGGGCGTGCTGCGCCCGGGCAGCGGGGAGGAGGAATGAAACGCGCTCTGCAGGGGCTGCCGGAGCGTGTTGTGGCAGCGGCACCGGTGGCCCGGGGTGACGAGCCCGGGTGCTCCAGTGCTGCTCCGGGCTGACGAGGGTCAGCGACCCTCCTCGTAATTCTGGGCAGAGCCAGCACTGCCCTTGGGACTGTACGGGGTGGCCGTACAGCAAAGGGATTGGTGGCTGCCACCAGTGCCCCAAGTGAGGGGGAGCTGGGCAAGGAGGGTGTGACAGGGGCAGCTCCATCCCTGACCTGAAGGATCATTTCAGGCCAGGGGGTCCCTCGTGAAGAGAGGGACCAGGGTTGCTGAGCCTTTTGAGTTCAGTTTCTAAGTGTTTCCTGCTCTGTCTGCTGCCCCCTCAGCCCACGAGGGGCTGCACCCATCCCTGCCTAGCCCTTGGGAACACCGGGAATCAGGGTGTCCCTTATCCCCATGGAGCGGGCACTGCTGCCAGCGGGGAGGTGGCATTCTGGAAATGCCCTGTGGTGCAGATCTCCTGTCCCAGCTGGGCTTGGATTTATCCATCCAGAATCCCAGCCCTGAGACAGCGCAGTGATTCAGTGTCAGAGCCGGGGGGTCCCACTGCCCCTCACCCACTGCCCCTCACCCACTGCCCCTCATCCTCTGCCCCTTCCTCTGTCCCCACAGACATTGATGAGTGCAGCATCAACCGGGGTGGCTGCAAATTCGGCTGCATCAACACTCCTGGCAGCTACCAGTGTACCTGTCCTGCTGGCTGCAAGCTGCACTGGAACAAGAAGGACTGTGTGGGTACGTCAGGCCAGGAGCCAGCACGGCTGCTGGAGGAGCTGGGGGCTTTGGGATGCCAGGCTGGGGTCCCTGTGCCATGCTCTGGCACCCTCTCCTCCTCGGTGAATCCCCCTGTGAGCTGGAGAGCACAGGGGTCCCTCGTGGGTCTCTGAGCTGTGCCAGCCACGGGCATCCCTGATTGTCATCACCAGCTGGTGCGTGTCCCTTGGAGCTGGTGAAGTGCCTGCCAGGCTCGGTGCCACCACGGGCCACCCTCACCTGCAACAAGATGGGCAAGAAGGACAGCTGTGCCCTCTCCTGCACCTCCAAGGCCCGATTTCTGCCAGGTACTGGTGCTAGTGCCACCACCAGCATGGGCAGGGGGATCCCCATTTCCCTGTATGGCCCAAACTGGGGGGAAAGGAGTGGATACGCAGCCAGAGTGCAGAGGCTGAGCGAGGGAGGGAGGGTGTTGCTCAGGAGGGCTCATGGTTGGGTGTGGACAGATCCCTGGTGCAGGATCTCCATGGCAGCGTGCTGGGCATCATCCCCCCATGGCACAGCCGTGTCTGCCTGCATCACCCTGGCAGGGCCAACTCCCTTTACTCCCTCACAGAGTCTGACAGCAGCTACACGGTGAGCTGTGGGACCCCCGTCCTGCGGCAGGGCAGCCAGCACAGACCCACCAACAGCAGCCAGCAGTGCCTCGGTAAGGGGGCTCCCAGGGGGCCCACGGCTGCCACCAGCCTGGCTGGGCCGTGCCAGGTTGCTGAGCACTCACCTGTGCTTTCAGAGACTGTGGCTGCGCCGGTCAAGCAGAAGGCCTCCTTCAAGATCAAGGATGCCAAGTGCCACCTGCACCCGCGGACCAAGGGCAAGCAGGAGGAGGCTGGGAAGGCACAAGGTGAGGTGTGGTGGTGGGGGGAGCCGGGGTTCCCCAGCAGGGATGGGGTGCTGACCTATCCTCCGTGCACAGGGGGCTCGGCACCGTGCTCTGACTGCCAGGTCACCTTCGTCCACCTCAAGTGCGACTCGTCCAAGAAGGGGAAGGGGCGCCGGGCTCGCAACTCCCCCAGCAAAGAGGTGACGCGCATCTCGCTGGAGTTCGAGGCCGAGATCAAGCCCGAGGAGATCACAGGTGGGCACGGCACTGGCCTGACCCATCTTGGGTGTGGTGGGATCAGGGATTTGGCACCATCCCCATGCAGCAAGGAGAGATAAACCAATCCTCATCGTGCACTAAGTTGGCATGTGCTGGGTAGCACTTGCAACTGAGCATTTGGGGGATGGTTTCAATGCCTCTGGGCTTCCCTGTCCACCCCTCCCTTCTTACTGCATCCCTGTTTCCCCCTGTACCCCCATCCCCTCTCTGCACCGCCCAGCCAGCTGCAACCTGCACTGCCTGCGACAGAGGGTGGAGAAAAAGCTGAAGTCGGCCATCAAAGCCCTGAAGAAATCCATCAACCAGGAGCGGTTCCTGCTGCGCTTCGCAGGGATGGAGTACGAGGTGGCCCGGAAGCTGAGCGTGGCCCCCGAGCGGCAGGAGAGCTGCGGGCCGGGCCAGCAGCGCCTGGCCAGCAAGTGTGGTAAGGAGCGTGCTGGGGGGACGAGGGGACCCGGCGGGGACAGCCCCCGCAGCATCACCGACGTCCCCCCCGGCTCTCAGTCAGCTGCTCGCAGGGAACCTATTACCACGGGCAGACGGAGCAGTGCGTGCCCTGCCCCCCCGGCACCTACCAGGAGAAGGAGGGGCAGCTCTCCTGTGACCTGTGTCCCCGCGGCGACACCTTCGGGCCCGCAGGAGCCACCAACATCACCGGCTGCACCGGTAAGGAGGGCACAGGCTGGCGCTGGAGGCACACCCGGGGCATGTCCAGGGCTGCAACCTCAGACAGGACAGCCTTGAGCATCCCCGGGGCCCACGGAAGTTGCTGGTTTGGGTGTTTATTATTTGGAGGGGACCCCAGGAAGGGCAGCACTTGCTCTGGGTACACTGGTGCTGCCGAGGCTGAGGGGGGAGAGGATTTGGGTATGGGGCAGGAGGGCGAGTGGGGTGCCAGGACTGAACACTGCCTGTGCCTGCAGGTCAGTGTCCCCCTGGCCAGCACTCTGCCGATGGCTTCAAGCCCTGCCAGCCGTGTCCCCGTGGGTCCTATCAGCCCGAGGTGGGCAGGGCGCTCTGCTTCCCCTGCGGCGGGGGGCTGACCACCCGCCACGAGGGAGCCCTCTCCTTCCAGGACTGCGACACCAAAGGTAGGACAGAGCTGGCCCCCAGGAAGGGGCCACCCAGCAGGGCTGTGGCAGCAGCTGACACAGCCCCCTGCGCTCCCTGACCCCCCAGTGCAGTGCTCCCCTGGGCACTACTACAACACGAGTGTGCACCGCTGCATCCGCTGCGCCGTGGGCACCTACCAGCCCGATTTCCGGCAGAATTACTGCATCGCCTGCCCCGGCAACACCACCACCGACTTTGATGGCTCCACCTCTGTGTCCCAGTGCAAAAGTAGGCGAGCTGGGGTGCAACAGAAGCGGGGGGACAGGCGTGGGGTGCTGCTTCGAAAATATTTAAAAATCCTGTAGAGTTTAGGGTCATTTCAGTGCTTTGTGCATGCGGGCGGGGGGGTTGCCTAATAGGACACGTTCTTTTGTGCATGAGGGGTTGTCTAATGGGACAGTGCCCCTCTTGCCCAGTGGAACACTCCCCCCCCAGTGCCCCCATGCCTCTGGTTCCCAGCTGAACTGGTCTCCCTGCCCTGCAGACCGGCAGTGTGGAGGGGAGCTGGGTGAGTACACGGGCTACATCGAGTCCCCCAACTACCCGGGGAATTACCCCGCCAACGTCGAGTGCACCTGGAACATCAACCCCCCGCCCAAGCGCAAGATCCTCATCGTGGTGCCGGAGATCTTCCTCCCCTCCGAGGACGAGTGTGGCGACGTCCTGGTCATGCGGAAAAACTGTAGGTAACCGAGCGGGCCGCGGTGCTCAGGGGAGGAGCTGGGAGGAAAAGGGTGGGGTCTGGCAGAGCTGCCTTGTGCGAAGGGAGGAAGGCGCATCCCCGGGCAGCAGGAGGGGAATTTGGGGAATACAGTGAGTGGGGAGATGAGCATCACCCGGCCATCCACGTGTCTAGCTGGATCTCAGGGGGATGTGCATGGGCTGGGCTGCACACCTGGGCCTCAGGCTTCAGTTTGGGGGTTAAAAGCCCCATTTGGTGCTTTCCAGAGCGAGGAAGGAATAACAATCCCTGGTATGTAACATGAGGGTTAGGAGGGGCTCAGCCTTGCCCAGCACGGACAATTCCCATCCCTGATGCCACCCATCCCATAAGGCTGGGGATAGCTCTGCTGAGGGGCAACCAGCATCCTGTGTGCCCTTGCTGTTCCCTGCAGCCTCCCCATCCTCCATCACCACCTACGAGACCTGCCAGACCTACGAGAGACCCATCGCCTTCACCGCCCGCTCCCGCAAGCTCTGGATCAACTTCAAAACCAGTGAAGCCAACAGTGCTCGGGGCTTCCAGATCCCCTATGTCACCTACGATGGTGAGCATGGGCAGATGCCATCCCAGCATGCTGATCCTCCTCCCCTCTCCAGTTTGGGGCCCAGGTCGCTCCCAGTTCACACCTCCTTGTGTGTTTGGGGGGAGTGGACTGAAGGATGGAGGTTTGGGCACAAGTGGCAGCTCACGCTCTGTGTTTTTTGGCAGAGGACTACGAGCAGCTGGTGGAGGACATCGTGCGGGATGGAAGGCTCTACGCCTCCGAGAACCACCAGGAGATCCTCAAGGTGAGCGTGTGCCCCCAGGGCTGTGTTACCCGGGGCTGTGGGGGATGCAGGAGCGTCCTTCCCTTCAGGGAAGCCTCCTGCTCTCCTTGCACTTGGGGCTTCAGCTTTAGGGGAGCACAGGGGAGGATGCTGAACATCCCTTGCTCGGCTTCCCTGCAGGACAAGAAGCTCATCAAAGCTTTCTTCGACGTGCTGGCACACCCCCAGAACTACTTCAAGTACACAGAGAAGCACAAGGAGATGCTGCCCCGCTCCTTCATCAAACTCCTGCGCTCCAAAGTCTCCAGCTTCCTCCGGCCTTACAAATAGCCCCCCGCCTCCCCGGGCCACCCCGCAGCCAAGGAAACCCTCTTCTCCCTTCCTTCTCCTTTCTGATTTTTCCTTCCTCCGCCTGGCTCCGGCAGGATCGCCACTGCTCGCCCCGCAGACGTCCTCCCACATTTCCCCGCCGCTCCCTGCAGAGCTGCGCTCCCAGCCGGGGGCGCGCTCCGGTCTCATCCAGCGGCGGTGAAGCCGCTCCCTCTTCCGAAGCAGCTTCTTCGAAGGTTTTAGGAAACCGAAGTAGCGGTCCTTTGGCTGTCCCGTGTCCTCCCTTTGGTTTCCTTCACGCCAGGTCTGTCCCCGTTCCCCGGTGCCACCGGGACAGTGCGGGGGCTCCTTTGTGCAGCCCCCGGCGCAGGAGCGCAGGAGGTGCCGCCGTGCCCCGGCTACCGGCGCCGCTCCGCAGAGGTCGGGGAGGGGGAAGAGAACTGACAAAGCCGACTGGATTGAAAAGGAAATGCAAAGGAGCGATGGCAAAGCCCACCAGCGCGGCACCGTGGTGGCTGTGTCCCGCTGGAGAGCCGCGCTGGTGCTGGGAGGGAAGCGCAGCCAAGCCACGTTCCCGGAGAACAATGTCTGGCTGCACGGGAGAACACAGGGAGCAAAGGAGAAGGACTTTCAGCCGGGTTCGATTTTTTTTTTCTTCCCCCCTCTCTCCGCCACCCCAGACTTGTGCCAAGAAACCAGACTTTGTTACAAGCTCTGCCAAAGAGTAACTCGGAAAAGCAAGCTTTGAGAAGAGCAGGAGTTAATGTTTGTGCACTAGGATATCCTCCTTTCTACCTTTTTCATATGTATTAAGTGCAATCATTTGAGTCTTCCTTATATTATTTAGAGGGAAGTTGTTTGTTTGTTTTTTTTTTCTACTAGAAACGACAATATTTATAACTGCCTGAGAAATGAGAATGTGTGTTTGCAAGGAAACAAAAACCACCCACCCAGAGGCAGCCTGGGCTGCGCTGACCAGCGCGACGGCGTCTTCAGGCTTTTTCTGCCACGTTTGTCCCCGATAAAAGCCCCTGTCTGGGGGGAGACGGTGCCTCTCCTGCTCCGTGCAATGGGGTGAGTTTTTGCAGGGAGTTGGAGGCGTCTTGGGGGATGAAGTTGCTCCTTTCAGACTGATCTGCCACAGCTTGGGCGTTTTTCTGGCCCCGTGGTGAGGGGGATCAAAACTTAGCCCGGTCACCTGCATGTTGCAAACTGATTTGCTTCCCTGCAGGGGTTCAGGGATGAGCCAACAGATGCTGAGGCCGGGTCTGGGGGGCTGGGAGGAGAGGGGGGCTGGCTCTTCACTCAGCCCCGAAATCCCTCCCCCAGGTACAGCCATCCCCTGGGCAGAGCCACCCCCACGGACCTGGGGAGGTTTTGTGCTTGTGAATCCCACCGGGCATTTCTGGCCCCATCCCTGTGTGTTCTCACCCTGCAGGGACGTTGTGGGAGCCCATCCCCAGGGAGTGGGGTGCAGGTCTCGGGTGCCACCCCCTGTTTCACTGCATCTGCCTCCCCCAGGCTGGCTCAGCTGGGGATGGTGGCCAGGTGGACACCACTGGTGGGTTTGTCCCTCCAGCATCTTCATGTGGACAGACAGGACTCCCAGGGACAGGCAACTGCTGCCACCACTCATCCCTCCTCCTCCTCCCCAAGCCTCCCTACTTTTCCAGCCCTGCCACCAGTTCTCAGCTGTCATCCTCCCCACACCTTCATCCCCATCTTCATCCTCTCTAAGACCTGGAGCTGCCAGGACTAAACATGCTTGACTTGCCCCTAGTGGCAGGTCCCTTCCCATCACTGTCCCCACTTGTCCCTCACTGTCCCTTTGCCCACACCTGAGCCCAGCCCTGCTTCTAACAAACCAATTATTTATTGCTCTGCGTCCATCTTTCCTGCATCTGGGGGATGCAGCTGCTCGTCCCTGTTTTCCCTCCTTGATCCACACTGCACCAGCACCCCAAGAGCCTCTCCCAGGCTCTGTGAGGGGCTGCGGGCAGGCTGAGCACTGGCACAGGGGCTGAGGTTTGTCCCCAAGATGCGTCAGTTGGAAAAGTCTGTCCTGATTCATCCCAGCTGTGGATTTTCCCCTCCTGCCGCCGGCTCCCAGCCTGTTTGGAAGCCCCACATCTGTGGGCTGAGCTGTTTGTCACTTGGTCGCTGTCTGGAAGCAGCTGCTTTAATGCACAAAAGCTGCTGGAGGGATCTGGAGAGGTTTTGTGGCTCTGGGACAGTGGCACAGGCCAGTGACCTTTGAAAGGGTCCTTCCTATTTAGAAGGAAAAACAAACCAGCCAGCAGCAAAAATAAAATCAGCCCAGGAATGACCAACGCTGCTGTGGTGCCCTGGACTGCCGCGGCCCCTCATGCCCAGCACAGCTCATTAACTTTGATTAACTCTGGCTGATCTAATGTCAGGTTGCTGCCCAGCTGCCTCTGTGGGGCATCGGGCCCTTGGGGTGCCCTGGCTGTCACCCTTGTCCCCACACCAGTCACCCCTGCTCCCCTGAAGTGGAGGGATGAGGTGGGCAGCACATCCTCCTGGAACAAAGAAAGGCACCTGGTGATGGTGCTTCCCCCTTCTCCTTTCACCAAATCGCTCAAAAAAGCCCCAAAAATTCCACCGACCCAGCCCCACTCCTCACCCACCCCCACCCCAGAATGGGTTTGAGAGGCTGAAACCCACAGCAGCCACCTCGGGGATCAAGGTTTTGAAGCCGTCAGAGAGAAATGAGCATTGTTGGGGTTTTGGGTATTTTTTTTTTTCATGTTGGAGTATTTATATCTGCCTTTTGCAGCGGGCCAGGACTTGCCATCTCCAGCAGAAACGATTAAAGCGATGAGCAAGATGTAGTTCATGAAGTTATTTGCACTTGATTAAAAGAAAAAAATTGTTATTTGAACTTTGTAAAAAGAAACGTTTGCATTTTGTATTGTCTTTTTTTAATTATTAAATGGAATTTCTTGGTGTTGTGTTGATCTTTCAAAAACTGGCTCTGATGCGTATTTTAAAGGTTTTTAACAGCAGGATCCGGAGCTATTTTCATTGTTTTGTTCCCTCGGATGCTGACAAGCTTTTCCACGGCCCAAAGTATTTTTTCTCCCCCCCTCAGAAGTTTAAACACTACACTTCCCTAAGCTCTCCAGTCCTTGCACAATGTATTTATTTATGCACATTACTCAGATGCAAGAAATTTCATTTTTAGTCCATTTTAATTTCATTTTTAGCCCAATTTCATTTTTAGAACAGGGAGTAAGACTGGCTCAGAGGGAAAAGGGGATGGGAAACACCCTCCACCCCAGCCCCAATCCCCTTGCTAGGCTGCAGCTCTGTCCTTGAGCACCCCTGGACTTATGGACAATGAAAAGTCCTCAGGAGCTGCACCTGGGCAGGTGTGGGCTGGGGAGGGGCACTTGTATTTAAAGGTTTCTGCTGGCCCTCACCAGAGCAGGGCTGGGCTCTGCAGGACTCAGGTGAGCTCTGCAGCAGGTAAAGATTCTCTCTGTGGGCACAGGGAGATCTGCTGGGACACCTCTGCTGTGGGGGAGAGTGGAGTCCTTCCCCTCCCTCTCTGAACGCAGGAGAGGATGAGGCTCCTTCCCTTAAAATCTCCAATATCCCACTTGGAATTCAACACAGCATCTGAGGCCTTCCTCAGGAGGAAGTGAGCAGTTCTTTGGCAAACCCTCCCCGAGGAGCTCTGGAGGAACAGAACCACACACAGCTCTGGGTGTCTGCAGAATTTATTGCTGCACCCCTTAGTAGAGGCGCTGGGGTTTGCCCATGGTGCTCTTGATGTACAGAGCTCGCACGTTCTGCCAGTTCTTCTTCAGCAGGGACACCAGGAAGTTGATGGCCAGGTGGATGTTGTAGACGAGCTCGTCCTCTGTCATCTTCACGTGTCCCACAGCCACAGCCAGGCAGAGCACCTGGGGACAGACACAGTGACATCGTTCACAGGCAAAGAAAGGTGACAAGAGCTGACCCACTCATCGGTGTGCTGGGCTGTCCCACGGTCTGGACACTGGGCATGGCTTCCCCTGCACAGCCACAGGCTTTGTCACCTGTGCCTGCAGCACCTGGATGCCACCTCCAACATGCAGAGGTGACTGGGTGAGCTGGGGGCACGGCTGCCTCCAGAAAGGGGACACCAGGAAGGAGCTGTGGCACACTGCAGGACTGGCACTGGAGCACAGCTCAGGGTTACCCTGCTCTGCCAAGCCCACAGCAGCTTCCCCTTCTGCCTCTGGGGCCAGCCCCCAGCCCTCTCTCTCTGCACTGTGACAGAAGCCAAGCCTTCTGCTCAGTCTCCCTGAGCAGCCTGGAAGTCAACGCTCCCCACAAGGATTTATGAGTGAGCCGACAAGCCAAGTGTCAGGACATCATCAGCTCAGCTATTTTAAATCCTCAAGCATTTGCAAACCCTCACATCTGCCGTGTCCTCCCAGCTGTGCCCCCAGGAGTCACACTTGGCCCACTGACATAGGGTAAGGACGCCTGAGGAGGGTTATTTTGGTTTGACAGAGTCAGCTCACCATGACAGCGAGAGCAGAGTCCCACAGAGCTGCTCCCAAGCTCACTTGGACAGAGGCAAGCCCCAGACTCAGCTCCAGCAAAGCCCCACTCACACTCACGGCCAGGTCCCACCCCATAAGCAGCACCCCCATGGGAGCAGCGTTAATGACACTGCTCTGTGCTCAGCACTGAAACATCCAATCATCTCCTCATCATTTGCTCCAAGATCCATCAGCCACAGTTATTTTATTCCTCCTTTCTGGCTGGCCATGAACACTGCAGGTTCCACCTCCCCTTGCTGGAGGAAACAGCCACAGCTGAAGGAACACTCGAGGGACACCTACAGCCCAACGCTGAGATGGCAGAGACATGAACAACCCCCAGGTACACAACTAAAGCCGTGCTTTACCTTCTTCATCTGAAACTTGATGGTCGATTTGACCTCATCCACCTTGGCCACCAGGTTCTCGTTGTGGGTGAGCAGAGAAGGGAATTTCCCGGCTTTGTTCAGGCCCGGGCCCAGGATTCGAGGAATTTGTTTGATCAAGGACTCGGAAGCCAGGAAGGCATCGTACTTCTTAGCTGCAAGGAAACCACAGGGAGGTCAGGAGGGACTCTGCTCCCAACGAGGGACTCAGCTGAGAACATGCAACTCCTCCCTGCAGACAATTCCAGCATTCCCTGGGTCCCACCTGAACTGGAGCTGGTTTTGCCAACAATCTTTGAGGAATGACTGCCACAGCAGCCAGGTCCCAGCTACGCTCAACACAGTGACTCCAAGTGACAGCTTGTTCCCTGAAGGAACTGTCCTTAGCTGAGCCCCAGGTGACCCTGAACCAACTCCAAGCCCTGCCACAGCCTGTGCACACCAGGATGAACGAGACAAAGGATGCATCTAGAAGAGGTTTAGCCAACAATCACGGGCATTTCCTAACAGCTTGGAGCTCCATGGCCCATTATGGATTGAGGGGCAAGTTCCTGTCTGCCTGAGGAACATACAAGAGGGACTTTGGAGTGCTCAGGGAGGGAAGGATTTTCTCTCTGACCAAGAGAAAATGACTGCATTTCATTCAAGCAAGAACCACAAGACTAAAGCACACTCTTGCTTCCAGTGTTTCTCGGCTTTTGCTGCCCTCCAGCTCCCTGCCCAGGAAACTGAGGAACACAGCAAAGGGTGAAACTGTTGACAGGGACATTTTCTGTCTCTCCCTTGGACAACCAGCCCTATTCCTGCAGTACTGACCTGTCAGAATTGCACTGTAAACAGCCTAGTGGCTTTTCTGAGTAGTTTTTGGGCAGATTTTGGTACTGGGGCTCTGCTCAGCTTTTCAGCTCTGCAACTAACCATGACATGGAAATCTGAGCATAGAAAAAAGCCTTATTGCCACTCACCCAGCTTCTTCACCAGCTTCTTGTTTTTATTGAGCTTCTTCAGAGCTTCTATGTCCATGTGAGGGATGTCAACAGCTTTGGCCTCATCACAGTGCTGCTGGTCCCCCAGCAGACAGACGGAGAATTTGGGCCGTGGCGTCGACTTCAGCCTGGGGAAGGAAGGAAGGTCCGAGTCAGTGACGGGCCAGCACCACCCGCGTGTCCACGGAGCCAGCACGGAGATACCTTACCACGGCTCGGGACATCCTGCACAGCCGCTCACCTGCCGTCCCCAGCAGGCCGGTGGGGACAGCCCGAGGGCTGCCGCACCTCCCCTCATGTTTTAAGACCCAGGGTGAGGGTCCGTCCAGCCGCTCCCGCTGCGCCGGGGCGCGCTGGACTCCCCGAGCGGTTCGGCGCCGCGGCGGCCCCGAGCAGGGCCGGGCAGCACCGAAGGCTGGGTAGGAGCGAGAGGATGGCGAACCTGACGGTACCGGAGAACCGCTTGTCCTTCTGCGGGTCATAGTTCTTGAGGCTGATCTGCAGCTCCACCGTCTCCACGAACCTGCGGGAGGAACCGGGTGAGGCCTGGCCGGGCACGGAGGGGGGAAGGCCGAGGCCGGGGGTGACACGTCCGGTCCCGCCGTGTCCGTGGCTCTTACTTGCGCTTCTTGGCACGGCTGCCGTGCAGCACCTCCTTCACCGCCTCGTACAGGGTGTCCCGGGACACTTTGCTGCTGCGGGGGGAAACGGCAGCGCGGGCTCAGGGCCGGCCCCGCCCGGGACGCGGCCCCGAGCCCGCCCTGGTCCCCACGCGTTCCCTCCGCGATCCACCCCGTTGACCGCGCCCCGCCGGCCGCCCGGACGGCCGCGCGGGCCCCACCGGGCGCGGATGGCGGCTGATGGGGCGGATGGCGGCGGATGGCGCGGAGCAGACGCCAGCCCACACTCACCTCATGGTGGCGGCTGCTCGGACCGAAGGGGCGGAAGTGCCTCTGGCGCGCTATAAGTAGTGGCGAGATCTCGCGAGATTCAAGCTAGGTGAGGGGGAGCGGCGCCATATTGGGAGCGGCGGGGAGCGGCATCCCGGGGCCGCCATGCTGGGAGCGGCGGGGAGAGGCGTGGGGAGCCTCCTCCGGCTGCCCTCGGCAGGCGGCCCGCCCGCATCTCCTTCCTTGTTAAATAAACAACCGGGATCTCTTTGCCCCCTGTCTCGGACCAACAGGACAGGAGTTACTGCATCGCTTCACAGCGTATCCCAGGAGCCCCGGGCTGGCCTCAGCAGCCGCCGGGAAGGAGAGGGGGTGCGTGAGGAGCTGCCGGGACGGGCTGGGCGCGGGCGGCAGCGCTGCCCATCCCCGACACGGGGCAGGCACCGCCGGCAGCGCTGCCCATCCCCGACACGGGGCAGGCACCGCCGGCAGCGCTGCCCATCCCCGACACGGGGCAGGCACCGCCGGCAGCGCTGCCCATCCCCGACACGGGGCAGGCACCGCCGGCAGCCCCGGCGGGGAGAGCGGGACCCTGTGGCTTCAGTGTTGGCACCGCGCATGCGCCGCCGCCTGCGCCCCGCGCCTCGGCCGCCCGGCGGCGCGCGCTGCCCGGCCAGGCCCGGCCCGCCCCGGAACCTGTATAGCGCGCGGGGGCGGCTGCGCGCGGGCGGGAGCGCCGCCGCCATGCGGGTTGCGGGGTGGGCGGGGCCGCGCGCGGTGCACGTCGGGCCGGCGGCGGACCCGGGCCCGGCGGGTAGCTCAGGTCGGTGTGGGGGATGGGGGGCGGCGATGGCGGCCGGGCCCGGGAGCCGCCTCCAGCCCCCGGGCACGGCGCGGGGGGACTCCCCTGTGCCCGCCAGGCCCGGGCCCTGCCCTCCCGTGCCCGCCGCCCTCGCAGCCCGTACCACGGCTTCCCGGGTCTCTGTGGGGACGGCGGTGCGAGGGCGGCCGCAGCAGCCCCGGGGGAGCGCACAGGAGCCTCAGCCGGGTGCGGGGAGCGCGGGGCGAGGCGGCACCGAGCGGGCCCCGAGCCGGGCCCGCCCCGAGCGGCGGCGGGGACGGACGGGGCGGTTTGCCTCGTTCCTAGAAATCAAACGATCAAATATTTGGCTATCTCAGAGGCCCCTCATGAAGAACTCGCTGAATCCTTTGAAAGATAACCTATCAGCAGAGAGTCTCTTTAGCAAAATGTTGTTGTGGGGGTGTGGAGGCTTTAGCATCATTTGCGTAGAGCCTGCAGTTCTGTCCCTCAGAAGGCTGGGAATTAGGAAAGGGAGGAGAGCAGGACGATGCTTCCAGGGATAAAGCTCATCACCCTACCCCTGTCTCCTGCAGCACAGGACATGCTCAGCCTGTAGGTTCAGGTTTTAAAGTACTTGGAAAGCCTGCAGATCATTTGGAGGACGGGAAGGGCTCGAATGTGACATGAGTCTGTCAGTTCACTGGCATGATAAACTTTATTTCATGTTGGTCTGTGGAACAGATTGTTATCCCTGCCTGCCTCTAGTGTGGGAATGATGCAGCGTTGTCCATCTTAACACTTCATAACCTCAAAAGTCTTTTGAGGCCGTTCAAGCTTTTCCTAGCGTGCAAAAGTGGAGAAACTAAAGGAAGATGAGGAACTAAGGGGAGAAATTGAAATGGAATTGTTCTTTTTACTTAAGGCTCGCAGCAAAGACGCCACCGCCGTGTCTCACAGGCCCCTGGCTCTGTGCCCCAGTGCTCCCTGGCAGGATCCATGTGTGGGGAGCCGGGGCAGGATGGAGAGCCTGGGGCTGCCAGCAGTGACCCTTGGGGATGGCACCACGGCCTACCTGCAGCAGGCTGGCAGAGGTAACGGAGCCTCCCAGGGCTGGGAGTCTCTTCCTGGCTCTGAAATTAAAGCCAGACTCACCAAACGTGCCCCTCACGGCGTGGGAGCTGCCACACGTGCGTGGCTGCTGCACACAGGCAGCTGGTGACTGTTGGATTTGCACTGAAGTCTGATGGAAAATAAAATACAAATCAAACATGCCTCTGGTTTTGGGAGAGCTGTTGCTGTAGGAAATAAAGGTGCTGTTCAGACTAGAAGAGCCCTGTTTTTTCCACCATTGCTATGGACAAGGAGATGATGCTGTGGCCTGCAGGGCTCTGCTCCACCTAAACCTCCCCTGGGCTCAGCAGGTGGTTTTGCATCACTGGTGTGCATGGGGTTTGGTTCACAGCAGTGCTTTTCTCACTCAAAGAGGTGCCAAATTCCACACCTGCCCTTACTCTGGTGTTTGTGAGGGTGCTCCTTTCTCCATCTCCCTGTGCTCCCAGAAAGAGTAGTGTGCTGTTTCCCAGCCTGCAGAACAGGATGGAGGAGTTGTGCAGCTCCGTGTCCTGGGGGTTGCTCTCCTGCTTTATTTTCTGTGCAATCTCACTGCAAGTTTATTACACATGTGGAGCTGGATTCTCTTGGAACCACCAGGTTGTGTGACCCCCCTCTCAAACCTTATGCTCCAGGTGAAGCCAACCTGGATTCTCCATGTTCAGTGGGATGGAGCAATGCCCTCTCTGCATCAAATCATTGGATAACTAAGTCATTATTACAGGTTTGCACAGTCAGGCTTTGACAGAGTTCAGTCTCTACAGCCCAACACTGGCAGCACTTTAGGCCCCTTTAGGTGCTGTAATTGTTTCCTAACAGTTGATCCTCTGCCAAAGTAGTAGATAACTCTCCAGGCACCGATGCTGCTCAGCACACCCAGTTGATTTTTAGTTCCAACACAAGTGTAATTGCTTTCTCTGTGTGCTCTGTCTGTCTGCTCCTTGGCATGAGGAGCTGTGAGGGGCAGCTCCTCAGCAAGTGATACCTGAGGGTCTCTGTCATGTGTCCTGGCTAGAAAAGGGCAATGCCAACATTTTTGGGAAGTGAAGTGCCTCTGTGAGGGAAAGCTGATCCATAACAGCCTAGAAGGGACAATTTCTCCTTTTGTGGGACTGTGGGAAGCATGTGGCACAGAGGACTGGGCTCAGCAGCTGATGGCATGTTTTAACTATTCCAGGTGAAAAGCTGATTGAAGGGCAAGTCATTGAACTTGAAGATGGGACCACAGCTTATATCCATCAGGTGACTGTTCAGAAAGGTGAGGAACACACTTCCCCCTCTTTCCGTTTGGAAGGACACTGTAGACGTGGCTGCAGCTCTCAGTATTCCAGGATTTGTGCTGCTCCATCAGGTCCAGCTCTCAGAAGTCCATGTGGGCACAGGGTTTCTATTGGGGTTTTCTTTGTGGTGGTTTTGAGGCTGAGTAAACAAGGACATTGCCTGCAAAGTTGTTAGCAGTCTGATGAGAAGGTGAGTCTGGTGGAGGTGGAGACAAATGTTCAAGTGTCATTTCACCTGTGGGCTCTCCCTGTTGTCATACCACAACTCCAGTGAGCTGTGTGCTGTGTTGGTGCCAGCCATAGCACACACAGAGCTTGTTTCATGTGGGAGCAGCTGGGCAGGAGTTTCCTCTGAACTGTGAGGAAATTATAACTAATATATTACTTCTGGAATAGGTGTTGGTGGGGGTTGTTGGGAACAATGCCACCTTGGTCATTGACCCATCAGCCAATGTCATCTCTGAAATTAGGTAACATTAGTCTGAGAGGTGTTGTGAATCCAGTTCATGTGGCAGGCACCAGAGTGGCACAGAGAAATCATCCTTGGCCATGCTAGGGTGCAAAAGGGCAGGTAGAAAGAGCTCTGTTACTTTGAGCAGTCCTTCCTTGATGCCCCCAAGCTCCTTGTGTGCCACCTCCCTCTTCTATTCTCCAAAGGCTGTTTGAAATTGATGTTTTACAGCTGGCTGTGCCCCTTTCCCCTCTTCATCCTCTTCCCTGCCTTCACATGCACAGTGAGAGGGGTTCTCCTCACCCCTGCTTCCCCTGCAATGGGATGTTTGTGTTCTCCTTCACACCCCCCTGTCCCAGAGCCATCCTTTTGTCTGGGATATAATCTGGCATTTTGAAAGTGGTGAGATACTGCATTTCTCCTCTGAGTGAAGGAAGAGGCAAATCTGTGCATGAAGTCTTGCAAACCTCATCATTCACCTCAGAAGGGCTCAAATGGTGTCTTAAACCCACAGCTGTGGTTGCCTTTCAGGGCAGGCAGGCAGCTCTGTCCTCTCCTGCCTGGCAGCCTGAACTGCCACAGCATTCCCCATCCTGAGTTCTCGAGGAAGGTGTGTGGATGTATTTCTTTTCTTTTAGAGGCTGTGGCTTTTGAAGACGGGCAGCCAGTGGTGCTGGAGGATGGCAGCATGGCCTTCATACACAGCACAGCTAAAGGTAAAAGCACTCCTTGCTCTTTCCCTGGCAGCAGGAGGGAAGCTGCTGAAATGTCTCAGATTTCCAGGGCTGGGGAGCTGAAGCACGTGTTTTCTGCCTCGCACTGAGCTTTGTTCCAGCTCTTTACCTGAATGTTTCCTCTTGCAGAGAGTTACGAGCCCGGCACGTTCCAGGCTGTCCAGCTAGAGGATGGCTCCACTGCCTACATCCACCGTCCTGCCATGGTGGCACCTGGCAGCACCACCCTGGAAGTGAAGACAGAAGCTGGGCTCGAGGGGTTGGCTGGGAAGGAGGAAGATGATGGCTTTGATGTGGACACCATGAATGCATTGCAGCAGTATGGCAGAAAGGTGAGGGCACAGCATCTCTTGGCCTGAGTTTGTGCCCTCCCTTCAGCAATATTTGTGCACATCTGTCTGTCAGCAGCACCAGCTTTGAGAGAAGCAACTGGACAGGGCTCAGTGCTGAGGGGTGCCTGGCACTTGGGGACACAGAACGGGGCTGTTTGGTCCCGTGGAGTGCTGGGCCTGCTGCAGGCTCAGGTTTGGGAAAGGAGGAGAGCTGCTGTGACACAGCCTTTGGTGTGTCAGCAGCGGCTAAGCCATGGCCACTGTCCCCACGGTGACAAAGGCCTCAAAACCAAAACAGCTTCGGGTTCTGATGTGGTGTGACTGCAGTGTCCCACCTCAGTATCCCGGGTACTGCCTTTTTCTCCGTGGTGCTGTGGAGCAGGGGCTGCCAGGAGGGTGCTGGTGGTGCTGAGCTGGGCACAGACCTTCCTGCTGCCTGGGAAAGGGTGGGGTGGCTCTGTGGCTGTCACCGCCTTCCTGCCCCACGCTGTACCGGGAGGCACAAACAGTGCCTGTGCTTCTTCACTCACAGGGGGCTGATGAGGAAGAGGAGGGAGTGACAGATGCCTGCCATATGAAGAGTAAGGACTCCAGCAACATTCCTTCCCAGGTCTGAACTTTTCAGTGACTGGAACTAGGCTGAGCTCCTCTTTGCCAGTAATTACAAAAGTGCTGTGGCTTCTCTGCAGAGTTAGCAAATGCTAACTGCACATATTTCAAACGAGCTGAGAAAGGGAGTTTTGTGTCTGAGAACCCCCAGTGAGGCGGGAGGGGGAAAATGCAGGTTCCTAGGGCCCTGTCACCTGGGCTTCACCATGTGGGTACAAGCTGTTTTGTAGGAACATGTTTTTGGAGGATAACTGCAGGACTGCATATGTATGGTAAGGAGGGAAATATTTGTGTGGGCTTGGTGAAGCTGTGGTGGCTTGCTGGATTGATTCCAGTACTTGTCTCAGCAGGATTTGCAGGAGGAGGTGGTGCAGAACCAGAGGAAGGGGCAGCAGGTCAGCAGCAGAGCTTTCCGCTGTGGGTACAAAGGCTGTGGCCGCCTCTACACCACTGCCCACCACCTCAAGGTAAGGCAGGTGACATGGCAGTGAACAGGCCAGGCCAGTGCCAGAGCAGAATGCTCCATTCTGTGCAGCTGAGTTACATGCTGAGCTCCCCGAGAGACTCAGATGTGTCAATTGGCCAAGGTGAAATCCAACAGGGAACTTCAAATTCTTTCCATCAGCATTTTGCCATAGTTTTCCTTCTTCCTTGCTTTGGACCTTATTTTAGGGACCTGTTCTTTCTTTTCCAGGTACACGAACGTGCTCACACAGGTGACCGCCCATACACGTGTGACTTCCCAAGCTGTGGGAAAGCATTTGCTACAGGTAACAGTTTCTGTTTGGAGCATTTTCTGTCCAACCCAACCCTTGCTGAGCCTCAGTCCTACCTCTGGTGCAGTAGAGCACAACATCCAGAGCCTCTAAAGCAAGGGAATCATAGCACAGGAGCCTGCTGGGACTTCATTGAGGGCAGATAATGGTGGAAGTAAGGTTAGAAGTGATGCTGGGGCTGGTTATTTCTTCCCCTTCAAGCTTTGCAGACACAACACAGAGTACATGGACTGAGAGGTGGTGCTCAGCTTGTCATGGTGTTTCCTTCTCATTACAAAATTAGTTGTGGTGTCTGTCCTGGACAGGGTATGGTCTGAAGAGCCACGTGAGAACACACACAGGAGAGAAACCCTACAAGTGTCCAGAAGACATGTGCAGCAAAGCCTTCAAAACCTCCGGGGATCTGCAGAAACACATCCGCACGCACACAGGTGAGCAGCACGGGGGAAGAACTGCACAGGGGACAACCCAGTGAAAGGGTCTGCAGGTGGCTGCGTGGTGGCAGGTGTCACCACATCTCTCTGTCCTCCAGGTGAGCGTCCCTTCAAGTGCCCCTTTGTGGGCTGTGGCCGCTCCTTCACCACGTCCAACATCCGCAAGGTTCACATCCGCACGCACACGGGCGAGCGGCCCTACATGTGTGCAGAGCCCGGCTGTGGCAGGGGCTTCACCAGCGCCACCAACTACAAGAACCACATGAGAATCCACACAGGTAGGAGGGAGCCAGCAGCAGGGAGAATGGTGGGGCTGGAATGGGCATTTCCAGGCTGAACGTGGCAGGGGTGGCCAGGGAGTAGGAGGAGATAGTGAGAATTGCTTTATTGGATTGATTGTTGTTCCAGCAGTCTGTCTCCAGCTATTTGCTCTGCTGGGGAATCCCTCCCCAGAGCATGAGGAGGGTGGAGCTGAGCTCTGTGGCCTCTGCCCTAGGAGAGAAGCCGTACCTGTGCACGGTGCCGGGCTGTGGGAAGCGCTTCACAGAGTACTCCAGCCTGTACAAGCACCACGTGGTGCACACGCACTGCAAGCCCTACACGTGCAGCAGCTGTGGCAAGACCTACCGCCAGACCTCCACCCTGGCCATGCACAAACGCAGCAGCCACGGAGAGCTGGAGGCCACCGAGGAGAGCGAGCAGGCCCTGTACGAGCAGCAGCAGCTGGAGGGTGAGGAGCCACTCCCTCATCAAGGTGTGGCAAAGGGGAGGGAGGTGACAGCAGGAGCAGCCACGCCCCTTGCAGAGCCAAATATGTGCCGTGGCCTCCTGCATCCCCATCAAATCCAGATCTATTGGAAGGTCCTTGCTGTAAGTCACAGGTTGGGAACAGCCCCCTGCCCATTCTGTGGTACAGGGAGAGGTAAAGGCCCTTCTTCCCAGCCCTGGGCTGGTGTCATCATGGTCTTGTACTCTTTTGTGCACAAGGAAGGTCCAGAGGCCAGGCATGTGCTTTCACACTCTGATAATGCTGCTCTTCCCCTTCTCTGATCCAGCTGCTGCAGCTGCTGACAGAGGCTCTCCACTGAAGAGTCAGCATATTGCTTTCCTGTCAGAGATGGAGGAAGATGAAGAGGAAGATGCTGTGCCTACACAAGTCTCGCTTATCTCTCAGGATGGGACAGAGCAGGTATGGACACAGACAGCCTCCAGCATGTCAGGGGCAGCAATTATTATCTGAAGTGAGATTCTGCCTCTACTCAGCCATGGTGTTCTTTTCAGGGCCTTTCCCCAGCATTTTTTCAGACCCTCGAGGTTCCTGGGGTCTTCCTGCCCTAAGGGCTCCCTCCTGCAGCCTCACCCACGGCTGCAGTGTTGGTTAGGGGGCCCCAGTGCCCCTCCTTGCTGATGGGGTCTCTGGGTGTTTTTGGGGTGACTGGCAGCCCTTGGCTCCCTGCAGCTCCACAGCTCTGCTGACCCAGGCTGGATTTGGAGATGTTTTGTCATCACTTGTATACAGCAGTGCTTTTCTTGTACTTCCCTCCACCAGCTGCCCCTGTGCTGACTGGAAAAAACTTCCTTCTGTGGCACGGGACAAAGGAAACAGCTGCCACCAGTGACCTGTTTCCTCTTAGCCTGGGATGCTCCTGCTGCTGCAATGCACAAAGCTTGAGGGAAAAGGCTGAATGGGAACGGGAGATGTGGTAGAACAGGGAGGGCTGAAGATCCAAGCTCTGAGTTCTCTGTCATCAATTTTATCCCTGGCCCTGGGCAAAGTCCTTGGAGTTCTCTGTGCCTTAGGTCTTGCACAGAGCTGTTTCCTCCTTGCCCAGACCAATGCATTGCTAAACTCAGGAGTTGCCCAAGACCCCCTGAGCATCCGCTGTCACCCCCAGGTCAGTCTGTCCCAGGAAGAGCTGCAGGCCCTGGGCAGTGCCATCGGCGTGGTGACACAGAGCAGGCCCGAGGGAGAGCTGGCAGGAGGTGACACTGGGACCGTCACTGTGGCCAGCACCGATGGCACCGAGGCGCAGGAGGTACACACAAAGCTGGCACTGTCCCTGCTTCCTCTGCTAGAAAAGAACTGCATTTTCTTTTAAAACATGGTCATCTGAACTTTTCCCAGGTGACCATAGTCGCTTCTGGGGCAGTGGTGTCAGAGGAATCGGACATCGCCCTGCTCTGTCATCAGCAGGTGGCATTGCTGGCCACCTCCCACGGCACCCACATTGCTGTGCAGGTACCACATAGCACTGTCCCCTTCACTCCCTGGCCACCTGCTGCCTGCAGCACTTGCCCTCTGGCCCTGCTGCATTGCTGCTTGCCCAGGGGCCTTGCTCCTTGATTCCCAGATGCTCTGTGTGCAGAGGACAGCAGGGACGTCCTCCTGTGATTGCAGAATGCTCCTTTGTAAACAGCCCTTCTGCCCCTCTGCTTCACACCTGTGTCACCCACCTGTGTCACCCACCTGTGTCACCCACCTGTGTCGCCCCTCTGTCCTGCTGAGAGCCACCCTGAGCTGCCTGTTGGGGGTTCAGCCCTCATTCTCTCTCTCTCCCTTCCCTCCCCCAGCTGGAAGAGCAGCAGAGCCTGGAGGAAGCCCTCAGCATGGCCACGGCAGTCATCCACTACGAGCCAGTGCCACCAGCCACAGCCCTGCCGGAGAAGGGGAGCTGAGGCCCGCGGAGCAGCCGGGGCAGGGCAGGGGCAGCCCCCGCCTGCCGTGGGCAGGGGTGGTGGGTGCTGCAGGACGTGGGGCAGGGGCAGTGTCTGGGCCAGTGCCAGTGTGTGCCCTGTGCCAGCCGGGACACTGACGGGGCAGCACGGGGCTGCTGGGGTACCCTGTCTGAAGGGCTCTTCTCTCCAGGGAGAGAGGGCAAATCCACTGGACTGCTGCCTGCTCCTGGGCTCTGAGCAGCAGCTCCTTTTTGAGGGGCATTTCCTGCCCTCTCCCTCTAGGAATGGTTCAACAGCTCCTCTTTCTTGTTGCCCACCCCTCCAGCTCAGGGGCCAGTGGGCAGCACATGCACAGAAGCAATAAAGGCCCATCAGAGCAAGCCCAGGCTGTCCTGAGCTGGGTATGGAGGGTGACCAGTTCCTGCCATTGGAGCCAGCACTGGGATGGCTCTAGCAGTATTTCTCCCATCTCTTTTTCATGTTCCTTTCTCAAGCAAAGCTTCCATGGCAGACTCCTTAGCTGTGGAGCAGAGCTGCCAGCACTTGCCAGGAGCTGAGCTAGACCTGGATGTAAATGCTGAGTTGAAATTAAAAATTAAAATGTTTGTTTTTAAAAGGACCCCTCTTCTCTTTGGTGGAAGCTGGGAGGGGGTGGGATGGATGTTGATGATTAGCAGCTGTAAGAATTAAGGACATTGAGGAGATTTGTGGAATTCACCAAACATGTCCTGCCAAAGTAGCAGCTGTCCCACAGGAGGGCTGGGAGCAGGGTGAGCTGTACCCTCTGAGCCCTCAGCATGTGGCTTGGAGGGGTTAAGACTTGTCCCTGAAATCTCACATCAGGCCTTGGCTCTTCCAGGGACCCCTGCAGGCCTAGATTTAGGGAACTGTGTCTGTGAACACATCCCCTGAGCTGGGAGAGAGAGACCTGGGCTGGTGTCCTGCCTGCACCGGTGGCTTCGACCCCTCCACTGCCCCAGGTGCAGGGTGGACAGACCTGGAGACCCTTGAGATCCTCGAGTCCAGCTGTGAACCTGAGCCTGGCACAGGCTCCCAGCAGTCTCCCGGGGCGTTTTTCGGACATCCCAGAGCAGTCTGTAAAGAAGGATTTTATCCACGGGCACGGAACGGGCACAACCCGAGAAGGATGCCACAGGCTGAGTCTCCGCTCGCCTGCTGCGACCGATCCCTTCCAAAGGCAGCGCTCCCGCTGCGAGGGGAAGCCGCTACTTGAGCCAGGGCGGGGATTTCTCTCCCCAAAACGCAAATTACGACGGACCTTTCGATCTCTGGGCCGAGCTGAGCAGAGGCTCGGTGAGCGGCGATGGGGCCCGGGGGGTTCCCGGGGCGCCCCGAGCAGGCGGCGCTCCCGCCCCACGGCCCGCCCGCCCGGGCGGCTCCAGGAACCGGATCCGCGGGCTCGGCAGAGCCGCCGCCGCCGCCGCCAGCCATGGACCTGCGAGCCGAGCTGCTCAAGTCCATCTGGTACGCCTTCACCGCCCTGGACGTGGAGAAGAGCGGCAAGGTGTCCAAATCGCAGCTCAAAGTGAGTCCCCGGGGAGCTCGGGCAGCACGGACGGAGGGTGGGCAGCGAGGGGTGAAGCGAGTCCGGGCTGCTTTGCATCCCCGCGGGTTTCCACGGAGAAACTGTTAAATATTGAGGTCAATAAGATCTTGTTGTTGCCTCTACGCTTGTTCTGGTGAAGTTCTCAGGCTCTGTGGCATCTCCCTTTAAAAAAGGAGGTAGGCTCAAGTGTGTTTTCTAGGTGAAAATGATAAATCTAAATTTTAGTTATCAGTTTCTTGTGCTTTTTATGGTCAACTAAGAGCTCAAACTCTGTTTACATTTTCTTGCTTGCCAGAGCATCTGTGTTTCTCCTTGCTGAGTCAGTGGGTTGGGAGGTAGGGACAGGTTGTTTTTAAACAAAAACTCCTCAGTGGTGTGACCAGAAATAACACAGCACTTTAAAAAACTCTCCGCTTTCCCCTCTCCCCACTCTTAGCAGCTTTCAGAGGGCTCATGCCCTCAGCTCCTCATCAAACCCATCATAGCTTTAAAAACCTTTTTGTCTGCCCCCAGGCCAGGGTTGCTGGAACCCACCAGGGAGCCCCTTGGCTCTGAGAATAATTGATTTTTTAACCTTTGCAGACGGTGGGAATGTTTTTTTTCATCTGTTTTGGTTCCTAGGCTGGCACTGGGGTTGGAAATGCTGGTTGGTTCCAGGGTCTGAGATGAGAGACCTAAGCAGGAACGTGCTTAGCACAGGGAGGTATTGCGTCAGGACTTGGCAGCTGCTGCCAGTCTGCAAGATTTGAACCACTGCAAAAAGACCCACTTTTCCTCTAGTCCCTCTATTTTATAGGGCTTCCCCAGGACAGACGGCAGGGAAGGTGCTGGGCTTTGGGAGGGGTGTGTGTTTTACCCCAGAATTAGTTTTGTTAGCAGCAATCTGGAGGAGAAGCAGCGAGAGGCAGATTCTTCCTGCTCAGCCTTTGTGGCTGAGAGCTTTTGGCTGCCCCCAGAACTCGTGGCATGTGCCCTGCGAGCCACGCTCACCTGCTAAAACCGTAGAAATAGCTGAAGGAATTAAGGAAAATCCTAAAGTAGGCCAGAGCTTAATTCAGTTTGCTAATTCCTGAGAGGGGCTGCTGTGCTCCCTTCACAGTGTCCCCTGCACCACTGCTCTGGGTCCAGAGCCTGGCCCAGGCATGGGATGGACCCAAAAGCACCAGCAGTGCTTGTCTTGGGAGATCTTTTTCACCAGTGATGATGTTGAGGCCACAGAGACTCAGTTTTTAATGGCAGTTTCATGGAGAGTTCATGCAGGGTCTGCAAACCGTGGTGTAGGAGCTGTGGTGATGGCATCTCCGAAGTGACTTTACCCAGGGGGACACTTGAGAGGGGAAGGGATGTTCTCCCACGCACCTTCAGTGACGGAATGGGTTGGCAGCAGGTCATTGAACAGCAAAGCTCAGCTCTGGATGACTTTCCCACTGTCTCCAGGCCAGGGCGAGCTTGTTTCCACCCCCAAAACCACTCGAGTTTGCCCCTGCCTACACAAGCCAGCCGCTGTTCAGTTAGGAAGGAATCTGGGGTCTTGCAGCTCTGAGCAATAAAGCCACCGAGCCCTCTCCAAACCCTTCCAGGGCTGCTGAGCCGGGCTGTGCTCTGCTCCCTCACCCGGGCGTGTTGCTGCACGAAGGGTCTTGAACAGGAGTTGGGAGAGCACCGGGTTTGCACCCACAGCCCCAGAGCTGGCTGGGAGCGTCCTGGCACAGCGGGGGCTGGCGGCCGAGCCCCGGCCACGCTCCAGGCAGTGGCTGGGAACGTGCCGGGGTTTCCAGCGTGAAGAGGCAGCTGTGGGAGGCCTTGGGCTCCTGGCAGGGGCACTGCGCAGGCAGGCGTGTGCAGATGCCGCTGTGAGTGTAGGTGTGTGAGTGCACAGGAAGGAAGGACAGTTTGCGGTCGGGTGCTGCGCGCCCAGCGAGGTCGGGTAGTTTTTCTCCCAGCACAGGCACCAGCTCTGCTCTTGGGAAGCGTTTGTGCTCTCAGTGCCGTTCATCCCCTCCCTGGCTGGGAGGGCTGTGGATGCAGGATGAGGTGTGGTCCCTCAGTGTGGCTGGAAATACCGAGCACTGCCCTGGTGCTTTTGGGCACCTCTCATGGGTGATGGGTGTGACAGCGGTGGGAGAGGGTGGAGAACAGAAACAAGGCTGGTGCTCAGAGAAATCCAGGGCAATAGGAGGAGTCAGGCAGACCCCTGGCTGCCCCTCTGGCCAGCCCCTGCGTGCCACAGGGGAAAGGTTGTACCAGCAAACTGCTTTCGTAGCACCCCTTTCCCCTGCTGTTATTCTCCTGCTCCTGTCACTGTTTCATAGCCTGCAAGGGTTTCTCACCTCTCCTGTCTGCAGTCATGCCAGCATTGACCAGGTCAGGGCTTTCCTCTGTTTGTGAGAGGAGGGGCTTTGGGTCACAGGGTGCCAGGGTGGGTGGAAGGGCCCAGGGTGTCCCCCAGGGTCGGGGTCACAAGTGAGACCTCACAGGGCTTTCTAGGGGTGCACTGGGAGGAGGGGTGAAGGATGGAGATGAGGGCCCACATTAGAAACACAGAATGGGATATGATTCCCAAACTTTGAATACATCCTGATGGATTTATTACCATCCTGGAGGATGTCCATGATATTCCCAGGCCTTTCCACCACTGTGTGGACCCTGGGGCTGCACTGAGCCCCAAAAGGCATAGCTGTAGCAGCAGTGCTCGGGGCTACAGCCCTGTTGTGTGAGCACAGGGTGGAGTCCTGCTGATCCCATTGGTCCAGAGGGTGGAAGAGAATGAAAATCTGGTTGGGCAAGAACTGTCTCCAGCTGCAGCAGCCATCATGGCCTCAGGCAGCTCCTCTCCTGCTGGGAGGAAATTTCCAGCCCTGCACAGAGGAGTGGGGATGCTGTTCCATCTCCTCCAGCCCCTCTCTCTTGAACCCTTGGCAAGCTGCATTGGCAGATCCTGGTGCACTGGGGAGGTGTGGGACACTTTTTTAACCATCTCCTGATTCTGGGATGTAAAGGCAAGGAGAGCACCACTGCCCAGCATCACAAGGTGCTCATGGGCAGCCTTGCTTCAGGCTTTCCAGCACATGGGAAATCCGTGAGCTTGTAAACATGATTTATTTGGGGGGATTTGAACAAAACCGGCTTGTCTTGCTGAGTATTTCTGGTGACGGTGTGTCTCCAGATCTCCATTGTCTGCTTCCATTCCAGACAAAATGTTTGCTTAGTTTCTCACCAGTCTTTCCTATTTCCATGTTTCCATCTTTCTCTGCCCCCAGCAGACAGTGGCTGCTGCCAGGCTGGGCCGTGGTTGTGTCAAATGCATAGCTTGGGGTAGCTTATCAGCTTTTCTAGATCAGAGCAAGTCCTGTTTGCTCTGAGGGATTTGAAACAGCCCTTTCAAGAAAGAAGTTCCTCATGTGCCAAGAAAAGAAACTAACGTGGAAAAATCCTCGATTTTTGCCTGTTTCTAAATGATTCTCTAAGGTTTACATTTGGAAATTATACCAAACCCAAACCTTGACTCAATGCTGTGGCTGCTGGGAGGTGATGCCATGCAGGGCACAGTCCCCAGGGGGGTGAGTGAGGGGGTGGCACCTTGGGGATGTGCTGGGGCAGGGCTGGAGATTGTTCACCTTCTCACCACCCCCTGTCCTTGGCCAGGTGCTGTCTCACAACCTGTACACAGTGCTGTGCATCCCCCACGACCCTGTGGCACTGGAAGAGCATTTCCGTGATGATGATGATGGGCCAGTGTCCAGCCAGGGCTACATGCCCTACCTCAACAAGTACATCCTGGACAAGGTGAGTTCCTTGGTCATCCCCCAGACCTGCTGTTCCTAACACGAGGACATTGAGGTTCCTGGGAGCTCCCCTTAGTTCCTGGAAATCACATGCCTTGGTGGGTGGAAAGAGGGTGCAGCGAGAAGGGGACTGCTCAGGTGAATGCCAAAATGAGTGAGAAATGTTTAATACTCAGTGTCTCCCTGGCAAGGATGAAGTCACCTCTTTACGTCACAGCTCTGGATGGAGCAGCATGTCTGCCCGCATTTCCTGAAGGGCTCAGAGAGAGAAATCAGCCCCTTTTATCCTTTCCAGCCAAGCTCAAATTTGAGGTGTGACCTCATTTGGCAAAGAGGAGAGGGAGGAGGATGAGGTGCAAGCAGGAGCAAAGTTGGGGTAGGCAGGGGCTTTCTCCCTTCTTTCTGCAGTTCAAAGACACCTTTGTCTGGCACAGCCAGAGGTTGGTCTGTGGGTGCTGTTTCCTCCAGGCATGTGAGGAGAGAAAGAATGACTGACAGCTTTCTTCCACTGTGTGCTCACAGAAAGGGGCCAGAGCTGCTTGCAGTAACCCTTTGCTCCCCTGGCTCTCCTGGTGTTCTTGTCCCTGTGCCAGTCCCTGTTCTTGTCCCTGTGCCAGTCCCCATCCCTGTGCCCATCTTTGCCTTGCCCAGAGCTGGCAGCAGCAGCCCAGCCTGGTCCAGCAATGCTGATCTTGGCTGCAGGGATCTGGTCTGCAGCAAGCAAGGGCAAAGCCTTTCCCAGCTCCTTCAGCCCTTGGGCACTGCCCAAGGTCAGCCCAGCCCAATCTCCCCATCACAGAGTAGCCAAAGTCCTTCCAGTTGCCCACATGGTTCTTTGGGAAGTGATCTTTAAACCCACTTCTTCTAGTTTCACCATGGCTAATAGAATCCCAGAGGCAGCCTGAAAAGGGAGAAGTGGGTTTTCCTAGTAAGAGAAGCTTTTAGCTTTTGCCACCCAAATGTTTTCCTCCAGCTTTGCTGCTACAGGCCACAGTTTGCTCCTGTGCTCACACAGCTGGGATAGAGCACCCAGGGACAGCCAGAGCTCCTCTGATCCCCATCACTCTTCACCCATCTGCACCACACGTGCTACCTGGGGCAGCCCACAGCTCACAGCAGCAGGGGCGAGGCTGGTGGAGGCACCATTCCTGCTGGCTGCCCTTGGGCCAGCACTTCCCTTCACTCCTCAGTTCTTCTTTGTGGTTGAATGGGATAACAAGAAACCCCAAACCATGGAGGCACTGGGGAGGTGGGCTTGGAGAGCTCCACACCATCCTGCCTGTGCTGCACCTCAGGGTTCCTGCTGGTGCTGCAAATCACCCCATGCTTCTCTCTGGACAGATTTTAGGAGTGAGAGTTTCTTCTCTCCAGCACTTCCTCCCCCAGAACTCCCCTCCGTAGCTTCAGCTCCCCACTCACCCCCTGACTCCTGCCTGCAGGTGGAGGAAGGCGCTTTTGTCAAAGAAGATTTTGATGAGCTCTGCTGGACCCTGACGGCAAAGAAGAACTACAAACCCGACCGGAATGGGAACAGTGTTATCTCCCACCAGGATGCTTTCAAGCTCTGGTGTCTCTTCAACTTTCTGTCTGAAGACAAATACCCTCTTGTCATGGTGCCAGATGAGGTAGGACCTGCGTCTCCCTCCACCCCTGTCCTCTCAGGGCTCCATGTGCTGGCAGAGCCCTGTTTGTGGGTGACACATCCCACTATCGCTTCCTGGCATGTCCCACTGCATCCTGCAAACGTGGTGTTCGAGGGGATGAGAGGGAGGAGGCTGGAGCTGGGACAGGGGGGCTCTCTGCCCTGGACCCCCTGCCCTGTGCCCACCCCCACTGCCCAGGGAGAAGAGGGGGCTTTAGAGGGGAGACCCCTCCAAAGTGCTGCAGCCTCTCCTGCCTAGGGAGCAGTGGCAGAGCAGACCTGGCTGTCCCCTCCGTGGCCACTGCCACCCAGTGCTCAGCCCCTGCCCAGCAGAGTGTTAAGGGTGAGGTGCCAGCCAAAGAAAATAATCTCCAGAAATCTCCAAATTCCACAGCATTTAGGGGGGAAGGTTCTCCCTTTCCCTGGGGTAAGATTAAACCTGCATGAGAAGGCAGGCAGATCTGGGGAGAATGCACAAGTGCAGAAGCCTAGAGTGGCCTCAGCAAAAGGAACTTGGCAGGGCAAATGGCTGCTGTTGTCTTCTACCCCATCAGCCTCCTGAGATCAGCAGAAAAGTCAAAATTAAAAAAAAAAAAAAAAAAAAGAGAAAAAGGCAAGAAACACCATGCTGCACAGACGTAGCAGGGCAACCGCACTTCCTGTGCCCTGGGAGAGGTGTTTCCTGTTCCCCAGATCATGAAAAACTGAATCATCCTGAGCAACTGCATTCAATTCTTGCCCTTCTTACAATTAAACGACATAAAAAATCCAGCTGGGTGCAGGAACCCTGCTGTGTGTCACCTTCCTGCGTGGCTCCTTGCAGTCACCCACCAGTCTCAGTCCCCAGACTGTGGGCAAGAGAGCTGGCAGCAAAATTTGAGCTGGGATAAGTTTCCCCACACCATGTCAACCACCTTGACCTTTTATTTGCAGTTTTAAAATGATGCTCATCTTCATATGGATCTGTCCCCCTGCTCCTCCACAGTGATTTTTGGAAAGCAGTGGTGCTGAGCTCCCTGTGGCATTTGAGACATCAGTCCTGAATGGGGCTCAGCAGTGCTGTATTCCCTCAGGCTCTTGACTGCTACGAGGTTTCTTACTCTGCAGACAAAGCAGCCAAAACACCCCATCCTTGGGGTTAAAAGGAAAAACCTCCCAGTAGAGGTCAAACTAACCCAGTTCCAGTCTCCTGAGCCAGCCTGCTGCCTGGGATGCCTCAACCATCACAGAGGGTTGAGATGGAAAGAGATGTGGCCTTGGGCTCTCCAAAATGGGTCAATGGGGTGAGGACAGCTCTGGCTTCTTCCTGTCACTGAGTGTCCCCCTCCCCACAGGTGGAGTACCTGCTGAAGAAGATCTGCACAGCCATGAACGTGGAGCTGAACTCCTGCGAGCTGGAGGATTACCTGTCCCAGGAGCCGCAGGGGCAGGGCGGGCTCACGGTCTGGCAGTTCCTGGACATGGTGAACTCGAGGAAGTTCCTAAGAGGCATCGAGCAGGAGGCCATCAGCATGGCCGTGGAGGAGGTGTACCAGGAGGTCATCGAGGATGTGCTCAAACAGGCAAGGAGCCCACATATTCTGGGGCACAAGCTCCATGCTGCTCCCACCCCGTTTTGATCTCCGTGTCTCTCGGGTGCAGGGCTACCTCTGGAAGAAGGGCCAGCTGAGGAGGAACTGGTCGGAGCGGTGGTTCATGCTGAAGCCCAGTGCCCTCTGCTACTACATGAGCGAGGAACGGAAGGAGAAGAAGGGGAGCATCGCGTTGGACAAGCACTGCTGCGTGGAGGTACAGCCCAGGGCAGCAGCTCAGCTTGGGGACAGCAGACCCTGCAGACCCCTGGAAGGGAGATGCAAGAACACACAATTTCACATCCATGAGCATGGGAGAGCCAGTCCTGTGGCTGAAGACGGGGGGATGAGGTGGGATGCAGGGGGTAACAACGTGCTGTGTCCTCTCCCTGCAGATGTTGCCAGACAGAGATGGGAAGAGGTGCATGTTCTGTGTGAAGACCTTGTCCCGCACCTACGAGATGAGCGCCTCCGACACCCGGCAGCGCCAGGAGTGGACACTCGGTCTGTGCCCATCCCACGCCCCTTCCCCAGCTTCCCCGTGCCCCCTGCATGTCCCCACTGACCGTGCCCTCCCTCTCCAGCCATCCAGACAGCCATAAGGCTGCAAGCAGAGGGAAAGAAGTCCCTGCACAAGGACCTGAAGCAGAAGCGACGAGAGCAGCGGGAGCAGCGGGAGCAGCGCAAGGCGGCCAAGGAGGAGGAGACACAACGGCTCAAACAGCTGCAGGAGGAAAAGGAGAGGAAGCTGCAGGAGCTGGAGCTGCTCAAGGAGGCCCAGAGGCAGGCAGAGATCCTGCTGCAGGAGGAGGAGCAGCGGCGGAGGCAGCAGCACGAGGAGATGCAGAGGACCCTGGAGATCCAGCTGCGGGAGGCTGAGCAGGTGGGTGCATCCCACAGGGACTGCGGTGCTCACAGGGTGGCTGCTTCCTTCTCCTTCCCTTGCCCAGGGCAGCCCAGGGGTTTGGATGAACAGCGCTGCTGCCACCCATCACCTCTGGGCTCTGTTGTGCCTGAGACCCCTTTGAGCAGGAGATGAGGACAACCTGCCTCAAGGGGCTTTGGTTGGGGGACAGTGAGAGGCAAGTGCTGGTGCCAGGCCAGACAGGGAGCCCATTTCTGACCTCACATCTAGCACTGGCTCCAAATGACACAGCCTGTCTCCTGAGCAGGGAAACAGTTTTGCTTTGGACCTGTCACTGTGGGCTGCCCCTGCTCTGGGCTGCTCCACCCAGTGGGCCTAAGTGGGTTCTGGGGACACTGGTGCTGGCCTGGCCAGCTGATGGCTCCTGTCCCCGCAGGCTCGTGCCTCCATGCAGGCAGAGATGGTCCTGAAGGAGGCAGAGGCAGAGCGGCAGCGTAAGCGCATCCTGGAGCTGGAGGACATGCAGGAGAGGCTCCAGGAAGCCCTGCAGCAGGAGGTGAAAGCACGGCAGGACGAGGAGGCTGTGAGATATGCACAGGCCAGGTAGGACTGGGGCATCCCTGCCCCTCCCTGGGCAGCCCTGCTCCCAGGGCACATCTCCAGGGCATGGGGATGTGCTCGCCAGGGCAGCTCAGTGCTCCCGGGTACGGGGATGTGTTGGTGACTTCCCAGTATGCAGGCTGGGGCGGGAAAACGGGTGGAAGAAGTGGCAGGGGGACATCCTCACCTCTTGCTCTTCATTGTCAGGCTACTGGCTGAGGAAGAGGAGAAGCTGAAAGAGCTAATGAAGCTGAAGGAGGAGCAAGAAGAATATATCATCAAAACTCAGAGGGAGAAGCAAGTCCTCAAGCAGGAGATGGAAAACAAGAACAAGTGTCTGGAAGAGGCGCAGAAGCAGCTGGAAGAAGTGAGAGTGAACAGGCAGCGGGTGGACCAAGACGTCATGGTGAGCATCACGTCTGCGCCACATCTCTTCACACGGGGGACTTTCCAGCCCTCCCAGAGTCACCTCCATACTGGGGAGGACCAAGCTGGAATTGCCATGAGGGTTTCTGAGCTGTGCCATGTGCAGGCACAGCGTGATGCTGTGGCTGAGACAGGACAAGGGTGTCCTGCCCCGTGCTGGTGTCAGTGGGAGAGTGTTGAAGGGAGGAGGGTTACAGGGGGAGCAGAAGGTCTAGAGGAGAGTGAACTGAGTTTCCATCCCAGAGGGAACCTCCAATCCAGGCTTTCTCAGGGAAGGGAAACCCATGCCCACAGTCCCAGATGAGGGGCAGTGGGGCAGCAGCTCAGCCCTTCCCTCCATCCCCTGCCAGGCGGCCCAGCGGAAGCTGCGACAGGCCAGCACCAACGTCAAGCACTGGAACGTGCAGATGAACAGACTGATGCACCCCATCGGGCCAGGAGGTAGGAGACCAGCTGACCCAGCTGACCACCCTTCCCTGGACCCCCTGAGTGCAGCCATGCTGGGGCATGAGCCCAGACCCCCACCCATCTTCCCCTTTTGGGGGGCATCTGCTGGCTGGAAGGACTCTGATAGAAGATATTGCAATGCCTCCTGCAAGGAGGGACTCCACAAACCTTTTTGGAGTCAGTTTGGGCCCCAGGTAAACAACTGTCTTTTTCTGTTCACCCCCAGACAAGCGAACAAACGTGAGTGGAGGAGTCTTCGCTGGCTACCAGCCCCTTCTGTCACGGAGAGATTCTTCCCTCAAACTCAAGCTGAGGGTGGAGGATAAAGGCAGTGATCCCACGAGGGAAAACAGCAAGGAAAACGTGAGCAACGGTGGGAACAGCAGTGCGCTGCCATCTCCAGATGCGGACACCATGGCCACAGAGCCCACCAATTAGCCCAACAGGATGGCAGAGCCCAGCTGGGCATGGCAGGGCTCAGCTTGTCCCTCCAAGTGGACAGTCATTGTGGCCACCTCTGGCTGGAGCCAAAGTGGGGACCAGCACAGAGCCTACAGGGGACTGCATAAGGCAGAGGTGCTCCCATTTCCATCTAAGGGCTGCAACCACCACGTGCCAGGAGGCTCAGGCAACCCAGTGCTGAGAAGAGGCCAGTGGGACCTTCTCCTCTGGACTGCTGGACTCAACTCCTCATGCTCTGTTTCACACCCTGTACTAAAAAAGAGCCACTGATGGGTCGGGACCCTGTGGCCCAGGGCTGCAGTTTCCTCTTGGTTTCTACAACAACCCTTCTGCATCACTCACTGCTCCAGGGTGTGGAGCCTTGCCACCAGCCAAGACACCTGGACTGACCAAGCAGGGCCTTCTTGTCACCCCACACCACACCAGGTGTCTCTAACTACAGCCACCACTGTATTCCCTGGCGGTGGCTGTAAGTACTGGAGTCACTTAGCAGAAACTAACAACCAATAAATAAAGCTTTTGGAGCCACTGGCCTCAGACCTCCTGCCCCACACACCAGCAGCCCTGCAGGCACCAGCCCTCTTTCCTTGGCAGTGCAGGGTTTGGTTTCGTTTCCCCCTGTGGGAAAGCGCCCTTTGAAAGCAGTCAGCCACAACCTGTGGTAAATGGCCCCACCAGCAGATTTCAGGTTGGTGTGTAGGGGGCCAAGAGGGGCACAGAAAAAACCAAAAAGCCCCAATAACGCGCCATCATTTGGGTTAGTTTTTCAAGCACCTCTGTATAAATACAGTCCCAGTCACCTGTGCCTTTGGAGTCTGGGGCATAGAGCCAGGGTCACCTCTGGAACAGGCCCTGGGAGCAAGCTCTGCACCGACTCCGTCTCTGCTCTATTCTCGGAGACGAGCTGAGTTCGTTGGGGAGATTATGATCTGTTTCCTCTCGGGCCTCGAACGGCGCTCTCCCCGTTCTCACAGCGTTTCTCAGTTTTTTTCCACCGTGGCCGAAGCGGCCCCGGGACAAAGCGCTCAGTGTGTGCCCGGGCTGCGGGGGGGCCCGGCCCCGGCCACCGCGGCCGCGCTGACGCACGGCGGGGGCACGGGCAGTGCAGGGGCCGCAGGTCAAATGCATCACCTCCGCCTCCTTCCCTCTGCGCTGGGACACAGCGGGGTGGCCCTGAGCCCTGGGCCGTCCCCTTGTGGGGTCCCCGCCTGCTCCGCACCATCCTGGCCAGACCACTTGGACGGACACGGGATCCCGCCACTCTGCGTGGGTTTTCTGGGCAGAGTGAGCTCTTCCCAGCTCTGCCCTGAGACTGGGCTATTATGTGCTGTTGAGGCGTGAGGGGGCTGCGGTGCGAATTGCTGGGGGCGAAAGGGGTAACTAGCGCTGCTCGGGCTCCTCGGGCTCGGAGCCAAACCCCCCTAACCCGAGGCTGCCGCCATATTGGGCGGCCCTCAGGGCGCTCCGCCCCCAAAGGCCCCGCCCCCAGAGTACACCACTGGCAGCGCCTACATTTCCCATGAGGCCCCGCTCTCCCGCGGGGTTGCCGTGCGGGCGGCTCCCGGCAGGGGGCGGTGCGGCGCGGCGCGAGGGGAGGGGCGGGGCCGTTGCCGTGGTGACGCGGGCGCGAGACCCCCCCGGCGGCGGCGGCGATTGGCCGCACGCGCGCGCGGGGTGCGGTGGCGTCAGGGCGTGCGCGGTGACGCGCGGGGCCGGGGGTGACGGGGCGGGGGGGGGGCGACGGCACGAGCGGGGCCGCGCGCGAGGTGAGCGGGGCCGGGGGGAGCGCGAGGGAAGGGCGGGCGGGAGGGACCGGGGCCGTGAGGGGCGGGAGGCGTCAGGGGCAGAGCGTGTGGGGAGTGTGAGGGATGGGGGATTGCGAGGGGCTGTGAGGGACGTGCGGTGTGAGGGGCTGGAGCTGTGAAGGACGTGCAGTGTGAGGAGCGGGGGCTGTGAGAGGCTAGGGGTGTGACAGGGCTGGGGCAGGGGGTGTGAGGGACTGGGGTTAGTGCAAAGGGGACATGGGTGTGAAGAGCTGGGGCGTGAGGGGCATCAGCGACTTTAGGCTGTAGTTCCTCTTGGGAAATCAGGGGAGACTGAGGACGGGACATGGCTCACACGGGAGGAGGCTGAGGGGGACGGTGTGTCTGTCTTCTGTGCCAGGGTGGGGTGGTGGAGGGGGAATTGGCCTGAGGATTGAGGGTACCAAGCACCGTAGGAGCCTGGGGCTGGAAGAAGGAGAAGCAAGAGGGTCAGGATGGAGCTTGAGCAGAGCATCCGGTGAGGGCTGCTCCAGGAGGAAGGATCTGAGAGTCTTTTCTCATCCTTTATATCTGCCCATTCCACTCCTTCCTTCCCTGAGATGCCAGATGAAGGACATGCCTGTGGGAAGGAATCAGATGTGTGCAGGGTCCGGACAATGCCCGTCATGGTGCTGCAGAGGGGTCTGAGCAGTGGCTGCCCCATGGATCAGAGTCCCAGGGCTGCTTGCAGTGTTGATCTCTAAAACAGTGACCTGTGGGTTGAGGCAGCCCATGGCCCATTTCTTGTTTCTGCTCTACTCTCCTTTCCTCCTGCCCTCTCCATGCAAATCCCTTATTGCCTTCAGCGGAGTATCCTCTTCTGCACAAACATGCTCCAGGCTGAGGTGGGAGTTTTCCTGATGACTTGGCATGTGTCAGCCAGGGACAGCAGAGGAGGCATCCAGGTGGGATGTGCTGGCAGGTTCCCTCCATGCCCTGCTGAGCTGGTACAGGTGTTGCCTTGTGTGTGGTGTGATGGGCATGTCCTGGCATTTAGCTGTGAGCGGGATAAGGTGAGCCAGGCATTTAGTTTTAATTCTCAGGTGTCTGGCAGCAGCAGCAGAGCTCTCTGGTCTGCAATGAGAGAGAGCTCAGGGTGTGATTTGTGCACTCCCTGCATGTGATTCAGCCCTCATTGACAGTGTCAAGGCTAATGCTGTGTTACTGAATTGGGATGAGGTTTATTGCTGGTGGAGGTGGAGAAAGCCACCTCCTGATGTGCCAGGAATGACTTTAGTATTGTTCTTTGTCAGAGAGATTAAAGAGAAACTTTGTCAGGATTGTTTAGAAAACTATCTTCCACAGTAGGGGAGAAGGGATGAGAAACCTGCTCTGCTGTGAAAGTGAAGCTCCTGAGGGCGATTTTGTGGCTCTACTGAGGCAGAGGCTGGTGCTGGATCCACTCCTGGCAGATCTCCAGGCTTTCCTCAGCCCCCACCTCTAACCAGAGGCAATCAATGCCTTCAAGAGGATGTGGCTTTGACATCACTGATTGGGAAATCCTGATGTGATTGATGCTCCAGTGCAAGTGCCTTGGAATCTCACACTTGTGCCCTCCTCTGGATGTGCCTTGATCCTGAAGGGAACACCCTCCACTCTCAGGCCAGGGGGATCCTCAGCTTTTGAGGCAGGGGGTTCATGGTCTTTGTTCATCTCTCCCAGGCAGCAGCAGCTGCCACTGCCGTGTCAGACCTGGAAGGATGTGCTGCACTGGGGGCTGCTGCCGAGCTGCCCGGCCTGGTAGGGGCTGGTGATGCTGGTTTGTTGCTGGTTTATTTCTGGTCCTCAGCTGCCTCACAAGTTGTCCCATGTCAAGGGCAGCGATACAAAACGGGGCTTTTCTGTTGGAGTGGGAGGAGCAGCTAAGCCTGGGTAATGTCAAGGAGGGTATGTGGGTGCAAATAGCATCGTGTTCACAACATCTTTGTTTAATGTTTTAGTCCAGTTAGTCTGCATAACTGTCTAAAAATAGGACATATTTTCTCTAAGTCCTCTAGTTCAAAGCCTCATAAGCCATTTTTTTCCAGCATAAGTCTCTTCCTTCTGTTTTGAGCCTGAAATTCATACAAGGCAAAGTTATCAGGAAAACCAAGAAGAGTGAATGAACTCCGTTGAATCCTTAAGTTTCAGCCACCCAAGAGGAAGTTCATTAAAGTTGCAGCAACTTTCTGGCAGCCTCTTGAAGGTGAATTAAGCAAGCTGGGTAAACAAGCAGCCTTGTGGCCACCATAGACCTTTTTCTAGCATCAACTTTGTGCGTTGTCATAAGAGCTCAGGGTCATCAGCCTGTGGCTGCAGGTGACTTAAAGCAAAGGTGACATCCATGGTTAGGGAATGGGGCTGTCTCTGCTGGGACACCCCAGGGTTTGCTCAACCTCCTGGTCTTGGGACAGATGCTGCCTGTGGCAGCGGCCCCCTGGAGCCACCCTGGCCCAGGGTTCCAGCGTGCGAAAGAGGGAGTGTGTGTTTAAATTTCAGAGCTGCTGCTGGACCCAGCCCAGTGCTCTTAGCAGCATAAATATCTGGCCTTCAGCACAGCCCTGGAATCTGCTCTGTGTCCTCCTGCAGGTCGCTCCAGGTCCTGGCTGTCGGTGCTGACATGGTGACCGGGCGGTGGCTTTCAGCGGCAGGCAGACGGGGACAGCTGCTCCGCAGAGGTAACCCTTCCCCTTTGCATGTGGGCCAGGCATTTAGCAGTGTTTCTAAAAACTAGGGCTAGGGAAGAGCCTGGGAAAAGCAGTTTGCTTCCAGCAAGTTTCACTCTGTCCATGAGCTTAAACTTCCTTCAATTTCATTTTAAATTTAAACTCCATACCTTACTTTTGTTCGGTTTCTGAACATGATCTTACGGATTTCTTTAGGAATACACTGTGAGGACCATGGTCTAATCCTGTTCTCCTCAGCTGGCTCTTGCTGTCAAAGCACAGTGACATAACATTTCATTATTTCACTGATGTTTATGACTGAAATTGGCTATTGTAGATGAGGGAGGGCACGTGAGATCCAGGGCTGCACGTGGGTAACCAATCACCCAACAATCCCACTCACCACCCAGCAGTGGTGCCGTCGGTGTCGGACAAAGCTGAGCAGGCCAGGGCAGAGGCAGGGCAGGGGTTTGGAGGAGGTGGTCAGCAGGGCCATGTCCTGCCCACAGACCTCTGCAGTGGTTCCTGGAATCAGCTGGGGCTGTCTGCACGTGGGTGTGTGTTTGCCTCAACACGGGCCTGAGGTGTTGAGCTGTTGTGGGTTCTGTGTCAGATTGGTGCAATGGTTACGCCATCTCTGTTTTGGTATTCAAGACACAGACTTCGAAGGATCTTCACAGTGTGTGGAGAGGATTTTATAATGAGCCCTGTGAGGCTTTGCTGATCAGAAGAGCATTGTTGTACAGAATTGCTTTCTGGTGTTGATGGGCTCTGTCTTTCTTCTGTGATGCCTTTTGAAAAATATGTATTTTTGTACAGTGCATCTTGTTGCCCTTTGGGGAATATTTTGTCTGTGGCTGTTGAATTATGGACTGGAAATCTGCAAATACTCTTTGGAAACTGAAGGATTGGCACAACAAGAGACTCTTGGGCTCCTCTGAACAACAGAACCTGACATACAAATGATGTTTTATTTGGGTGAGATGATGTTACAGTGCTTATGCCTGAAAGGTTATTTGCTGTCAGAGCCCAGCCTGGCTTGCCCTGACAATGACATTTTAGATATTGGGGGTTTTGTGGTTTGTACTGACTCTTTTGCTTAGACCAGGAACAAACTGATACCCACAGATTCATCAGGCTGTGTTGCTGCTTCTCATCAGGTGCTGCAGAGTAATCTCTGCTTTTTCCAGAAGTGTCTCGGTTCAGAGATGCACTGCTGCAGTAATTTTGGAGACTCTGGGAAAGTCTGGACAAGCAGAAGTGATTTCCATAGTGAGGACAAATAAGATTTTTCTGTAGAACTAGTTTTATTTTTTTGTTAATACTCTGAAATGTGCTTGCCTTGGCAGAGTGCCTGGGAAATTACTTTCCCAAAGCAGAGTTTAGAGTGGAATGATGGATGTGCCAGTATGAATCCTTTTGGTCAAGAAGATTATGAAATGCATGTTCCCCAAAATATATGTTTTGGGATGACGTTCACTGGAGCCCTGTTTGATTGCAGAAAGGGTTTAGAGCAGAACTGACTCAAGATGTATCTTAGTTTCATTATGACTTCTTGAAATACTTTAGTATTCACTGTTTCAGTCACAGTGTCTGGAAAATGTCTGTGTTCTCCAAGGCTTAGCCAAGAGCTTGTGAACATCTGGGATCGTTTTGGTCAGGTCTATTTGGCTTTGCAAAGGGCTCTGAAATGCATGTGTATGTTGGGGTGCTTTCTTGGGGACCTCACAGACAGGCTCTGCTCGAGGTTTTGAGTTTTGGGGAGTCTGGTTTGCAGGGGAATGCTGACCATGGAGGAGGAAGTGGCAGGATGAAAGCACAAGCCAGAAACACAAGTGTTTGTTAAGGTGCTGGGTCAAGCCAGAACCCACCTCTGGGGCTGGGGCATTGCCACAGCCTGGTAACCTCCACCTTATCCAAACTGCATTTCCTGATTTGTCCTGGTCTGGGAACTGGAACTTGAAATAACAAGAACCAGAACATGCATGTTCAACCCTTAACAGATATGTGGGTTGGAGACAGGGAATGGTTTTAGTGATTTGAAAGGGCGGATGAGCTGATAGGGAAGCATTTCTTTGATGGGCTGTTAAGACAGACTTTACTGCGAAACACATGCCTATCTCATTAGGACAGGCTTTGTCAGGCCTTTCCTGGCACAACTTGTGTGAGATGGCTTCAAAATAAGCAATGCCTTGTGCAGTCATCTTGTTGATGGGAATCATCTTGTTGATGGGAACCTAAGCTCAAATCCCTATCCTGCCTGACTTGTTACAAGAGTTTTTCAGTGGAACTCTTGATTTCATCTTAGTGCAATCTGGGATATTTCTGAAAATGGCTAAATCAGCTTTTCACTTTAAAGTTGTTTATGTGGATTCTGCTGGAGATGTTGGCTCTTGTTAACCCCACGAGGGCTGATGGTCAGAGACCCACATCTCTGGAAATATTCATGGGTTCTCATGTCCCTGGAGTAGAACTGGTGTTGTGGAACTTAGGGACATGGGGATCTCTGGAAAAGGGTTGTTGGTGAGCATGAACCTGAGGAGCCTGACGAGCTGCCAGCAGCTGGCTGTGTCAGGAAGCAGTAGCTGTTGGCTGGCTGTGAGCTCTGTGGCTCACCCTGTACCCCCAAGATGCTGCCAAAGGCATGAGGCTGTTATGAAAGGTGTGAATACTTTGCTCAAGCGTTTTGTTTTCTGGGGGCTGAGGCAGAAATCCAAATGGTCAGAGCACACTGTGAGTCTTGGCAGGATCACTCTGACACGGTCACTGTTCCTTTCCCTGCTGAAAAGGCAGGGGAATCTCTGTTGTCCAGGCAGCTATTGCTGTGTGAATGTGGCCAAAAATAGTAAGGAAACAGCATTCCTGACTAGTTCCCTGAGAGGATGTTGTGCTAGTTTATGTGGAAAAGTGATTGTGGTGTTCTCTGAAGGTTTTTTGACGGAGATGTGTGCAGTCAGACTGGGACCCCTCTGTTTTCCTGCCCCATTGCTGAAGGGGAGCTGCAGCAGACACAGCAATCTGCTCCCTCCGTCTCGCTGCGCATGTTCCTGGCCCTGCTGAATCATCAGAACTTGTGTCTGGGCACAATTGCTCTCTGTCAGCTGCATCCTGGGATCAGAGCAGCGTGGCTGGTGCCCAGGATATTTTGCTAAAGTCTACAAAACCAAGTAGCACTTTCCTGGGAGTCCAAGTGTAAACATAACAAAACTTACAGGCTGATGGATTTTTATTTTTCCTGGTTAGTCCATGGGATCTAAAATCTGTTGCTGCAAAGAGGAGGAGGCTTGCTATTGGTTTTGTGGGCATTTTCCTGCATCTGGGAGTACTGGCAATATAGCAGTAAAACCTAGGGCCCTGCTGAATGTTTGGTTCTAGGCAGAAGGCTGCATGTATCTGTGTGATAGTAAGTGACTCATCAGCCCACTGCCACTTTTCTGGGGAGCTGATTGCCCCTTCCAAAGCTGCAGTGGCACTTGCTGATGTCCCAGTGACCCTGAGACTTTGGGAAAATCTAAGCTGGGTGCTGGTATGTGCAGCACTGCCAAACTTGGTCTCACTGACCACCAGCAGTGCTCCCGTTCACAGCCACAGCGTGTTCCACTCGCCACTTTCCTGGAGTTCCATTTCAGCGCTGCTCTGGGTCTGTAACACCCTGTGCCCACTGTTTGCCTTGGGAAGTGGTGTTGCTGTTTCTGTGAGCTGCTCCCTCACCAGCCCTGTTCTATAATTACTGATGTTCCTGAAACCGGATCCTTCCACGTGTCCTGCTCAGGTTTGGGAGGACAAGGGGTCCCTGAGCAAACTGACTGCCTTGGAGTACAGCCAAGAGGACTTCAGCAGTTTGGGAAAGTGTCATCTTGCAGTGCTTCAGTGAATTCTGAGCCTCCAATCCACTTTTGGGATGCTAAAGGAAAGGGAAATATATCCCAGACAGCTCTGGTATACGAGTGCCAGGTTTGCAGCGTGATCCCAAAGCATTGCCACAGCTTCCCAGCCACCTCTGCTGTGCCCTGGGCTGTGGGGAGATGATCCTCTCTCCTTGCCAGACTTAATGATCTTCTCAAATAGCAGCACTTCTGTGCTGTTTCCAGCACTGAGAAGGCCCAGTGGTGTCACCTTTCCAGTACCTGCTTGTTTCCTGGCTGCTGTCCTTGCTGCAGTGGGTCAGACCCACGTGCCCCTCCTGGCCAGAGGTACTTTGGGCTGTCCTGAGTTGACCGCTAAACACAAATACCAGTCAGCAGTTGGCAGAATGAGATGTGCCAGTTTACTTCCTGAAAGTCATCCTGGAAATGCCTTGTACAGGAATGTACAACAGGAGAAGATGATCACGAGCAGTGCAGGGAGCTGACCCGGGGCTGGGCAGGCCAGACCTGCAAGTGTGACTGCAAACAGGTGTCAAAATCTGTAATACAGGAATGAACAATGACACTTGGCACTGATCTGTTGCTCTGCACGTCCAAACCATGCTGTCTCTATGAGCTAATACAGCCAGGGAAGGATCAGGAAGGAAGCACTGTAAAAATCCTGGCTTTGTTTCCTTGTGGTGGGTTTTGGTTTTGGTTGGGTTTTTTATGATCAAGGAAATGGAAGTAGAGGACTGGACCAGATTTGCTGCAGGTCATGGAGCAGCACTTCAAGTAAGAACAAACAACTGCACAGCTCTGCCCTGCCTGCCCTGCTGCCTTTCTGCCAGCATCAGCCACAGAGCCCGATGAGGGCAGGGAGCCCCTCTGATGGGAAGCTGCTGAGGGATGATTTCCCTGTCTTTCCAAATCTGCCACCTCAAGATTTTGGAGCACATCTCATGCATGCTTGCAGCTGCCAGAGCAGGGACGACTGCAGCTCCTGGAGAAGAGCAGCCTGGCAGACCCGGCTTTGCACATGGCTGAGAGTTGAGTGCCCAAAGTCTGCTATTTTTTTGTGTCTGCAATACCTCTTGCACTCTGAACAAAGCCAGCAGCAAGTTCCTTTTGGAGCAAAATGTCATGACCTGGTTTTGGGGACAGCATCGATCATGGTACAAAAAGAGATGAATCCAGCAAGTTAAACCTTTTTAATGAGCTGGGGTTTTTTTCCCTCTCAGTGCCCAGGAAGTGGCTGAGTTAAAACACGCAATAGATGTGTGATTCATTTTGGCAAGCCAGGCTGTTCAAGGCAGCTGAGGGAATCTCTTGCACCCTATGTCACAAGTCCCTGAGTAATTAGCAGCAGCTAATGATCACGGCAGCTCTGGCTGCATCCCTCTGCTTAATGAGCCCAGCACAGATGAGCACAGGTAGTGCACACCGAGCAGCCTTGGAGAGAGAATCACAGGACTGGACTTTGGGACAGGGTACAGCATCTAAGCAGATGCTTCAAGGGATAGAATCTGGCCCAGAGTGTCCATCCTGGTCAGTGCTGTGTGGGAGGGCTCTTCCTTGCTAGCTGTAGTAGTTTATTTTTGTGTGTAGCCTGCCTTGCGGCCAAGACTTTGAGTAAGGGAGGAAACACTCAGCTGGTAAGTGCTGCTGAGATCTCATTGGCTAATATGGGGGTATGCTGATCTTCCAGGAGCAAACATAAACATGTTTTCAGTCTCTTGTTTTGTACTCTTAGTTACCTTTCCTGTATTGCAGCATCTTCTTAGCTCCTATTTGGCTTTTATTAGTAATAGCTGACGTGTAGGGGGAGGAACAGAAACTGGTACTTGATCAGCAGATCTAGGAAGCAGTGACTCTACCTGAGGAAGTCTGCAAAAGGTGGTCAACCAGCAGCAATCACATCTCCTTTATGGACTCAGGTCAGTTTTCAATTGTGGATTCAGAATGTGCTGCATATCACAGTGCTGATGGAGGGCTGAGTTCTCATCTCACCCTTACTGTTTCTTTTGGCTGTGAATTTGGTGAACATTCTTGTCCAGAGGAATAAACAGAAGCGAGGAACGCTCCCTGGGTATATTGCTTTCCTTTTCCCATTCCTTAGGACCTCTTTTATAGCACAGTTGTATTGAACAACTGCTTTGAGCAGATCAGCTCTGTGATTTGACTCTTGGGAGGTTTGGACCTTTTTTTGGTGCTTTGCTTTCCCTGGAAACTCAGCTTGGCTCCAGGGTCTACGTGCTAACCAGCAGGATTGGCTGCCAGGGGAACTGCCAGGCCACAGGGACACAAGGTGTTGCTTGATGAACTGGAGGCTTGGATCCTGGTTAGCTCTGCAGAAGTGCTACCTTCTTGCAGGGAATCTACACTGAAGATTTATCTCCTTTTAACTTTTATTCCTTTTTTTTTCCTTTTCTGGTTGTGCCACGTCTCTCTCCCTGTTCCCACTGATGATTTAGCTTGGCGTAGATGCCAGCTTCTAGGAAAGACAAACCTGTTGCCCAAGCTGTTTGCAGCCAGCAGGCATCAGCCCAAGCCCAGAGCCAGCAAACAAACCCTCCCTGCACCCGCTGCAGAGGAAGCTGCTGGCTCAGCCAGGGTTACCAAAGCTCCTTGGAACAGGTATTGAGGCAAGGGCACAGCATGTCATGAGATGCTTCCCCTCTTGCTCATTCCCATCCTGTGGGAAGAGAAAGGAAAACAGCTTTGCTAGATTCTCTGGATATGCTTAGGAAGAAATTCACAGTCTCCATCCTTGGTTCCATCAGTGTCCTGTGACAGCTGCTGAACAGAAGAAAGGGGTGGGTGTCTGTGGCAGGCAGAAATCTCTGCCTGAGTTCCTGCAGCTTGAAGCTTGTGTGCTGTGCTCTGGCCCAGGACTCAGCCAAGAGGAGGAGACCAGGTTATCCCTTCTCCTGCTCTGGCAACTTGGCCCCCAGATGCAGAGGCACCAAATGGCTGGAGAGGTCCTGGGGTGGAGACAGGCCCTTTGGCTCTCCTTTGTCATCCTCAGTGCTGTCCACAAAGACTCCTGGCAGGGCAGGTCCCTCCTTGTGCTCAGACAGAGAGAGTTTGAACAAACCTCTGGAGAGCTCCAGCTTCCCAGGCCCCATCCCACTGAAGGGCTTGCAGGGGAACCGAGGGGAGCATGTGAATCCTTGGTAAACCTCCACAGTCTCTGCCTGCTGCCTCAGTGCTGTGCCTGCTGCAGGGACAAGGGCTGAGGATCTCCCTCTCCTGCTGGGGTCTCTGCCCAGCTGGCTGGCTCCTCAAAGGCCATGCCCTGCCCCTTACCCAGGCAGTGGCTGCCTTGGCCTTTCATCTGCCAGAGGCAGGGGCTGCAGCCTCCTGTGTGAGATCAATCCTTTTTTCCAGTCCTCTCCCTCTATCCCAGTTGTTTAGAAAATGGGAAGGGCTGAAGGAGAGCCAGGTGTGCAGAGAGCTCCTGCAGCTCCCCTCTGCCCAGGCCGCTGAACTCTTGACCTGCAAGGAGATATACAAACAATACATTCGGACCCTTCTGGTAAAAGCTTTTCTCTCTCTGGGTTCCAGCCACTCTCAAAGGGTGGGATTCACACTCATATCCTTTCTGTAATGCCTGCATGCACATGAGTAGCCTTAGCTGGAGGTCCATAGAGCTGTCTATGTCTCATCCTCTGCTTTCCCCCTCTTCACACCCATCCAAGACTGACTCCAAGCACAGTTTTGGAGTTTTTGCTTTTTTGGGTTTTGGGGAGCAAACTGCATGCAAAAACTCTGCTGCCCTGGGAGCACATGGCCCTGAGTAGAGCTGGTGGATGGAGGACAGCATGTCTGGGATGTGCCCACATTATTCCAACATGTCCCATGAGACACCTGGGGCAAAGCAGAGAGCTCTGTCTGCAGTGGGTTTAAAGCAAGAGGCTTGTGCTGGATGCCAGGGACGAAGGGAATCTAATGAGCTGCTCACTAAGCTGCTGCAGGATGGATTTTCCACTGTAGACAAGCTTCTCCTGCCACAAGCTTCCCCCACTAACTGCTCTTCCAGGCAAAAGTGTTTCCCTGATGTTTGTGTGATCATTTATATATAACCCTGAAAACGGTGAAGTTCATTACCCTCCACCTCCAATGAATAGGGTTTCCTGCCTGTCTGCCATGTCCCACTGCGTGGGATGTGTGAGCAGAGGCCAAGGATAACACAGCCCTTCAATGGTCCCTCAGTGCTCATGTGGAGGCAGGGAAGGGAGCACCCTCTGCCTGCTCCTGCTGCCAAGGAGCACAGGGCAGTGTGCTCACTGTTGCCACCAATGTACCTCACCTGGAAACAAAGCCACCTGTCCTGAATTCCCAGTTTGGAGGGAAAAAATAAAGCCCCCTCAGCCACAGGAGACCCAGGCTCTGGTACAGCACCAGCTCCAGGGGTGACTTGTGTCCTGGCTTTGTGATGTGTTTGTGTTCACCCTCCCAACTGCAGGTTTTGTTCTCTTCCTGAGCTGCTTCCATGCTCTTTCAGAGAGCTTTGACCTTGATGTATTTGCAGCAATCTAAGGAGCTGGCTGCAGCTCAAGTTTGAAGTGCCAGGTGTGAGGGTCTGCTGTGGGAGGACAAATCCAGGGAGTCCTGGGTCACTGCTGCCCTCCCCCAGCAAGCCCTGAGCTGTGCTGTGGGCTTGAGCACGGGGCACAGGCCATCCCAGAGCTTGGGGTTGCCTCTGCAATATCCTGCATTAGTTTAATTTGGGTTTGCAAATTGAGGCTTTCTTGGTTCAACCTCGATTTCAGTGACTTTCCTGATGGTATTTCTTCACTTAAAAATAACTCTCTTAAGGAAGTGGATGGAACTTTACATAAGATGGGCTTGAGATATTAATCATTCAATGAAGAGTCAGTTTAGGAATCAAGATCCCTGGGAGGGAGGTGGGAAATGCTCTGCCACAGCCACTGGTGCTGCAGCATTTGGATGGCTGGAGCTTTTTGTGGGCTCTCTGGGATGGAGCAAGGCAAACAGGGAGCGGAAGTGTGTGGGGGAGGACGGGGCCGTTCCTCCCACAGGAAAGTCAGGATTAAGACACTGCTTGGATTGTGTGGCTGTTGGGATCACACTGCTGGACCCCGTGGCTGAGCACGGCCCGGCAGCTGCGCAGAGCAGCAGCAACACGTTCAGCCCTGCTCTTGGCAGAGAAGCCAAGTGAAAACAAACACAAAGGCTGTGCTGGCAGCGCTCTGAGGGGAAGGAGTGCGAGTGCGGGGCCGACAGGAAGCCATCAGTCTTGCAGATGGCTTGCACGGGCCAGGGATTTTTAGCCACTGCCTGCTGCTGCACTGAGCCCTGCTCCCCCAGTATCTTCCACCCACAGGCACAGTGTTCCCTGATCAGTTCCCAATCCAGGCTCTGCCATGGCCAGGCAGGGACAGAGGGTGAAGCCAGCCCTACTTTGATCCTTCTGCAGGTGTTGGCTCTATCAGACCCTGGCCCTGGCTGTTACCATCACATCCCAGGTCACTGGCGGCTCTGGGGGACATTGTCTGGGGCAGCATTTCTGCTATGGGACCTGTAAGCTGGGGACCCTTGGTCCCTGGGTGGCATCTGAGCTGATTTGTGGTCTGCTGGGCTTTAAAGACATTTCTGTGAGCTTTTGTTTCCTTGAGTCCTACAGAATGTTTATTCCAGAGTGCAGAGGGATCTGGAATGGGCCCTGCTCTGCATGTCTCACTGACCGAGGGGCAAGCACAGAACAGGACTGGTGTGGTTGGTGACACTGCCCTGCTGCTGAGCTGCTCCAAGCAGACACTCAGTGGCCTCTCTCCATGTCCTGCAGGCTAGCAGGAACAGCCTGGTGGGGTCCATCTTGGATAGACGCGGATGATGCCAGAGCTATGACAGGGATTGCAGTCTTGGCACTGAGGGGTGATCAATTATGGAACAACTACAGGAGGAAGTACCTGAGGTCAAGGAAGAGGAAGAGAAAGAGGCAGTGATGGTGGCAAGTGGAGCCTCAGACCCAACTGGAGGACCAGACAGCTCGCTGCCTTCAAGCAGCTACACAGGTGAGTGGAGCCACAGGAGCTCATCCTGTGGAGCACCCAGGCAGCCCCCAGGCAGCATGCTCAGCTGCAAGGGCAGAGGATCTGTCCCTGGATGGAGTTCAGCTGGTTTTAATCTCTACCCTTTGTGAAATAATGCTCTAAGTTATAGAGAGCCTTATTTCTTCCTCTGAGGTCACTGCACAACCCCTAGCACTGGGTTTTAGAGTGGAAATTAAAAGGACAGGCAGGTAACATTGTGTTTCAGAGCAAGAGGCCTCCCAGGGTGCTTGGGAATGCTTCCTTGGACACCTCTTGAGGTCCTCAGAGCAAAGTGATTGTAGGAGGTGGGAGGGAAGGTTTGTGGCTGCAGAAGAGGCTCCTCCAGAGCCCTTGATGTTCCAGCTGGGGTGTCCTGTGCCAGCAGCCGGCCAACCAGGGATTAAAAAATCTGCTGGTTGGGGTTTCATTGCCAGGACATAAATGCCAGAGGAACGAAAGGAGCATTGATGTGGAGGCTGAACTTCTTGGGCATTCTTGGCTCTGTTCATGGCTTTTGCCTGCAGCCAGAGCCAGATTCCAGATGTGATACCAGGGGCAGGCAGGACAGGGCTGGAAATCCCTCTACAGCCCCACAGCTGGAGGAGCTGGGCCTGTGGCTGTGACATGGAAGGACGTGTCCCTGTGTGTGTTTGCAGACCTGTCACAGAGCTCCTCTCCCTCGCTGTCGGACCAGCTGCAGCTGGGCTGCGAGGAGGCGGCGCTGGGAGCGCTGAACGTGGAGTGCAGGGTCTGCGGAGACAAAGCCTCGGGCTTCCACTACGGCGTGCACGCCTGCGAGGGCTGCAAGGTGAGTGCCAGGGACAGCTGGGGTCAGCAGCACCGAGCAGGGGTTGGATCCCAGGGGCTGGGCTGCCTCCTCACAGAAGCAGATTTGCGGCAAAGGAGGGATTCGGGATTGATTGTAAAAAACTCAACCTTGTCTAGAATGGGGCAAGTATAGGCAGGCAGCAAATGCTGCCCTGGGAAGAGGACTGAGTGTATGGCCCAAACCTTGCCTTGTCATGCTTTGCTGTGTAAAGCAGATCCATCTGTCCCTACAGGGACCCTGAGTTTGCTTTTAAAAATAGTTTCTGTGCTGCAGATCAGCAGTGAGCTGTGTATTTATCTCCTTGGGATCACTGGCTGCGGCTTGATGTTCCTCTGGAATTCTTTCCCCTGCAGCAGATGCAGCAGGGTTGTGTTAGCAGCCCAGGTCCTGCCAGACATTCCTGCAGGCTGGGATCAGCCCGTGGCTTTTTCTTCCATCCCTCTCTCTGGGCTGCTGGCACAGTCACACCAGCAGGCATGGAGTGTCCCCACACTTTTTCCTCTGCAGCCCCTTTCTGCCACCATATGACCTCTCCTTGGGATAGAGACTCTGCTTGCACCAGAGAGACCCAGGGCTCTCCCTCCTCACCCCCCTGAATCTCCCTGAAGCTCCTGGGATAACAAACCAGCCTGAGCCCAAACCATTGGCACTGCTGCTCCACGTCCCCCTGCTCTCTGCCTACAGGGTTTCTTCCGCCGGACGATCCGCATGAAGCTGGAGTACGAGAAGTGTGAGAGGAGCTGCAAGATTCAGAAGAAGAACAGAAACAAGTGCCAGTACTGCCGCTTCCAGAAATGCCTCTCGCTGGGCATGTCACACAATGGTGAGTGTCACTGCTGCCACAGGGCCAGCTGCCCTCCTGTGAAGGGTGCCCATGGCCTGCTGTGCTTTTGCCCATGGCTCTTCCTGCTAGGGGATCATTCAAACCCAGTGCTTCAAGCATTTGACTTCTCTTTCCCCTTTTTCTATATGAGAAGGGGCTGTTCATTCCCACCATGCAGTACAGCTGCTGGCTCATGGCTGTCCCTTACAGCCTGGCCTAGAGGGAACTGGACACACAAATTGTTCTTCTGTGCTGGGACTTTTAGACTTCAGGTGTAAGAATCTCGGACCCAGACAAGCGAAGGTGTTCATGTGGGAAGCAGGGTTTGTGCAAGAGCCCAGAGGAATGGGATGGGAGTCTGGTGTGAGGAAGCAGCAGTGGCTGGTTCATGAAGGTGTTAATCTGGAGAAGCTGCAGCCTGGAGAAGCGTTGTGTTGTGTAGCTGCAGGTGTTCTCCAGTAGACCTGTCTGTCTGCAGTGTTTGCCTCTCTGGATGCATCTCCTGGGGTCCCCCTGCTGTCCTGACCTCCAGTTTTGCCCCCCAGCCATCCGCTTTGGGCGCATGCCAGAGGCAGAGAAGAGGAAGCTGGTGGCAGGGCTGACAGCGAGCGAGATTGGCTGCCAGAACCCACAGGTGGCTGACCTGAAAGCTTTCTCCAAGCACATCTACAACGCCTACCTGAAGAATTTCAACATGACCAAAAAGAAGGCAAGAGGTATCCTGACCGGGAAGGCCAGCAGCACCCCAGTAAGTTCCCTCCCAGGGCAGGTGGGGTTGGCCATGGCCAGCACGGGGGACTCTTCTCTGGGAGATGCTGCACATCTCTCTGTTACCGTAGCTGTTCCACATGCACCATTCTCACCTGCAGCCAGGTGGGCTCTTCATGTCCTGCCTCTTGCTGGGAAGAATCCCATGGCTCTGCACACTTGTGCTGGGGTGGGTGGGTGCAGATTGCCTGGGTGCTGTCAGCCCCAGAGGCAGGGCACAACACAGGCAGACAAACATGACTGGGCAGAGCTGGCACCTCGAGTCCCTGCAGCAGACTCCTAACTTGCTTCTTGTTCAAGCAGCCTTTTGTGATCCATGACATGGACACCTTGTGGCAGGCAGAGAAGGGGCTGGTGTGGAAGCAGCTGGTGAACGGCATCCCCCCCTACAAGGAGATCGGGGTGCACGTCTTCTACCGCTGCCAGTGCACCACGGTGGAGACCGTGCGGGAGCTCACCGAGTTCGCCAAGAGCATCCCCAGCTTCGTAGGCCTGTACCTGAACGACCAAGTGACTCTGCTCAAGTACGGGGTGTACGAGGCCATCTTCGCCATGCTGGCCTCCATCATGAACAAGGACGGGCTGCTGGTGGCCAACGGCAACGGCTTCGTGACGCGCGAGTTCCTGCGCAGCCTGCGCAAGCCCTTCAGCGAGATCATGGAGCCCAAGTTTGAGTTTGCTGTGAAGTTCAACGCGCTGGAGCTGGATGACAGTGACCTGTCCCTGTTTGTGGCTGCCATCATCCTGTGCGGAGGTGAGCGGGTGCCCTCGGCCGTGCCTGGGTCAGGAAGAGTCCTCACTACATAGAGGTGGTTCTGAGGGGACCGGGGGAGCTGAGCTGCAGCTGGGCTTGAGGTGAGGCAGGGATGTCTCAGGGGCGTGAGAGAAGAACTGAACACTTCCAAAACCAAAGCTTCTCTGTGGTGGTGATGCCTGGCAAGTTTGGACCAACAGCAAGGAAGGTAGAAGTGGCATCTCCTCATGTGCTGTTGTGGGATACGTTGTCCAAGGGCACGCTTCCCCCCTTTCTAGCTGATGAGGTTGAAGTCACGGTGGGTGGGTTACAGTCCCCAGCTCCCTTTCCCCAGGAGCAGCGTGTACTTTGGAGGGCTGCTCATGACCCTGCAGCTACCGTGCTTCCTCCCCACAGACCGCCCTGGCCTGATGAACGTGAAGCAGGTGGAGGAGATCCAAGACAACATCCTGCGAGCACTGGAGTTCCACCTGCAGTCCAACCACCCGGATGCCCAGTACCTCTTCCCCAAGCTGCTGCAGAAGATGGCTGACCTGCGACAGCTGGTGACAGAGCACGCCCAGCTGGTGCAGAAGATCAAAAAGACAGAGACAGAGACATCTCTGCACCCACTTCTGCAGGAGATCTACAAGGACATGTACTAAGGACCTGTTATTTATGAGAATGAAGCCATGGATTCCCATCAAGACTCTTTGTACAGAAACAAAGAAAACCCTTCCCAGTGTCTTCCATTTCTCCTACTGGAAACTCTTTTCTATGTGACCCTGACATACGGTACATAGGGCAAGATGAGGATTTGCAGCTGCCTCCTGCTCAGCCAGGGCTTCCTTAACACACACTAACAAATCTGCAAAGCTGCTGTTCCTGTTCTTATGGCCCAGCTCTGGCTGCTCCCAGAGCAGAGCGGCCACCCAGTTTACATGGCTCAGGCAGCGAGGTCACTGTGGCACCTCAGGTCCCCAGGGTGGGAGCTCTGGTCCTTGGGAGGGCCGAGGGGTGCAGGGGCCAGTGGAGCCCACAGCAGCACTCACAGTGTGTCTGTATTCTCTTGTTCGTTTGCACTCTGGAACCGTGGTCCTGAGCCGTGAAGTGTGGGACAGTGTGATGAAAGGATGTTTCTGTCTTTCCCAAAGAAAAGCTCTGGAGTGTTTGAACACGGGTAGGGCTGTTCCAGGGAAGACCCTCAGCTGCAGCCCCCCTGTGCTCTGCAGGGTGTTCCTGTCTCCCAGCAGGACTGAGCTCTGCCTTCCCGGGTGCATTGTGGGAGCCTTTGCTCCTGGCACCCTCGTTCCATAGGGAACGTGTCCCTTGGCTCCTCAGTATGAGGGAGGCTGGGATGGGGAACTAGGAGGGAAAGGATTTGACTCCTTAAAATTCACCTTCAGAGCAGAGGCACAGAGTCTGTGGTTTCCACAGCCTGTTCTGCACAGATGTGAGTTACAGAAAAGGTGTGTGGAGGGTCAGGGGCCTTGAGCTGTCAGGGTTTGGTGTCCTGCCTTAGTTTCCCCTCTGAAAGGGACCTGGATTATCACATGCTGTCTGCTCAGAGCAGGAGCACGAGGATCTGTTAGTGCATTGGTTGCAGAGAGCTTTGCAGCTGTAAATGCCAAGGATTTATAAACAGGGAGGGGGTGGTTGGGATGCTCACAATGGGCAGCAGCTTCCCAGTGAGCGTGGCTGTGTCAGGGAAGCTGCCAGTCCTCCTCTGCCACTGTTCCCAAGAGTGGGAACAGCTCCAGGCTGCCTGCCTGAACCCAGCACCGCTCTGGGACTTTACCTCACGACTTCTCACAGCTGTAGTGAAACACCACGGTGCTGCCTGGGCCAGGCCAGGCCCCTGGTGTGGGGGCTGTGTCACTTGGGCTTCGGGCAGGGGGAGGATGGACCTGGGAAGGGCTCAGTTTCCCTTTCAGGATAATGGTGTCTCACTTAAGAAGCAACACTCCCCGTCTGCAGCTCACAGTCCCTTGTGTACTGAGCAGCCTTATTAAAATACTGATATTCCCTAGGAGGGGTTGTGGGAGCAAATTATTCGGTTTTATTTTACTTTCCTCCTCTTCAGGGTAGCAGATTTCCCTGGTGCAATAATTCCTTTAAAACCCAAAGGGGAAGAGCACTGAGCTTTCCCTCCCCATTACAGGGCTGTCTGGTCCCAAACCTCCCCCCTGCTGCCACACTCCACTCCTTTTGCCGTGCCTCAGTTTCCTTGCCCAGCCCTCCCCTCCCTACCTCGCAGGGGTGTTGGGAATTACCGTTTCTGAAGCACTTTGAAGCCCTCTGGGGGAAGGCACTGGGGACATGCCTGTGCTGGTGGGAGCCCGGGGGATTTGTCCTTCCCAAAGCCCCGGCGGTGTCCCCACCATGGCCACAGTGCAGGACTTGTGCCCATCACCTGGGAAACTTTTTTGCTCTTCCTTCCTCAACAGTATAACAACCCTCAAACTGAAATGTATATTTTTGCTAGAAGTACAAACCTCCAAGTGTTTTTAATAATATAAATAGTGTCCACAAACTGACTTGACTTTAAATAAATCTGAGCTAAATATTTAAGAAACTTTTAGCGTCGTGTCTTTGTGGGATTTCTCTCAGCACCTGGCGGGGGGCTGTCTGTGGGAGGATTTCCAGCAGAGGCAATGGGATTTGCTGTGGTTTCCAGGGATTTACCATGAATCCTGGGGCTCTGTAATTCCCAGATCTCATACCTGCTGTTATAAATGAAGTCAGACAACTAAGTCTATTGAGTTAGCAGCAATTTAACTGAATAACAATTTGGTATAAATGAATACAATCTAGTGAATATATTCAAGTATACATAAAATCTGGCAGTAATTAATTAAGTATGATAAGGTGTGGATAAAGCATAAGCAAAACCGACTGGGGTGGGGGGAGGGCTTCTCACCCTGCCTCACGTACAAAACAGAGCAATTCAAACTAAACTTATTACTACATGCTAATACATATTCATCAATGTTTCCCACAAATTTCCTCTTGCTTCTGATTCTTAAATCTACATCACTGCTTCACTTGTTGCTAGGGGGTCTTCTGTCTTCTTTTGGAGGTCTTTGGGATGAAGGCTCACAGTCTTCCTTGTTGTCCTCTGGATAACCTTACAGGTTGCATGTGCATACTAAATGTTGTGTTATGTAAATAAGCATTATTTCCAAAAAAAATTAGCCTTGCATTTCATAGATACAACCGTAACTTTAAATCCTATACTTGAAATCATCCAAACTTTGTTCATCCCAAGGTCGATTCTGTCTTGAGACATTACTTACCTCAAAACTACCTCCTGTATCCTACACGCAACATCTGCTTTGTCACACTAATTTCATGTATTGCTTTATAACAATAATTTTCTAAATAGTTACAATTTAGCACAAATCATTTCCATTTATCACACTGCTGTGGTTTGCTTGCCTGGAAACCTAGAGCAGCAGAAAAGACCAGTCCTGAACAAGGAACCCAGCCTGAGCTGGGTGTTTCCTGCCCCAAATGCTGCGGGTGGAGCTGGAAATGAAAACACCCCAAGAAGGAGAACAAGGGGGAATTCACAACCCTTGGCTGTGGCGAAATACCTGAGAATTTGCAAGGAGGAGCTGGACACCCTCCAGGCTCCCCTGTGGCCGGCTTGAGTGCCCTGGGGGAAGCTGCTCCATTGCTCCCTGCCCTCCCAGGCTGCTGGGGACCCAGGGGACCCGGCTGGGACCGCGTGGTTACCCCCCCAAAGCAACAATTCCTCATCCAGCCCTTCACCCCCTCCCTTCCCAGTGTGATGGGTGTGAAAAATGTGAAATGATTAATTCATGTTCTTATGGTAAATTGGAAAACTATAAAACTGTATAAATTTGTATCAAGTAAAAGTCTATGTTTTAGGAGACCTTGCAGCAGATGGTGAAATTAACCCTGAAAAGAGGCAGGCACCTCCAATTCAGAAAGAAACAAAGGACTTTTCCGGGAGAGTCTGCAGCCTTCTCAAGTACTGAGAGGAGACCTATCGAGATAAGGTGGCATCAGCAACTCATTGAGATAAGGTGGCATCAGCAACTCCCACCTTGGTTGCCACCTTCACAGATCCTCAAGCAACATCATCCATATGTCGATCATTCATCAACCATGAAATATATACCTATAAAACCTATAAAAATTAGACATTAACATTTGAACTGAGAAAAGAACTCTTTTCTGCTTGGTCGGGGAAACTCCTGAATTTGTATAGCCAGTCGGGAAACAATGAGAAATATGGGGAAATATTGCCGAGGGCAGAATAAAGTGTATAAAAACCAAGCCCCGAACCGGGCAGATTTGTGAACCGTAGGGGAGATAGCAGGCTGCCAGACCCTGTATCTCACAGTTCACCCTTGGCATTTTTCCCAAGAAAACTCTGTCAAGTTTCTCCGCTGTTGGCAAGTTTTCAAAATTCTGAGATTTGATCTTTATTAATAAACCAAATTATTCTTTTAATTAAAATATCGTATTGGCATTTATAACAGTGGGGGAGAGAACGGGGAAAGAAGTGAAATCCACAGGCTGAGCTAAAGACAGTTTGACAGGACTCAATAGGAAGGGGAAACAGCAATAATAAAAGAATCAGAATATCCAGAATTTAGCGATGAAATAATAAAACAATCACCACTAGAGTGGTGCCCCAGGGCAGGCTCCTCGCTTCAGGAGCAGCAGGAGCTCCAAAGTCCTTGACCGAGTGCAAACAACACCGGCAGCCCTGTGCTATCAACCAGCCCAAACTTGTCCCTCGCCTGCCACACGCTTTTCCGGCCGCTTGGGCCGGCCCGGGACTCATCGAGGGCATAAATAGCAGTGGGAGGTGGCCCAGCCCTCTGTGCTGCTGGGGAAGAGATGGAGCCACGTTCGCTGGTGGCATCTGGAGCCTTGCGGGCCGAGGCAGGCGGTGTGAGACCCCTGTGCAGGTAAAGGCGTGAGGATGGGGTGGCGAGGAGCAGCTTTTGGGGGAGGTGGGCTGGAGATGCAGCCCGTCGCTGTGGGGGTAGGGATGGCCTTGATCCACCCTCCCCATTCCCCCTCCGAAGCTGGGGGTGGGCGGCAGCACTCCAGGCAGACCCCCCGATCCTGCCAGCCCCAAGCCAAGGGCTCCTGCCCTCGGTACCCCCTGCTCCCCCCCAGTCCCCAGGAGAGCCCCTAGACATGTCCTGGGCTTCCTTTGCTTTGCAGTTCATTGGGGATCAGGCTGGATGTGTTAGCCTTGGGAAACACATAATCACAAAATATGGTTATATGCAGGTGCTTTTATTGAAGAGCTCTGGGAATCAGGGGTGCAGACCCAAATCTGACTCTGACATGACACGTTTTTATATCCTTTTGGATGTAGAACTACATATTAATTATTAAACCTCTATTGTTCTATTGTACACCTTGATCTTATCCAAGCATGAATTCTTGTAATTTTGGTTAGGCCCCCCCAAACGTCGTTTCTCATGATTCTTGTTATGACTAAACGATAATCATATTCAATTACTAAACAATCCTCACATTTAACAATCATATCATTTATCATATAATAATTATTCAGGTGCAGTTTCACATGATCCAGTGAAGACAAAACCCAGCATTCGTTCCCAGGGCCTACCAGGCCCAACCTCTCTTTCCACCCCGCCCTGAATCTATTATATATAATTCCCCATGATTTTAGAAACATTTTAACCCTATGCTATCAGATGGGGTTAGGAGAACCCTGGATCTCCCTGCCTGTGCCCTTGGAAAGGGTTCCTGAGCCCAAGCACCAGCCAGGAAGGCTTCCAAAATATATCCCCACCCAAACAAAGCTGTAGCGGGGTACTAGGGCAGGGCTGGAGCAGGGTCTGATCCCAGCCATGTGGCTCCTCTGGCTAACAGGAATTTTGCCCGTGGATCCTGTCGGTGGGGCCAGAGCTGCCGCTTCTCACATGACAGAAAATCAGCCCAGGTCTGCAGGTACTTCCAGCGTGGGATTTGCCGTTACGGAGAGCAGTGCAGGTAAGGAAGGGCTGTGATGCCACGAGGATGGGCTGGGAGCCTGGAGGAGGCATATTGGACTGATGGGACTCTCTGTCTCTGTCCCTGGGCTCCTGCAGCTACCAGCACATCCAGGAGGAGCCAGCCCCAGTAGCGACCCGATCTGGTCTGATGTCCCGGCACCACGGGGGCCAGGAGCCTGGCACTGAGCCCACAGCCGTGGACCAGGACCAGGGGGGAGCCCAGGGCACCTCTGTGCACCCTGCCCACAGCACGGCGTGTGTGACCGCCCAGTTCTTCCAGCGGGAGGAAAAAGCAGAAGAGAAAGACAAGAAGAACATCCCAGCACTCGGTAACATCCCCATTGGGGCCGTCAGTGGACAATTTGTCCCCACAAAAGCTCAGGGCGCCTCAGGTAGGTGCGAGGCTGCCCAGGGCACCAGTGGGGTGAAGGCACTGGGGTGGTTATGGTGAAGTAGCCTGTGCATGTTTCTGCCTGTGACCCAAGCTGGGGCTGTGGAAAGCTCTCCAGTGTGGGGACTGTCACTGCTGAAGCTGCACGCTCTGAGCAGCCCACCCAGCTCCCTGAGCTTTTCCCCTCTAAGAACTCTCCTCCTGCAGGCTTCCAGCCACAAGGGCCAGCACTGGATCCAGGCTCCTCTGATCCCAAAGAGGCAGTTTTGGAGAAGGCGACACAGACTGACCCTGCAAAGGTGGGTTTGGGGTCTGCTGTGGCCGGGCACTCCCCGTGTCACCCTGTGGGGTTCCTGGAGGCCAGGCTAGTGACAGAGTCAGAGGGTTGCCACGCCGTGCTGCTCTGCTTGCAGGCCCCTGCAGAGCCGGCTGCTGCGGCAGCCCAGGTCACCACGGCGGCGCTGAGAGCCCGGAGCGAGGCCGTGGTGTGCGGCATCTGCATGGACAGGGTGTACGAGAAGGCGCTGCCGGAGGAGCGGCTCTTCGGGATCCTCCCCAACTGCAGCCACGCGTACTGCCTGGGCTGCATCCGCAAGTGGCGCCGCAGCCGCGACTTCCAGAGCGCCGTCATAAAGTGAGTGGGCACGGGGAGGTGCCAGGGTGGTCACCGTTCACCCTTCTGTGCCCTGAAGTTCTTCCTCGGGTCTAGTGTGGCTCAGGGATTGACGTGAAACAGGCGCTTTGGGATGGGGGTGCTGGGTGAGGCCAGGGCAGCAGAACCACCCAGTGGTGGGTGCTGAGCCCATGCTCCCTTCTTGGGACACCCAACTGCACCCGTCACCCTCCTCCAGGGCCTGCCCAGAGTGCCGGATCACCTCCAGTTACTACATCCCCCACAAATACTGGATCTCAGATGTGGGTGAGAAGGAGAAGCTCATCAAAACCTTCAAGGCACGGACAGGGTGAGTGCGTGGCATTGCTGCTGCGGGTTGGCGGGGCCGTGGGCTCTGTGCTGCTCTGGGAGCTACACTTACCACTGTGCTTGGATTCCTACAGGAAAATCAGGTGCAAGTTTTTCATCCACGGCTACTGCCCTTTCAGATCAGAGTGCATCTACCTGCACGAGCTGCCTGCCCAGCGGCTGCGGCGGCGCAGACGGCAGCGGCCGAGGATGCCCGCTGTAAGTGGGGTGGCACATCCTGGAGCTGGGCTGGGCACGGGAGGCTGTGGCTCACTGGCTCATCCTCCCTCCTCTCCTGCAGGTGTTCATCCCTTCTTCCTCGGACAGCTCTGACGAGGAGGATGAGGAGTCGCGCACGCTCGAGTGGGCTCTTGCCCTGGCCATGCTGGAGGGAGAATTTCCCCACTCAGTTTTTGGCCGTGAGATGCTCGAGTTGCTCCTTGACTTCATGGATTCCGACTGAGCCGTGGGGGCCACGCCGGGCCTGGGTGCTGCTGGTGGCCGGGACACGTCTCCAGGAGGAGGAAATGTCTGCTTTTGGCTCCTGCCGTTGTTTGGGGTGGTTCCAGCCGTGCGGGTGTCTCAGGGACGGGGTGGGATGGGGAAACAGTTTGTCTGGCGTTTGTGGGTGCACAGGGGGAGACTCAGGGCACAGCCCCATGCTCATGCCATCACCCCCTCAGTGGTGCCCACTCCGCGCCCGTGGGAGCCCCACGGGTGGGATGGGCTGGGTGCTGGGAGGCAAAGGGGGGGTCTGACATCCACGGGCCGGGCAGCAGGGGGGCACCGTTTTAAACTCCTTTTAGCCAAATCCGGGGATAGCGAAATAAAACGGGTTGAGTAACGCCACGCTTCCGTGATGTGCGGGCTGGGGGATGCACCCTCGGGGGGGACGGCGGTGTTTGGGTTGGAATTTAAGGAGTTTTTGCATGACGAGCTCGTTCGCGCGCGCTCCGTTCGCGTTTCCCGGGGCGGGGCCGGAAGCGGCGCCTTGGGGACAGCGGGAGGAGCGCGGCGGGGACACCCGGGGGAGTGACCAGTGACACCCGTGAGTGTGCCCGGGACTGCCGGGGGCACGGCAGTAACCGGGGCAGTGCTTGGGGCAGGGGGAGCCCCACCAGCAGCGCGGGTTGAGCTGGGGATGCGGGGGCTGCCGGCCACGGGGTGTTGGAGGGCACGGAGGGGCTCCTGGCTCTGACCGCAGTGACGCTCCCGCATCCTCGGCTGGGGAGGGAGGGTAAAGGCAGCCCCCGAAGGTGATGCTGGGGTCAGCATCCGGGCAGGTCGTCATTGTCCCGTGCCTCCCGAGTGTGACCCGTGTCCGGTTCTCTCCAGTGTGACCGCGGCCGTCTGTCCCGGCCGTGACCCGTGTGCGGCTCTCCCCCTTGTGTGTCCCCCGTGTCCGGCCGTGCCCCGTGTCCGGCTGTTCCCCGTGTGTGTGACCCGTGTCCGGCTATGTCCTGTGTGTGTCCCCCGTGTCTGGCCGTGCCCCGTGTCCGGCTGTCTCCCGTGTGTGTGCCCCATGTCCGGCTGTGCTCCATGTGTGTGCCCCGTGTGTGTACCCCGTGTGTGTGCCCCATGTCCGGCCGTGCCCCGTGTCCAGCCGTGCCCCGGCTGTGTGACCGTGTCCGCTGTCCCCGTGTCCCGCAGCCCCCGCCGCGCCGATGGAGCCCCGCTGCCCGCCCTGGCTGTGGCTCTGCCCCCGGCCGTGCCGCCTCCTGCTGCACGCCCTGTGCTCCGGGCCCGCCGGGGCGGCGGCCGCGCTGCGGGTGCTGCAGCGGGGCCAGCCCGGCCAGGGACCGGCGCAGGCGTTCCCCTGGCAGGCTCTCACCGCGGCCCTGTGCGCCCAGGAGCCCTCGCTGGAGGGGCCGCAGGACACCCTGGCTGTGTGAGTTGGACACTTTTCAAAACTCGGTGTTTTGCGGGGTTTTGGGTGTCAGGTGCACGATTTGGGAGAGCACATCCTCTTCCCCCGGTGCAGGGGGGCACACATACTTCCATATGTGAAATTGGGATCATAGCAGCGACCCACTGTGTCCCAGCTTGTGTGTGAAAAGCTGGTGAAGGCATTAAGTGCCTCCTCTTGCTCCCTGGTGCTGTGGGACTCTGCCCCACGGGGTTTGTTGTCATCAGGACAGGGGGATTTGCTCTGACTGCTCACCTCTCCTTTTCCAGCAAGCCACGGCTGCTGCTACTGCCTGTTCTGTGCCAGAGAAATTTCTTCTCCCTGCTCCTCGTGGTGCAGGATGCAGTGCCAGGGGACTGCCTTGACCGGCTGCTCCAGGCCTTGGAGCAGGATTCCCGTGTGGATCCCTGGGTGCATTCACTGGAGAATCTGCTCCGGCAGGGACTGAGGGCACAGGAGGGCTCCCCACGTCCCACTGCCCTGTCTTCTGCATGCCAGCAGCAGCTCAGGGGCCTGTGCCAGAAAATTGCCCAGAAGAAACCAGAGGGGCAAAGAAAATTGAACTGGTGCTTCAGTGAGCAGCCTGGTGCCCCTGAGTCTCAAGGTGGGAAGCGCAGTAGAGTGTCGGGGGAGAGCCTGGAGTTGGACAGTGAGATAGAGGAGAAGAGGCTGTTGCTGGAGGAGGTGGCATTTGAGCCCCTGGGGCCCCAGGAGTGTGCAGATGTGGCAGGAGTGGAAGAGGAAGTGCCCGAGGAGCCTTCAGAGGACACATCTGCTCAGAGCACAGATAAGGCTGCTCCAGACAGCTCCCAGCAGGATGCAGTGGGGGAGCTCAGGAAGATTTCCCAGACAGAGCTGGCAGCGGAGGTCCAGTCCTTTGTCCAGGTACTGTGTAGGGTCTGCAGTGCCCTTCCAGCCAGTGAGCCTTTACAGCCTGATTCCCATTCCTTCATTTCCCTCAGATGCATGGACAGAGGCTGAAAATGCTGCTGCTGCAGGAGTCCAGTGTAAGTGGCTGCTTCTGTCTCTCTGCTGGAGCTGATGCTCTAAACGGGCTCGTGCCAGGGCCTCGGAAGGGGTGGGAAAAGAGGTGGATTTAAATCTGGCTGGGGATAAAAAGTCTTTTTGGCACTTCCTCTGGGCTTGGGATACTGACACCTGCCTGCACCTTGCTGCCTGTGGGCTCACCCTGACAGCCATGGGGGGAAGGGGGAAGCCCTGGAGCCAAATTTTGTGGGTTGGTTTATTTGGTGTTTCCCTCCAGCACTCCGAGCTGCGCACCCCACCCGAGCTGAGCATCCTGAACAACTGCTCCCCCAGCCAGGTGAGCCCCAGCATCCCTGCTGCAGCTGCTGCAGGGGCCCTGCTGCTGTCCCTGATGCCCCATCCCCTCTGCCGTCCCCAGCTCGAGGGGCTGTGCTCCTTCCTCCAGCTCTCCACGTGCCCCGAGCCCCTCCTGGTGCGTTTCTGCAGCTGGCTGCTGGCTCTGAGCCCTGACCTCAGCTACAGCAGCGCAGCCACCCTGGCACAGCAGCTCTTCCTCAGGCGAGTACGTGCCAGGGCAGTGGAGCTTTGCTGCTCCCCATTTCTCTCTGCACTGTCCCCACCTCCTGCCTTTTCTGTCTCCAGGTCCTGTCCCTCGCCCAGCCGCCTTCCCGACACCTCATGGCTGCCCTCACCTCCTTTTGCTCCAAGTATTCCCATCCCTTGTGCCGTGTGCTGGTGGCTGCCGTGCTGCAGGAGCCAGGGGAAGGTGTGCTGTGCTGGTGGGAGCTGGAGAGGGGCCCCAGCTGCAGGGTGCTGTCGCTGGGAGGCATTTGAGGGGTTAGGAACCTTGGAGGCACGGGGCTGGTTTTTTCTGGGCAGGTGAACACATGGAGGTTGGGATGGGAGATGGGTTTACAGATGCCTGAGATGGAGTGGGAGGGTTGGCTAGGCTGGCTCCTGGCTTAATTTTTCCCACAGGACAATTCTCATGTTTCTGTGATTGGAGGGCTCCTGACAGCTCCTCATGCTCAGGACAGAGCTGCCCCAGGGTGGCTGTGCTGGTGTGAGGAGAGGTGAACCCCTGCCACAGCAGCATCCCCTTTTCCCAGAGACTGATGCTGTTCAAAGCCTTGCAAAGGAAGCAGGATTCTCCTGAGCAGTAGAAGGGGGCACTGCATGGTTTCTGCCTGTCCTGACTGGGACATACTCCTGTGAAGGGGTGCCAGGAGGGGCCAGGCACATCCCCATGGATTTGGCAGCCTCTGGAGGCTCTCCCCTGCTGCTTTGCCCCTGCAGGTGCCGAGCAGACCAAGCTGATGTGTGAGCTGGTGGAGGAGTGCCTGGAGCCACACTCTGTGCAGCTGCTGCTAAGGTGAGGGGTGACAGTGCCAACAGCTCTGCTTTGGCCTCACGCCTGCCTGGGTGGCTCCAGCTGGCTCCAGCCAGTTGGGGACACCAGCAAGGCCACGGAGCAGCACCTTTCCTCCTCCCTGTCCTTCCAGCCAGGTCTTGGAGGTGCCTTTGTCTGAGAAACTCCTGCCAGTACTGCAGGCCGTGCTGGGGCGCCAGGTGAGGGTCCCACCTTGTCCCACGGGTTTCTTTGATGCCTCCAGCAGTGCTGGAGCAGGGACCACTCTCCTGCCTGCCCCTGGCTCTTTTCCAGGAGGTGCTGCCCGCTGAGCTCTTGGATCTGCTGGTGCTGACTCTGTGCCAGCAGGCCCCAGCCTTCGCCACCTCGCTCAGCTTCGCCCAGCTGGTGACAGCCGTGCTCACGGTGTACCAGAGCCAGGTGAGCAGGGCCAGGCTCAGGTCCTGCAGCTCTGGGACACAGCCTAGAGGTCTCAGGCAGGGTCCTGGCAGGGCAGTGCCTTGAGCTCGTGCTGCCTCCGTGCCAGGTCAGCCCAGCTCAGCGGAGCAGCCTGGCTGCTGTCCTGGACCGGAGCAGCGCGGCGCTGAAGAAATCACTGCAGGCTGTGCTGGAAGGGGCCAGGTGAGGTGGGGACAGGGCTCCCTGTCCTGGGGGATGGCAGGCTCTGCCCCCTGGGCCACCCCAGGGCCTGGGAACCACGAGGTGCCAGAGCTGTGCAGTGCTGTGTGTGGCAGTGGCTTCCCTCTTCTTCCCTCTTCTTGATTTTGTCTTCTCTCAGGTGACCACCAAGAGGAATCGTGAGGTGACAGCTTCCTTGTGTGGAGGACACTCATTGCACAGCAGCAGCCACAGCCACCCTCACTGGGTTCCCCCTGGTGAGGTGGGACCCTGCGAGTGGGCTCTGCTCCCCACAGGGTGCCCAGGGCCTCCAGCAGCACCTGCTGTGAGGGGGCTCTTGCTGGGCAGTGCCATTCCAGCCCCCCACACTCCCTGGGGCTCAGAGGGGTCTTGGTTGAACAATTATTGTGTTTCCAGGCGTTTCTGTGTCTCTTCTGCCTTGGGCCTGCCATGCTCAGCAAGGTGACCTGGCCTTCCTGTGATGGGGGCAGACAGGACACAACCCAGGGAGGAGCTTCTGAGTTTTTACTGCCCAAAACATCACTGAGCGTTGATTTGAGGCTGCGTGAAGCTGAAAATTCTGGACTTAGTTCACTATCTTGATTTTACCTCAGCTCATTCCAAGGCACGAGCTCTGTGCACATCCACATTCCTCCCCAACAGCCAAACCAGTTTCGGAGTGGTGCAGGCTGGGCTGCTGCTTTGTGTATCTGATCTGCTGGGATTTACAGATCTCTGGGTGCAGGAGAGTGGGATTTAGCTGAATTCCAGCTGAATTTAGCTGGAAAATTTCTGTGTTCTGCTTTAAATCCACCTCTCTTTCCTGTTTGCCTGGCCTGTGAGGGGCCTGGCTGTGTGTGGCGCATTTCTGGTGATGGTGACACTACTCACTGCCCTAAAAGAAAGTGCTTGTATGGCATGACTCTGCTCAAAATTCTGTTCTGTATTCTTGAAAGTACCCACTGCAAACCTCATCTAGGCACCTCCTGGTCTGAGAACTGGGAAGAACAGAGTGGAGACTCAGGCAGACAGGACTAGGGTTTCAATGGAGGTTTTGAAGCATTGCATACTTCAGGAGCTATGTAAAAATCCATAAACATCTACAAAGTGAGAATTCAAACATGCAGGTGTGACGTGTGACTGCTTCAGCTTTGCTCATTAATGTTTAGATCCCAGCCAGAGGAAGGAAACTCTGAAGCATTAGGTGACGCTCCTAAGGCTGAGAGCACAGATTTCTTTATGTAAGACTCTCTTAAGCTATTTTAGGTGACAGTGGACTGATGAGGCTTCAAAGTCCGCATTAGCTGGAGGATAGAAGCCTCCAGGGAGCCAGATTGTTGATGTGTTTGCATTCCAGTGAGTTAGTGGCTGAGTATAGTGAAGCTATTGTAGGGCTGCCCAAAACACGACATAAATAGAAATTGTGCCCTGATCATCAAGGTCTAAGCCTGCTCTTGTGGCTTTATTAGGTAGCAGGCTCTGATCTTTGCAGTTTCCCTGCAGAGCTTCTACCAAGTGACCTCGGTGTCATTGTCCCCGGTGCTCTGGCTGTGGCTGGCGGTCACATAGAGGTGGCCACTGGCTTGTGGCAAGAGCCTTCTTAGCCCTGGTTTGGCTCTTGGCTGCAGCTTATCGTGTGCTGTGGGTTCCTCTGAGGTGTAGTTAACTCCTCATGCAGATAACAATCACAGAAGGAGAACTGGGAGCAAACCCTGGGGACGCTGCACATACTGGGGGAAGGCTGCTTGTTTATAGGTTGGCAGCACCTACACAGAAAACTTTACTTTTGACTCCTCTTGACCCTTTCAAGAGCTTTAGAATCCATCCTGAAGAGCGCAGGGAGGTGGATGCAGCATAAAACATCAGTCAGATTTTATGGTTCAGCAGAATCTTGGCCAAGGGTGGCGGCAGTGCCAGGACTGGCTCTGTCCTTGTCCTGATTTAAGAGTGGTGGTGGTGAAGGAATGGTCTGAAGCTTTATCTGAGACCTTTCCTAGGCTGGAGGTAGAAGGCAGCGTGTGATTTTCAGCCAGTTGTGCTTATTATACTTGGCAGTGGCTCCTTACCTGCTTCCTCTTCTGTTTATAGGTTTAACTTCACATTATAGAGGGGAATTCCCTTTTTGGTCTAGTAGTTCTTGGGGGTTTTTTGAAGGAAATTCATCATATGCAATTGCATGGCTTGTCTGTCCACTCTGCTGCTTCCTCACCCTCCACAGGGATTTTTGAACCACTTTAAAGCCAAGATGATTCCTCCACCCCCCAGGTGCCTTCGTGGGGCTGTGGTCAGGCAGCAGAGACCCTCTCTGGGGTGAGCAGGGGTGTGGGGTCCGTGGATGTTAAATACCAGAGCCATGTAGGAGCCTTGTTGGAAAGGGCTGAAACTCACTGGCTTTCCTGAAAATGTCCTGTATCCCTCCCCCAAGGGGCTGCCCCTCTCCAAAGAGGAGCTCCAGGTTGTTGCTGTATCCCCTCTTGCAGCAGTTCCAGGGGTCACCTCACTTCTCCCTGGAGGTAGCTGCGTGTCCAGGGACAGCCTGCTGATCTCATGTGCAATCCCCAACACGCTGATGCAGTTCTGCCTGGAAACCTGGCGCTGTGACACCCAAATGTGAGGCTGAGCTGCTCTGAGGAAGCCTCAGGAGTATTTATTTTTTTCACTTGGGATTTAAAACTGAATAAAAAGAGCCATTTTCATTCTTGTTTGGGTTTTTTGGTTTGGTTTGGTTTTTTGTGGGGTTTTTTTTTTTTTTTGTGTGTGTGTGTGTGTCTGGTGTTTTGTTTTTTGGTTTTTTGTGGGGTTTTGTTTGTTTGTTTGTTTGTTTTTTGGGGTTTTTTTCTGACAATCTTTTAATCACAAGACAAGAATCGTGTTCTCTCTTGGGTAGCCAGGTGGCTGCCAGGTCCCTGTCAGCTAGGGAAGCCAGGGCCACAGAAAGGTGAATTCAGGGAGGGCTGGGGAGCTGTTTTGTGCTTGGGCCCCTGCATAGACCTGTAAATCATGCTTGCCTCATCAGTGGCAGCAGTGTCAGCCTGAGCAGCTTTTTTCCAAGAAGTGGATAATCCAGATGACCACACTGTGATCTGAGCTGCGAGTTTAGCTCAGCTTCAGGTGCCCTGGAAGATGCTGCTGCTGTGGCTGCTGTGAGGGACCTGGCTGGAAGGAAGGAGGACAGGGGACAAAGGCAGAGCCCGCAGCCACATGCTGCCACCCATCCCCTTGGGCTGGAGCTCTCCCAGTGGGGTCTCGTTCCTCCCTGCTGAACAGGTCTGTGTGAGGGGAACTGGGCTGCTTTTCCTTGCTGGAGGCTCTGGGATACTTAGATTGCAGTCACGGTTTAGCTGCTCCCAGCTTAAAAATAAGAATTCCATCCCTGCATGCTTTTAGTGAATGCTTTTAGAGGCTCTTTGGACGGCGTGGTTTGTGAGCAGGGGCATTGCCTCTTGTGAGCCCTCCCCTGAGCGTGGGAGGGAACAGAGGCGCCAGTGCCATCGTGTCCTTGGGTCTGTGTCCCCCAGGGAGCAGCCCTGGGCCTGCCAGGACACCAGAGCAGAGGCCAGGGAGCCTGAGGTGCTGCCTGGTACAGCTGCTGCTCCTGGGGCTCTCTGCACAGGTGTCCATCCTCCACTCCCCTCGTTTTGTAACCCCTGGGGCTGCGTTCTGGGCTCTCACTCAGGTGAGTCAGAGCCTGGGCAGCGCCGGCACTGGGGGATGCTGTGTGCCCTCTCAGGGCTGAGGAGGTCTGCAGACCCCGGGGGGGTCCCCTGGGCTCCTTGGGCGTGGGGGGGCAGCAGCAGCTGCCTCCTGGTAGTGCTGAACACGGAGCTGTAAGCTCATTAGGGGAAGAAAGCAGCTTTGGAGGACGTGATGGATTTGAGCAAAGGGGATGGGGCAATGGGGGGCTGCCAGGGGGAAATGGGGCTGCTCAGAAGGGCAGGAGGGGTGGGGGTCCTGGGCAGAGGGGCTTCCCTGCATCACCAAGTAAGATGCTACAGGGGCTCCTCATCAGCCATTCTGGCTGAGCCTGGTGCTGGGCCCCCCATGAAAGCACGGGGGGATCCCCCGTCCCTCCTGAGTGCCCCCACCCTGCCCTGAGCCTCCTGCCCTGGCGATGCTGAGGCTCAGCTCAGCTCCGCAGACACGCACGGAGCAGTCCCGGCTTTTCCCAGCCCTGTCCCCTCCCCGGAGCGGGTGCAGGGTCTGGCCCCTCACCAAGAGCAGAGGTTTCCTGGCCACCTGCGGACCACTGTGCCCGCCCTGGCCGGCGCGGGGAGCTCCCAGCCGCTCTCATGCATCTCCTTTAAAGGCCTGCTCTGGTCGGGCTCGCCCCCGGCAGCTCCGTCTGCCGCAGATGCGGTCGCGGTGCCCCGCGGGGAGGCTCCGCCGCCGGCAGCGAGCGCCGTGCGGGGCCCCCGGAGCCGCGACCGCCGGCCACGCGTGTCCCCTGAGCCCTCCCGGGGCCCATGGGGGCCCCACAGAGCTGAGGGCCGGCTCCGAGCTGGGTGGCACCTTCGGCTGCTTGAGAGGAGTTTGGGCAGGTAATGATGTCCCGGGGAGCGCTCGGCTGTCGCGGAGTTGAGGGAGAGCGCCCGGTCTGGCATCTCAGGGGGTTCCTTATGCTAAACCAGCTGCGCGTCTCGTATCTTTTCCATCTGCAACACAAAGATAAGGAGCGGGTGTCTGTGAGGCTGTCAGAGCCGTGGGAAAGCAGCAGCCCGCAGGGTCTGCCGGCTGTGATGGATTGAGCGCTTCGCGGCAGGGCCCAGCCCTCCAGAGCATCTGATGCTCCTGCTGTGAGGAGTTTGGCTGATCCCTGCTGCCTGGAGGCCTCGGCCCCTGGGTGGAGGTGTCAGCGATGATTCTTAGTGTATAGGTGTGAAATGGGCTGGGTTCGACAGGTGCCAAGTGCTGCTTTTTGCTCCCTCATCAGAACTGAGCAGGCGCTGGGAGGTGGGTGCTGGCCCTGCTCGGTGCTGGCCCTGATGGTGCTGGGGTGACCTACACTGAGCTCGGCCCACGTGGGGCTTCAAGCAGCCCCTGCTCTCTGTCCCCCTAAATCTCTCCTGCATTTCTTGTCCTGGACAAAAAAATTCACCTCCTGTCCTAAATCTGCACATCCATGGGCTCAGCCTGCGAGGAGTCACTGCGGGACAGTCCCTGGTGCACGGTGACTTCACCCTGGGCTATGAGAAGGACTTTGTGGACTTCCTGCATTTTTCTCTGATTCTTTAAACGTTGTAGAACAGCTTAAACGAGTTGCCTGAGCTCCCTTATATTTGGAAAATCTTTTATATTTGTCTCTCCTGTCTGCAGCCTGGAGAACAGGGAGTTGCTCTCACTCTGCACCGGGTGCTCGCACTGGTTTGGGGGCTGCAAATTCACCTCCCCCCATGAAGCTGACCCACATCACAAGCCCAAAATATGAGGATTGCCCTGAGGGAAGGAAATGGGGGTGGCAAGCAGGAAAGTCCACCCTCAGCACTGCCCAGAGATGAGGCTTGTGTTGAATTCCTCACTTGCCTTGGTCCATGCCCGCCCAAACCCCACCAGCCTCCCCCTGAATCCCGGCGGGCCTCCCCACCTCTTTCCCCACAGATGCCTCCACGCTAAGCACAGGAGCTCGAAGCTCCTGCTGGGTGAGAAAACGCTTTAAAAATATAACATTTAGAGGCGTTCTCCATCTGCGCGCAGCTAATGTGGGTCTCTCACGATAGGTGTGCTGGTCCTGGAGCCTCTGCACTTCGCAAATGAAGCCCCTCGGGGGGACCTCGCCGGGACAGGGGGAGGAGGAGGAGCAGGGAGCGGCCCAGGGGCGGCGGCGGCGGCAGCGGCACAGGACGAGCTGCCGACCCAGCCCCTCACCGCGGAGGTACGTGCACAAAAAACTCACCCAGCCGCTCTTGGGGTGCCAGAGAGGATGGGACCGTGATGGCAGTGCCAGGCAAGGGACACTGAGCATCGCTGTGGCATGGTGGCCCCTTCCCCTGCAGCCACTGCTCACCGGGAGGTGAGGAGGAAGCCCTGCTGCAGCTCTTTCCAGAGCCGGGGTAAAAGTTTGGGGGTTCAAACTCTCTCCCAGCGTGGGGCTGCAGAGGGCTCTTTGCACAGCAACCCCTGTATCTCCCCGCTCTGCTGACCTGCCATCCCCGGTGGCCTCCAGCATCAGTGAGCAGGGATGCTACAGAGCTGCCAGACCTTCTGGACAGGGTTTGGGGGTGACAAACCTGTCCCAGTGCACTTTGAAGGGGGCCTGCCATCCCCATGGGGATGCTGTGAGGTGGTGCCCGGGCTCTGGGTTTGTTGTGGTGCTCACAGTGAGGTCCTCTTGGCATCCAGAGGGAAAGGAAAAAAAAAAAAAAAAACGGAGAAGATTGCTGAGGCAGAGTACGGCAGAGCTGCTTGGTGACTCATTGCTGGCTGGAAACCGCTCCGGCGGGTCCGCCGTGGGGCTCTGCGGCGGCCGCAGGAGTGGAGGGAACGGCTCGCCCGGGCAAGCAGAGCGAACGGGGGCGGAGCAGGCTGCGGAGGATGCTCGGGAAGGACTCAGGTCCGGGGCAGCCCCATCGAGGGAGCTGGGGGAGTGTAGGGGGTGGGATGCCGCCGATGCTTCCTGAGTTTCTTTAGTGCTTACCCGGGATTCCCTCCACAGGGAGCAGCAGGCAGAGCTGGCCGGGCTCCCCGCATCTCCGGATGAAGGTAAGGGCAGCCCAGGCGGGGATGGGGTCAGAAGAGCGGGTTCTCCACCCTCCCTCTCTGAGCAGCAGGAGGGCGTCCCCCAGCCTGGCAGCACCTACCTGCAACCCCCTCCAGCCCTGAGACCCCAACCCCATCCCCTGGATTTGCTTCATCAGCTGTACCCCACCCTCTGCACTGCATCCCTTGCCCTCCTCCCCCTGCCCTGGTCCAGTTTAGCTCCAGCTCCCTTAATCCCACAGGGATATTTTGGGGGGTACCTGCCACCTCACATCCCTTGGGAGCCTGCAGGCTGCAGAAGTGCCAGTGGCAGTTTTGGGGGGGTCTCTCCTGAAGCGGTGCCAGGCTGGGGAGGGGACCCTGCTGCCCAGCTCTCACCACCCTTTCTGTCCCCAGGCAGGATGAGCAGTCCCCAGGGACACCCAGCTGGGGCTTTGGCCACGAGTGAGCAGAGCGTGGATCAAGTCAGCGAGGTGAGAGGGAGGGGGAAACAGGTGGGGGGCCTTCCCTGCCTGGTTCCTTGGGCTCAGCCAGGCCCGCAGCCCCTCTGTGCTGGTGTTCTTGGGATGCTGTGCAGCACCAGGGACAGGTTTGCTCCAACAGCACCTTTGTGCCTCTCAGGATCCAGGCAGGGCCGTGCAGGAGCCGGCTGTGCACCCTGGGGACAGTGACAGGACTAAAGAAGGTGGGTGAGTCCCCATCCCACATTCCAGCTGGGTCCACTTAGGAGAAGGCTTGAAGTGGTTGGGGACGAGCATGGGAACATGTTCTGATGAGGGTCATCTCCCTTGGTGGGGACATGGGGAAGGGGAGACAGGCCTGGGAGGACCTAAAGCCCCCCTGATGCTGGGGAAAGGATTGGGATTGTTCCAAAAGATGGGCACCTACCTCTGCTAAGACAGGAGGGCAGAGGGAGGAGGGAAGGCCAAGGGAAAGCCCTCACATGTGGTCTCTTGTGGCCCCACTGCCTTCCTGCAGATGCTGAAACCCCGGAGGAGCCACTGCTGAGTCTCCCCAGTGAGCTCTCAGTGCTGGACAGACTTGGCTTGAACAGGTAAGACCAGTGAGCACCGGCATCCCTCCGGGGGCTACAGGACAGGGTGTACCAGGGCACAGCACAGCTCAGAGATTGGACTTTCCTCCTTTTCCATTGCACAAGAATTGCTGTCCACACAATGGGCACTTGGCTTCCCACTTCTCGTGGTGGCTGCCACCCCTGGGAGCAGAACAAGGGCATTTTCAGCACGCAGTCCCCATGATGCCTCCATCCCTGACAGCACTTCTCTTTCTGCAGGGTGGCTTTGACAGAGCAGGATCTGGAGGTGAGGGCTGCTGGGGGCCGTGGGTGGGCTGGGGAAGGGGGACACCAGGACAGACACCTTGCTGGCTCACAGTCCCGTGGCTGTGCCCTGCTCCTTCAGGCACCGCAGTCCCCTGGCAGCCGCCTTATAAACCCTTTCCCAGAGATGCTTTTGGCGTTTGGAGGCAGCTGCATTTCCATGAGTCCGTCCTCTGCATGCCCGGCAATCCCACAAAGAGCTCTGCAGCTGCTGAAGAGCGCCCTTAGCCGGGGAGGCGGCAGCAGCCACGCTAATAAAAATAATTTCCCTGCGAGTGCCAGGGCTGAGTCAGGCTCAGCCGTCAGGTGGGACCCGCAGCGAGGGCTGGCGTCTGCCCGGCGCGTGCTCTTGCCAGCAGGGCTCAGGATTTCCATGCCTTATCTGCTGCCTGGGGGACGTGTCTCCCTGGCATCTCAAGGGACTGTCCTCAGCATGCAGCAGCCTAAAGGGTGCTGGAGCTAGGCAAGTGCTAATTATCTTTAGTGCTGCCCTCTTTGGTGGCACTCTGGGAGGTCTGTCTGTGCCTTGGGGACAGCAGCACATGGCCCTGGTGGCTTCCCTTCTCCCCCCTGTGCCCCCTCTCACCTCCTCACCCCACAGGCAGCCTTTGCCCACCTCGCCCTGGCTTTTCGCTGCGACACGTTCACCCTGCAGCAACGGGTGCAGGTGGAGAAACGGGCACGGGATGCAGCAGAGGAAAACATCCAGGAGGAGCTGGGGCAGTGCCGAGCTGCCCTGGAGGTAGGCGGGCACCAGGGCAGGGGGCTGGCGTGTGCTGGGATCACCCAGCCCCGGAGGGGTTTGGACACCACAGAGCGCCACCTCCAGCAGCTCCATCCTTTCCCCCCACAGAGGCTGGGCCGGTCCTGTGCCAGTGCAGGCTGCAAGGAGACGCTGGAGCAGCTGCAGCACAACCTGGCCGTGCTGTCAGCGGCCGTTGGGCGGGCAACCAGTGCTGCGGAGAAGCTGGGGGCTGTGCACCAGGTGTGTACACACCCAGGGCTGGGAGGTGCTACAGACAGGCCTGGAAACTCATCCCTGGCCTTGCTGGGCTTTGTCCCTCCTCCTCACAGTGCTGGTCTTGAGCTCAGATTTGCCCTTGCCAGGGTGCAAGGGATCCATCTGCCTGCCCTTGGGAGCAGGAGGGGGATGCTCTGCACTCCCTGGGTGGAGGCACCGTGGGATGCACAGGGAGGGACCTGGCTCTGTAGGGGGCCCTGATCCCCCATCCCGCCTGGCTGCAGGAGGCCCGGATGAGCCGAGCAGCAGAGGTGATGGTCCAGCACGTGGAGAACCTGAAGCGGCACCACATGCGGGAGCACGCGGAGCTGGAGGAGATGAAGCGCCTGATCCAGCAGAACTCCCGCAACCGGCAGCTGGCGGAGACCCAGGGTGAGGTGGGCTCTGCCACCGGGGCCCGTGCAGGGATTGCACTGAGCAGCCCTGCAGGGATTGCACCCAGCAGCCCTGCAGGGTTTGGTCCCCAGCCCCTCTGGGGGGTCACGGTGACGCTGCAGCACAGAGGCAGGGGGTGGTGTGAGCTGAGGACTGGTGGTGAGGAACAGCTGATGGTGGTGAAGGGGACAGCTGAGGACAGTTGTGAGGGGACAGGGGAACAGCAGATCAGTGTGGGAGCAGGTGCTGGTGGCTGGAGAGCCATAACCCAGCTGGGAATGCAGGGCAGTGGGGCCCCATGCACAAAAAGGACTCTGTTCCTGAACACCAAGCCCCACACGTGCCATTGCTGTGCACGGGACCAGGTCCCGCTGCCCAGGGCACCACCTGTGCCAGGCACAGAGCCCATGGCCAGGACAGCTCTCAGTGGCAGGGAGCTTTGTGACTGTCTGTTATCAGCCCTATCTTATGTTGGGGGACGATGTAAGGTGGCTTCTCTTTGCTCCCAGATGATGTGGAGCCACGGCTGAGACCTCACCCCCTGAAGAGAACTTTCCAGCAGGTAACTGGTCCCAGTTCAGGATTCTCAGAGCTACTGCCTCCCCATGCCCTGTCACCCTCCCTCAGCTGGCTGTTCCCACATACCCACTTGTCCCCAAACAATGCCACTGCAGCCAACTGCCTGCTGCAGGGAAGATCTGCTGGAAGTGCCAGGGATGAGGGAAAACGTAGGGGCAGCCTTGGAGGGGTAGACAGACAGGGTGCCCAGCAAACTGGGGGCTGCTTGTGCAAGAGATCTTAGGCAGATCCTTCTTCCATTGCAGGGTCACAGTGCAAGAGCCACAGGCTTGGCTGTTCTTTAGCACCAGCTTGAATCTGACACTGATTCCCCTATAGCTCAAGAGGTGGGGAGAGGGTTAGGCAGCCCCACCAGGACAGCTTGCAGCAGTAATGACAGGCACAAACCTCTTGGCTTTGACCTTCCCTGGCTTTCCACCTTCCCCTCCTACCTCCAGCAGGAGCTGGCAGTGTCCCGTGGTGTCCCTTGCCCGTGCTGGGGGGGTGATGGGGAAGGAGGAGGTGAGGAGCAGCTGCACAGGGGGTGAGGGAGCACTGCTCACCCCCAGCCCCTCTGTTGCAGGGGTCTGCCCGCCGCAGGGTCAGCATCGCCGTCATCCCCAAGCAGCTCCTGGTAAGGACGTTGGGTGGGGACAGCCAGGGGCTGAGTCCCCAGGCTCGGTGACACCGGGGCTCCGTGTCCCCACTGATGCTGCCACCTTGGGTGCCCAGCCAGGTGCCAGCCTTGAGAGCCGAGCAGCCCCAGCAGCTGACCTGGAGCCAGAGGCGGCCCAGCGCTGGCCCAGCACCCAGAGGTAACTGCGCTGGGTGGCCGGGCAGCCACGGCACAGCTGCCACTGGCCCATGTGGGACTGCACCCTCCTCTTCCTCCTCAGGACTGAGCTGGAGCCACAGGGCCAGGACAGCGCCGTGACCGGGAAGCTGGTGGCAGAGGCAGATGGCAGAGGCTCAAGCACTGGGGATGAGGAGCCAGAGCAGCTTGAACTGACGTGAGCAGCACCCTGCGTGTGCCCAGCATCCCCTCATGGCTGCTGGCCTCTCTGTGGCTCCCCAGGAGGCCAGAAATTGGGCAGGGGCTGGGGGATTTGGTGGTGGAAAGCTGGGATGTTGCTTGGCTGCCTCAGCTCAGCCCCGCTGTGCCTCAGTTTTGCCTGTGCATTGTGGGTTGCCCATGCCCTCCTCAGGCTTGTTCACCTGGGTTTGTAAAAGGGCCAGTGAGGTTTGGGGCTGAGTTAAACATCCTCCTTGTCCCCAGATGGGATGCAGGTGGGATTTGCTCTCTCCCACGGATGACAAGTGTCCCTGGTCACCTTCTCCCCAGGTCCAAGGGGTCTGCAGCGGAGCTCTGGCGTCCCTGGCTCTTCTTCCCACAGCACTACTGGGTTTTCTTCTGGCTGCTTCTCCTGAGCATCGCCTTCCTCCTCCTCATCCGTGTCCTGGAGTTGCAGCGGCTGCAGTCTGCAGCCTCATCCAAGGCCTAGCTGGACCAGGGAGGGGAAGCTGAGAGACATCTCTGCTCCTCCCCCATGTCCTAAACCACCAAAACCCTAGAATAATAAAACGGGAGGAAAAATTGGGGGAATTGTAATGACGGAGCAGGGGTAGGACCTAAGGTAGGATCTGTGGTAGGATCTAAGATATGGCTGGCACCTCCATATAATCCTGAAGGGGTCAGGGAGCTGCAGAAGCTCCCACTGCTGCAGTGAGTTGCCTGTTCTCAGTACACCAAGCGGTGCAGGGGTGCTCCCACACATCTCCTGAGCTGGGGACAGCTCGGGCTGCCCACAGCCGTGGGTTTGCTTTAGAGCCGCGTCCCTCAGTGCCACCACATGCCCTCAGTCCCTGCTGTAATTCACATCTTTGCTGCTGTCCGGGGCACAGGGCTGGGGCTGGAAGGCGCAGCTCCGTGTCCAGCCTTTCCCACGGCACCGCGGAGCGCTCACAAACAGAGGGAGCTCTTTCGACCGCCCGGGCAGGGCGCTTGCTTTGACACACACGCCCGGTTTCCGTGTCTGCCCCGGCCTCTCGCGGCCCCGAAACACGGGTGGGTGTCACTGCACCCGCACCCAGCAGCTTTGCGGGTCCTGAACAGCCCGGCCGAGCTGCCGTGGGGGGGATCCGCACCAGGATCCCCAGGAGGGGCTGCAGAGGGCGGGACGGCGGTGCTGGGCTGGTCACCCTGCTTGCTGTAGCCGCCGGCAGTGCCACGGGTGACTCAGGGTAACCAACGCCCTTTTGCCAGCTCGCCCCGTGTCCCTGAGTCACCGGCCGCGGTCCCGTGGCGAGCTGTCCCCGTGCGTCACAGCACGCGAGTCCCCTCGCCGTGACACCCGCCCCAGCACCGGCAAATGGCCAGCGGCACCCCGAGGACATCGCCACCTGAAACCCCAAAAAGCACCCGGCCGGCGGCGACCATCGGGGACCCCGGGGGCTCCCCCGCCCGCCCCAAGGTACCTTCACCCCGCTGGAGCCATTCCCACCCGGGCGGAACGGAAACGTAACCCCAGGAGTTTCCACGCGAGCTGTGGTGGCCGGGGTCCGGAGCTGGCACTGGGTGGGTCCCCCCCGCCCTGGACCCCCCGGTGTCCCCAGCACCCTCCTGGCCGGTTTCTGGCTGAGGGGGGAGCAGCACAGAGGCTTGAGAAGGGGGTGAAGCGCTTTGGCTTCATCGCCCGAGTCTTTTTGTTTGCTTGGCGAAAAGTCTGGTTTCTCACCCTAAAAAATACAAAAATAAACCCAGCTGGGGTTGCGCTGTCCCGCTGTTCCAAACCTCCCGGCGCAACATCTGCAGCGGCACAAAGAGGGGTGGCCCGGGGGCCGCCCCTCTCCCGGCACCGCCCGGCCTGGGTCCCCCCGGCGGCGGGGGAGGGTCGGGCAGGCGAGGGGAGGGGAAGGCCGAGGAGGGGAGGGCAAAGGAGAGGAGGGCCGGGCCGGCCGGCAGCTGCTGCTTGCGGAGCCGGAGCTCGTTTCCTGCTCGCTGTCGCCCGGCTGCGCCCAGCTCCGGTCCCTCCCCACGCCCCGCTCCGTGCCTCAGTTTCCCCTTCCGAAGGGCTGTGGAGGTGAGTGGAGGGTGAGGATGGGCAGAGCATCCCTGGGCGTGGGGGGGTCAGGGCTCTGCTGTCCCCCGTCCCCGTGTCCCCCACTCGGTGCCAGCATCCCGAGCGCCGGTCCCCTCCGCCCGCCCGCGGAGAGCATCGCTGCGCAAGGCGGGGACGCGGGTGACAAAACCGGCCGGTGATTCTGCGCTGCTGGAGAGGGCTCAGCCCCCCGGTCCCGTGTCCTGCGTGTCCCTGGAACGCTCTCTGGCTTTTTCTCCGGCTGACCCTTCCCCACAGCCTCTCCCGGGGCAGCGGCGTCCTCCCTGCTCCATCCTCGCTGCTTTTCCCTTCCAGCCCCTGACCTCTGGTGCTCTCGGGACAAAGGGAAAAGACAGCAGTCCCTGCTCTTCCTCATCACTGGGAGCTGGTGGTTTGGGGAATCCAAACCACCAGCTCCCAGTGATGAGTAGGACGGGGTGGGAAGAACTTTGCTAAGATCTTGAGGGATGCTCTGTGCATCATCACGGGGATGTCCTTGTCACAGATGTGCTTTGGGGTAAAGGAGAAGCAGGAAGAGGAAAATTATGTGGGCTGTGAAGCCTGACCAGACTTCCTCTTCTTACCAAAATTCAGTTGCAGGAGCCTCCGTGGGCTGGTGTTGGGCAGGGGGGACAGGCTGAGCAGCAAAAACGGGGGGGGGCACGTTTGCTCCTCCCTGTCTGTGCCCAGGGCTCCCCGGGACGTGGCCAGGCTGTGGTGTGTGGATCCCCAGAAAAGGACAAGGCAGGTTTGTCCCCTCTCCTTGGCCCTTCTCCCCACAGCTCCATGCTGGGGCCTTGCAAAGCTGGGGTGTGCTCATGCACCCACATCCCTGGCTCAAACCAGAGGAGCTGATGGAGTTTTCCCTCCCTCCAGGGATTCCCTCCCACCCAAATCAAGGCAAGTTTCCACAGCACTGGCCAGGGTGGTCTCCCTGCCCAGTCCCACACTGGGGATGTTTCTCCTGAGCACGATAACGTTTGTAAGAGCTTCCAGTGCCCTCACTGGAGGGGACTTCCAGTGTCCCTTCCTGACACCCTCCCAGCTCTGCTGGTGGTTGGAAGCAAGGGCGTTGGCCAAGCTGTTGGGTGGTCAGAAGAAACCCTCCATCCTGCCCACTGGCCTTTCTCTGGGAGTCTCCTGGGCTCCAGCCCAGCTCAGCAGCCTGGCCTGCGGTGTCCAGGCTGGATCCCAATCCCGGAACAGCCCATCCATGCTGAGAGTGAGGCTGAAAATCCTCCCAGCTTTCATTAGCTCTGGGGCCGTGTCCTTTCCCACCCTCTTTTCCATGTGCCTGGAAGACACGTGAGCTGCCAAGCAGCTTCCCCCACCTTCTCCCAAGAGGCTGCTTCTCCTGCCAGGGCAAGAGTGAGACCCTGACCCAAAGCAGGATGGATGGGGTGTCCCTGCTCCAGGGGTGCCCCCCATGTGTCAGACCCGGGTGATGTCCCCACAGGCCTTTCTGCAGCCAGCTAAAGCCACATGAGATGAGTCAGGGCTGGCTGCAGCCCCCCCTCCTCCCTCCTTGCAGGAACAGTGCTAAGGGATGAAACGCAAAAGGCTTTGATGGAAGGAGCGGAGCCAGAGGAAGCCTGGCTCAGGCTGTGCCCTCCTCCACTGCCCTGGCCTTTGTGGGCTGAAAGCTGGGGTTTTGTATCAAGCCTGCAGGAACTGAGTTTTCCTAGGAATTTCTGACCTTGCTCGCAGTTGTCAAGGGGGTTTGAGTGTGCCAGAGTGCTGGCAGGATAATCCTTTCTGCAGGAAACTCTGTAACACAAGGCTTGTTGTTCTGCCTCCTCTGAGCCTCCCTGCCAAAACGTAGGGGCTGGAAAGCTTTCCCAGGCAGCACGCTCCCCCTGGCATCATGTCCAGTGGGAATCAAGGACGAGAGATGGGCTTTTTTCAGGCCAGGGGCTGCTGAGGCTGGAGAAGATGCTCCCAGCCTGAGAAGCCGCCTTTGTGACATCTCCCTGGGCCTGCTGTGCAGTGACCTTGGCAGGTGACTTGAGCTCCTGGAGGACAACCCATCTGCACGGAGCACTGGTGCCTGGCCAGCCAGCGCTGCCTGGGCAGCCTCTGTAGGAGCAGGATGGGTGGGAGAGCTGCAAACTCCCTGGGGAGGCTCGCAGCGCTGCCTCAGTTTCCCCACGCTCGTCCTGCCCCACTAGCAGCGTTCAGGGGAAGAGGAGAAATCTGTCCTCGGGCCTCACAGGGCTGTCATGAATGCAGGGGCCACGTCCTCTGTCCCCACACGGCCACTCCGGTGGGTGCCAGCCCCTGCCGTGCCCCGCTGGGTGCCTCACGCTGTGTCTGCCCAGGAAGGAAGTGGTTAAAAAGCCCGGATTTCCTGCGTGATGCTGGAAGGGAAGGTGACCTGCAGAAGTGATTGGAGGGAAGGTGACCTGCAGAAGTGATTGGAGGGAAGGTGACCTGCAGAAGTGCTTTGCAAGGCGCGTTCTGGTGTGGGGAAAGTCCTGAGTGAGACTGCACTTCCAGTTAGAACTCGGGTGTTTCCAGCCAAAATTTAAGCGCTTAAGAAACTCCTTTCTCCGCACACCCCCATCCCCCTCCTCCCGAGGGCAGCCTAATTTATTCATGGCATCCTTGTGGCACTTCTTGGGTGGCCGCCACCTTCCGGGTGCCGCCACGTGCCCACGATAACACTCAGGGCAGAGAGGGCAAAGAGCGGGGGTTCAAAGGTGGGAGCTCTCCGCCTTCCCCAGGCTTTCCCAGCCCCGGGGCTTGGCGGCAGTGGCCGGAAAAGGCAACACTTGGCTCTCGGTGCTCCGGCTGGCACGACACAGGGCACAGGCTGGTGCTCGGGGCAGTGCTGGGAGTGGGAGACAGATGCGAGCAGAGCTGGTCCCCTGGGAGATGCCAGGGGCAGGGGGGTTTGGGATGCCCAGGAGGAATGTGCTGCACCCCTCCTCCCACGGCTTCTGTGGCACCATGGGGCTGTTTGTAGGGTGATTTGACTTTTATTTGATTTCCCCACCAGTGCTTCCTCTGCGCTAATCTGCTTCCACCCGTTCCAGGAGTGGTGGAAGGGGAGGTGGGGGAAAAGGTCGCCCCACTCCAGCTGCAGAGTCCAGGCTGGCGGGATGGATCCAACCCCGCTCCCTGCGGCCCCCAGGGCTGGTCTTGCTGGTTTTTGCAGCAGCTGTGGCTGACTCCTCAAGCCAGGAGCTCCCTCCCATCCCCCCCTAGTGAGGCCAATCTGCAGAGGAAGGAAGCACTATCTTTGCTCCAAAACAACCGGCTCTGCTCTTGGCTGTTGCAGGTACCCTCTGCATGGAGGAAGCCACTCAGTGCCGCCACAGCCCTCCCCATGCCCTCCCCTGAGGCCACCGTGGCAGGGTGACACCGTGGCTCTCTGGGTGCAGCATCCGGGGACGGTTCCATCAGCTGCTGCCACCAACTGTGCCAATTTCGACAGTGCCATCACCACCCAACAGCACCTGCAGCTGGGAAACGGCACTGAGACAGCAGGTCTGGCATGGGATGTGTTTGGGGGTGGGGATCCGGGAGGGTCCCCTCCCTGCTGACCTCTGCTGTCCCTGTGCCAGGCTTCTGGGTGACACGGGATGAGTGTGCCGGCCGACGAGCCGGGCAATCCGGCCCATGCCATCTTTGAGAGGTTCCTGCGTGCCAGGGAGTGCCGGGAGGTGCTGGGCTGCTTTGTGGAGCTGTGCCAGCAGCTGGGGCTGCAGGGCAGTGGGCTGCAGCTCTACCACGGCCTCAAGGCTGCCCTCAACTACTGGAATGCCAAGGCCCTGTGGAGCAAGCTGGATAAGAAAGCTGCGCACAAGGACTACGACCAGGGCACAGCCTGTGCTGGCACCAAGGTACCCGGGATGGGGGGTGAGGGGTTTGGGGCCCTCCCTGCGCTGTGTCCTTGTGTCCAGGGTGAGAACATCCCTTGGGACGCTCTGGCTCTCATCCCAGGAGGATGCAGGATGTGCCAGGCGGGAGGTTGATGGAGTTTAATGGGACAGGATGTTAATTAGCACTGCTCAGCTCCCCGTGGCATGATGCCACCTCAGTGCCACCCAGCCAGCAGCGTCCTTCCTCCTCCCAGCTGCCTCTCACTGGGGACACCCCATGGCAGGGCTGAAGGAACTGTCAGTCCTTTCTGGGCGACAGGAGCATCCCAAGTGGGAAGTCCCCTTGGAGGGACATCTGTTCCCTGTCCCACAGATGATGGCTTTTGTCCTGACTGCTGTGCCCCATTGTCCCAGCCTCATGCAGAAGCTGTCTGGAGACCAAACCCATGCCAGGTCTGCAGCAGACCTGCACCTTATCTCACCCAAAGCTTTAATTGCTGCCCTGTGTGAAGGCAAGGTTCAGGGAGTGGGGGGCACCCCAGTTTGCAGGGAGCATCAGGCAGAAAAGGGGAGCACCGAGGAGGGCCAGATCCTGCCCCGCAGGCGGGGAGAGGCTGCCTTTGGGAGCGCTGGGGGGTTCACCCAGACCTTGCTGCCCACCCTCCTGACCGCCCGTGCTGTGGCAGTGCCTGGTGGTGGGCGCCGGCCCCTGCGGGCTGCGGGCGGCCATCGAGCTGGCGCTGCTGGGTGCCCGCGTGGTGCTGCTGGAGAAGCGCGACTCCTTCTCCCGCAACAACGTCCTGCACCTCTGGCCCTTCACCATCCACGACCTGCGGGCGCTGGGCGCCAAGAAGTTCTACGGGCGCTTCTGCACGGGCACGCTGGACCACATCAGTGAGTTTTAGGGGGAGCAGGCTTTGGGGTGCCCAGCTGTGGGGTGCAGCCCTGAGGACCTCTCTGCCCTGCCAGGTATCCGGCAGCTCCAGCTGATACTGCTGAAGGTGGCTTTGCTCCTGGGGGTGGAGGTGCACGTCAATGTGCAGTTTGAGGGCCTTGTTCCCCCCACGGTTAAGGCGGGTAAGGTATCTCTGCAGGGCGGGTGGCATTCCTGGGGACAAGGACAGGGCTGTGGGTGGCCACTGTTAGCCCCCCAGTCCCTCTGCTAGCCCAGGGCATGCCTTTTTTGTGGGGGGGGAATGGGATGCAACCCTTTCCCTGCTCCCTGGGGACCAGCACATTCCTGACCACCCCTCTCCCTGCAGGTGGCTGGCAGGCTGTGCTGCAGCCCAGCTCCTCTCCCCTCACCCAGTACGAGTTCGACGTGCTCATCTCAGCTGGCGGTGGCAAATTTGTCCCTGAAGGTGACAACAGCTGTCCCTGCAGCCCTAGGGCTAGTATGGGAGGCTGGGTGGGGGCTCACTCCTCTCCCCTCCTGCAGGGTTCAAGCGGAAGGAGACGCGTGGGAAGTTGGCCATTGGCATCACCACCAACTTCATCAACCGCCACAGCCGGGCTGAGGTGGAGGTGGCTGAGATCAGCGGCGTGGCCCGAATCTACAACCAGAAGTTCTTCCAGAACCTCTACAACAAAACGGGTCAGTGGTCCTGTGCTCCCAACCCCCTCATTTGGAGCTTTGGGGGCTCCAGCCCCATCCTGAGGGAGCTGGAGGCTCAGCCCCAGGATGTCCCCAGTAATGGGGTGCGTGTCCCCACATGGCACCCCATTGCAGGGGACATTTGGTGTCTGAGCCCAGTGCCAGGGCACCCTGTGGCCCTGGCTCAGCCCCTTCCCTGTCACCAGGCATTGACCTGGAAAACATCGTGTACTACAAGGATGACACTCACTATTTCGTCATGACGGCCAAGAAGCAGAGCCTGCTCAAGAAGGGGGTCATCCTCCAGGTGAGAGAGGCAGGATCTGGCCCTGGGGTCTCACAGCAATGGGCAGCTGAAAGCCTTGAAAGTGGCATGCAAATTGTGGGTGCTGGTTTGACTGCACACCCCTGGGGTGGAAAGGGCTGCAGCAGCTGTTGCCTGTGCCACAGGAAAAATCCTCCCAGGGTACTGAGGGTGCAGTGGCACAGCTGCACCCCAGAGCTGGGTGCTGTCAGGCTGAGGGACAAACATCACCTCCCACATCCCAGCCAGCTTCACCCCATCCCCACAGGACAAAGCGGACATCGAGAGCCTCCTGTCCCCAGAGAATGTGAACCGGGACGCCCTCCTTAGCTATGCCAAAGAAGCTGCCAACTTCTCCACCAACTACTGCCTGCCCGAGCTGGAGTTTGCCCTCAACCACCGGGGCCTGCCGGATGTTGACATGTTCGACTTCACCTGCATGACGCGCTCGGAGAACGCGGCGCTGGTGCGGGAGCACAACGGGAGCCGCCTGCTCCTGGGGCTGGTGGGAGACTGCTTGGTGGAGGTGAGAGTTTCCCCTGCAGCATCACCCCATGCCCCCATCACTCTCCCTGCAAGATGCATTGGTTGCAGTGTATTTCCCCTCCCTGCGTGCTTCTCATCCCGATTGCCCAGTGCACCCCATTCTTGGGCAGGCTCCCAGGATTGGCATGTTTTGGGGAGGTTATCCCCTTCTCCAGCCCCACCAGAGATCTGGGGTTGGTTCAGGGCAGAGGAGCAGCCCAGGCCCTCCCCAGACTCAGCTGTGCTGGCTGGGGAGGAGATGGCCACCCATCCTCTCCGTGTGCGTCCTGCCGCCGCTCCCTCTTTCATCCCCGGCCAAGCCTGGCAGCTCCAGCCTCCTCCCAGCTGCCCCGACCAGCCATGCAACTCCAGCTGCAGCTCTGCCTTTGCCTTTGCAGCCCTTCTGGCCGCTGGGCACCGGCGTGGCCAGGGGCTTCCTCGCCGCCTTCGACGCGGCGTGGATGGTGCGGCGGTGGGCGGCTGGGACACCCCCGCTGGAGGTGCTGGCCGAGAGGTGAGGCTCCCCGTCCCACTGGGCTGGGTCTGGAGCACGTGAGGAAGGTGACAGTGATGTCAGCTCTGTCCCTGTCACACCAGGGAGAGCATCTACCAGCACCTCTCGCAGACATCCCCAGACAACACCAACAAGAACATCAGTCAGTACAGCATCGACCCGGCCACGCGCTACCCCAACATCAACCTGCAGGCCATCAAAGCCAGCCAGGTACCTGGGCAGGTCCTGCCCTGGGACAGCCAGCCCAGCCTCCCTGGCTGCCAGGGGGACGCTAATTGACCCAGTCCCCTGTCCCCAGAGGGTGTGGGGCTGAAGCTGTTAGTCCCCAGGATATTGAATGCGTTGCCCATTGTGGATGGTGGAGGGTTCTGGAGAGCTGTGTGGGTGTCCCCCTTGCCAGGGCCAACTCTCTGTGTGATGTCACTGGCTCTGTGCAGGTGGTGACCCACCACTGGAATGTCCCCATTGGCAGGTCAGGGACCTGTACCTCGTGGGCATGGTGGAGGTGGACCACAAGAGGAAGAGCAACAACCGACTCAGCATGGGTAGGAGCAACCAGTCCTTCCAGAGCCCTCCCCATCCCTGTTTCTGGTGCCCTGGCCTGTGTCCAGCAGGCTTTCCTGTGACACCAATGGTTTCTGTCCCTTCTGCTTGTGGCCCACGTGGGGACACAGCCCCTCCACTGCCACTGCACTGATGCTGAGCCATGAAATATTGACAGATGCTTTATCAACATATTTATTGAGACTTGTGGGAATGGTTGTGCAGGGACAGGGGGTGTCTGAGGTTGCTCCCATGGGATCCCTTCCCTGTTAAAGCATGGAATGCTGAGGCAGGAGGTGGACTGGGGGGGGTTGACCCCTGTCTCTGCCTCCCCAGCAGCCCCTGGAGCTGTCTGTGAAGAGCTGCTGAGCTGGTGCCAGGCCAGCACTGCTGGATACCCTGGTGTGGCTGTGACCAACTTCAGCACCTCCTGGACCAGTGGCTTGGCCCTCTGCGCCCTCATCCACCACTTCCGCCCGGACCTGGTGTGAGTGCCTGGGAGCCCCTGGAACCCCCAGCCCTGCAGAGCCCACCCTGATGGCAGCTGTGTCTCCCCACAGGGACTTTGACTCTGTGGACCCCCGGGATGCCATTCGGACCCACCAGATGATGCTGGACATAGCAGAGCAGGAGCTGGGCATCCAGCCCGTCCTCTCCAGTGTTGAGATGGCCACCATGACAGAGCCTGACCGCCTGGACCTCATCACTTACCTCAGCCACTTCTACCAAGTGTTCAGGACCTCTCCAGGTGGGAGATTTGGGGGGATTTGTCCCATCCTGAGGCACACTGGGGCTGGCTGGGTGCTCTCCTCTCTGTTGGTGGGTCCCATCAAAATGGCCATGTTCTGTGCAGAGGTGGAGGTCAGGGAGAAGCCGCTGTCTCCCCACGGCACACGAGGGGCCATCCTCTTCCTCAGCAAGCTGCAGAAGAGCCGGAACCTGGCACACAAACGTGCCCAGGTGAGGGACCCCCACCCAGACCCTCACAACAGCAAAACCCTGCCCCACGCCCCACCATAACCACCCCCTTTGGATTTGCAGGACACTGCCCAGAGGGACGCTGAGGCCAAGAAGAGCCGCAGGGACACTGAGGTGGGTCTGTCCCGGGTGCCCCAAGGGGGGCTTTGCTGGGGTGAAATAAATCCCCCTGTAGCCACCCTCGATGTTCCAATGCTAGCTCAGACCTTAGAGGGCTTTGGAGGAATATTTCAGGGACAGGACAAAGGATCCAAAAGAGGCTCTGACCCCCAGCTGCAGTTCAAGATGTTTATTCCAGGTGGTTACCAGAGGGGAAAGAGGACAAGTGCAGAAGAAGAGGGTCTTATTTAGGCTTCTGCTAAGGAGAGATAATTGGAACACAGCCAGTAGGGTCAGAAAGGGGAGGAAGGGTTAAACTACATGGTTACAGGCTCCAGGGGTCTCTGAGGGAGGAGAAACCATTTCCCAGGGGAATGCAACACTGGGGTGCAGCTGTCCTGGGGGGAGAGTGGGAGGCTGACCCTCCCCTTGGGTCACTTGTAGCTGGACACGGGGCTGGATGGAGACTCTTTGGACAGCGCCCACGAGCCGCCACAAACCACCGGGATGGACCCAGGGCAGGTTGGTCCCTGTGTCACCTTGGCATGGACGGTCCAGCTCAGGGCAGGTGGGCACCAGGGAGGGCACCAGTGGCTGGCAGGGCCAAGCCACAGGCTGGGACCAGGGCTGCACAAGCGAACGCCCACAGCTTCCCAGCTCCTCCCTGCCTGTTTCCTGACCCAACTGGTTTTCCGGAGCCAAGGCTTGCCTCTCCCTCACCCATCCCGAGCACCCAGACCCAGCGCCGCGAGAGGGGCAGAGCCTGCCCTGTGCCCCCATGGCTGCAGGGCAGGGTGGGTGCCAGGCCCCCGGTGCCACCCCAGCCTGTCCTGTCCCCCCACAGCCACCGAGGGAGAGGACAGGGGAGAACAGCGACGCCTGCTACTTCTGCGGCCGCCGTGTGTACATCCTGGAGCGGGCCAGCGCCGAGGGACGCTTCTTCCACCGCGGCTGCTTCCAGTGCCGGCGCTGCGGGGCCACCCTGCGCCTGGGCGACTACGCCTTCGATGAGGAGGATGGTGAGGAGGCTTTTGGGGACGGGGAATGCGTGGGGAACAGCTTCTCCACCTTGCAGGTTGTCACATGAGTTTGCTTTCCCCCCTCCTTCCTTCCCCCAGGTAATTTTTACTGCTCGCTGCACTACCCCCATCCACCCAGCGTGGACCTGCCCCGGGATGAGGCTTCGGCACTGCTTGATGGGGTAAATCACCCTGAATCCCTGTAGGGGATGGAGGAAAGGCAAAATGTGTGTGTGTGGGGGGGGGGAATGCTTGGGTGTGGCGCTGTGCTGCATCACCCCTCTGCTCTGGCTCTGCTGTAGGATGCTGATGCTGCTGCCCACCCGCCCTCAGATGCTGGAAGCCCACGTGTGTGCCCCACAGAGTGGGCACCCAGTCCACTTCAGCCCACTCCAGCAGCCCCACGGGCAGGGGAAGAGCCTGGGGAAGTTGAGGACACTGCAGATGCTGGTGACGTGGAGGAGCAGGAGCTGCTGGCACAGCCTGGGGGGGTTGTGAGGGAAGAGGAGGTTCCCAGAGTGGAGCCCCAAGGGACGGCAGAGGAGGGTGAGGAGAGTGGGGGCAGGAGGAAGATCATCCTTACACCACTGGAGAGGCTCAATCTGTCCACGCTGAACCTCACCAGTGAAGCAGAGCCCGAGCCTCCACTGAAGCCAGCTCATAGGCGGCTCCCAGCAGCACCTGAGGCCCTCCCTGCCCTCTGGCAGGGACAAGGCGCCTGGAAGGAGGAGGAGGAGGAGAAAATTGACATGGAGGAAGGTAGGTGGTGCAAACTGGAGTCTCCAGATGAGCAGAGCTCTCAGTTCCCCCCTGTTGTATCCCACATCTTGCTCATAAGGAGCCAGCCTGAAACAGCTCTTTTCTTGGGCAGATTTGGAGGAGAGTGACAGCGAGGAGGAGGAGGAGGAGGAAGAGGAGGAGGAGGAGGAGGAAAAAGAGAAGGAAGGCACAGGCCTTGGCATCATGAAGGAGCTGGTGAGGATTTTCCCCAAGTGATGTTGGCACAGGTGGTAGCTGGGGCTCTTGCTCCTCTCACAGCAGCATCGGGTGTGGCTCAGCTGTGGCTGCCAAGGCAGGAGGTGCCTGGTGCAGGGACTGACCCCTGCCCGTGCCACTGTCCTTTCACAGTACCCAGACCCCAGGGAAGAGGAGAAATACCCCACCTGGAAGCGCACATTGGCCCGCCGGGCCAGGGAGTCCCAGATGAAGAGGTTCTGCAGAGCCCAGGTAACCCCACTGGGGAGAGCCACCTTCCCAGTGTGGCACTGTGCCCTGTCCCCTCTGTCCTGCTGCTGGTGGCCACATGCTGGCAGGTGCTGGCCTGCAGGTGAGCGCTGCCCTTCTCTTACAGGCCATCCAGAGACGGCTGGAGGAGATCGAGGTGAGATTCCGGGAGCTGGAGCAGCAGGGCATCAAGCTGGAGAAATTACTCCGGGATGAGAACGGTAAGGCCAAGGTGGATGGAGCCCCGTGACCCTGCAGTGGGGGTCTGCACCCCGCTCACCATTCCCCTGCCCTGCAGAGAGCCCAGCTGACCAGCAGACACAGTGGACAAACCAGCTGCTGTACCTGGTCCAGAAGAAGAACAATCTGATGACCGAGGAGTCGGACCTCATGATCGCGTAAGGCTTGGGGGGTGCTCCCTGGTGGGTGTGGGGGGCTCAGCTCACCCCCGTCCCCTGCGAACCCAGTGCCCAGCACACCCTTTTCCTCCCCACAGGGTGCAGGAACTGAAGCTGGAGGAGCAGCAGTGCCAGCTTGATGAGAAGCTCCGGAGTTACATAAACACGGAGGGTGAGTGGCAGCGTGTGCCATGGGGAGGATCCCTTTGCATGGTGCAGGGAGCAGGTCAGGGCTTGTGGCCTTCCCAGCCCTACTCTGGCCCTCTGCACCCACAGATACCCTGAAGACACCCGAGCATGAGAAGGCTGAGCAGGAGATCCTGAGGCAGCTGGTGGAGGTGGTGAATAAGCGGAACGTCCTCATCCAGTTGCAGGAGGAGAGGCGGCTCAGTGAGCTGCGGGCTTGATCCTCCCCGAGGGACAAGCAGAGTGTGTGTGAGTGTGAGTGCTGGGCTGAGCATCACTGAGCTGCCTCTGGAGGTGGCGATGCCCCAGCTGCCACAGCAAATCCAGCTCCCTGCTTGCCAAAGTGTGCCACAGAGGGGCCAGACCCGCTGAGGGATGCCCACGTGAGGAGACACCGAGAAGCACTCAGCCTCTGGGGACTCAGAGGGCATCCCTGTGCGTGGCTGGATTGCCCTTGCTTTGTGCTTGCTGGAAAACAAGACAAGAACTCTCAGGGGACTGCCAGAGGGGGCTGTGGTGGCTCCCAGCAGCAAGGAGGTGACAGGCCACAGGGCAGATGCCATATGTGCAGGGGCACCTTCAGGAATGGTCCCTCCAAACCACCCTGGGACATTCTTCCCAGCTGAGGGCACCCATCCCAGCCTGGACTGTCCATCTCAAGGGACATCTGGCTGTACAGGCTGGGGACAGTGACAGACAGACTGGGCTGATCCAGCTGCTCTGCACCACTGCTTTTGGATGCCACGTCCCTGCTGTCCCCAGCTGCTGCAGAAACCAGGGTCAGAACCCTACCACGAGCCCCTTGGGCCAGGGAAAGCCTTTTTGTCCAGTAGCTCCTAAGGGAATTGTGCTCAGGGCCAGCACTCTAACACTGAGGACAAGGGACACCAGTGGCTATGCCCTCTTGCCCCTTTGGGATTTCTTCTGCTTGGCAATGCCACACTGGCCTTTCCACAGACCTCAGACACCCCTGGAGTCCCTGGCTGTTGCAAGGCGGCCTCTGGTGCTCATGGCAGCCCCAGATGTGTTGGGGTGGGGGTTCCAAGTGTAGGTTCCTGTTAGCAACAGCACCCTGTGCTCAGCCCTCATCCTGCCATTCCCCTCAGCACCTCCTCCAGCCCTCCCTGTGTTTGTACCAGCCCTACAATCCTGCTGCAAACACCCTCCCTTCAAATAAAGCCCCCCTGACCCGGTGCCAAAGGTTAAAATACTGCCTTTATTTTCCATCAGTCAGGACTGGTTGCCAGAACAGCCACCAGTGTAAACTCTGAGGCCACCCCAGGCAAGGGGAGCCGCAGCATCTCAAGCCTTCCAGCCAGGCCAGTGGGTCTCTCCATGTACAAAAGGATGTATTTAAAAAGACAGCAATAAAAACCTGCCTCCATCATGGTTCTCACTGGGGTCAATGCAATTAATCTACCCCAAAAATCTTGATTTCACCCAGAGGCAGCTGTCAAAGCTGCACTACTGCATTGGCTGCAGTGCTGCTCGCCTAAAACGTGAAGTCAGTTAAAAACAAGGATGAAAAAGGGGACATGACGGGGCCAAGGGGACATTGTGTGACACCCCCAGGCTCGGCTCAGCCTTCGCTGGGACGCTCCTGCAGGGCCCGCAGTGCCATCCACATCTGGTCCTCGGTGCCGTGCAGCATCTTCACCTCCATGGTGTGGAACAGGTGGAGGCCGGTGGTGAGGACGAGGACGCCGAGGGCGAGGAAGGCCAGCAGGCAGAAGGAGAGCTTGGGGAAGGGCTGCTCTGTGCCCAGTCCGGCCAGCGTGCCCAGTGCAGCCACGGCCTGGAGCAGCAGCAGCAGCAGGGCCAGCACGGCCATCCTGCCCGAGGAGTAGCGCTGCCGCTGCGCCGCCCGCAGCCCCACGGCCACCTCCGCCCGTGCCTCTGTCACCACATCTGCCAGTGCCAGGTCTGCGGGGACAGGGACCCTCAGTGGGGTGGGACCCCCATATACCCCCCCTATACCCCGCCACACCACCCCAAAGCCCTTCCCTCCATCCCCACCTCTCTGCAGCCATCCACAAGGGGATCCATCTCCTTGTGGATCCATCCCCAAGGAACTCCATCCAACTCCACCACCATCCACCAGCACCCCCAGCACACAGCGCCTGCTGGCAGCAGCCCCCGGCTCACCAGCTGTGCCAAGGGTGGCACACGCAGGCTGTCCCTGCCTCTGGACGTGCAGTGTTGCCATCACGGCTTCGTGGTCTGAGAAGGGGATGTCCGTGCCTGGGGCTGGCCCCGTGGTGGTCCTCAGCTCTTCACACTTCACCGTGAAGCTGGAGATGGCCTGGGAGAGGGGGCAAGGGGGTCACACCAGTGTCTCACCCCCGCCACTCACAGCTGGCGGGCAAAGCTCCCCGTTACCTTGTAGAGGATGTAGTCAATGCGGATGCCCAGCGGGAAGGGCAGCAGCTCTGACTTGTCAGTGAAGCAGTTGTCAGGGACAAGGGTGCAGCCGTTCTTACAGCCCTGAGACAGGAGCCTGGCTGGGTCAGGGGCTCTTGGTGTGCCCCAGGACCCCACTGAGCCCCTCAGCTCACCTCAAAGTGCGTGGCCTCAGCAAAGGCGTCCCGCAGCCCCGTGCAGCCCCGCAGCAGCCGGATGCCCACATCTTCAGGGTGCATGTTCAGGTCCCCTCCCAGCAGCACCACGTCTGCTGCCTTTGAGGTGTGTCTGTGGGGACAGGGGTGGCTGTCCTTCCCTGCCCTGCCTGGCACCACACAGCGGCGATGGGACCTGCCCAGTGCTCCTCCACCTCATTCCTGACTGGGACTGGTGCAAATGGAGCTCTGTGCAGTGCAAGCCCCAGGGGCAGGGGTGACCACACACGTCCTGGGGACCTGCAGGGGGACACCCCGCACTGCTCACCGGATGAACTGTGCCAGCTCCCAGGCCTGCACCAGGCGGTGGGGCAGGTAGGCGTCCTTGTCCCGGCAGTACTCGGCGTGCAGCTGGAGACAGAGGGAAAGCAAAGGGGCTGTGACTCCCACACCAACACCTGCCCTGCTCCCAGGCTCCCTGCAAACCCACCAAGCCCTCCAAACAGTCCCTGCCAACACCTCTGTCTTTACATCACCCCCACTGGGGAGAGCCTGGGATGCTCACCCCAATGCACAACCAGGTTATGGGTCCCTGTCCCTGCCCCGAGCAGTATTTTATTAAATCAGGGCATAGTCCAGGGCAGAGGGTGGAGAACAGTGGTTAAAGCAAGGGGACAGTAAAAGAGGAGTATGGCCACTCATTCCCCTCCTCCCCACTGCTCCCCCAATGCTGGGTTCTTCCCTGGGATGCTCACATGGGTGACATAGACGTTGAAGATGATCCCTGAGATCTTCATAATGACAAGACCGACAGACTTGCCACAGAACCAGTCCCCGTGCTGGAGCTGCCCAAGGGGAAGAAAGGCAGGTCAGGGCTACTGATGCACTGTGGGGACGGACACCACGGTGCCATGTGCCCCCCATACCCCATTTACCATGTAGGGGTACCCATTCAGTGAGTACTGGTAGAGGAGCGTGTCCAGGATGGGGAACCTGGAGAAGACGCAGAGGCCACTGCCAATCACCCCACTGCAGGAGGGAAAAAAGCACAGTGAGGAGAGGTTCCCAAAACCTCTGCCTCCCTCTAGGCCTGAGCCAGGAGGCCTCCCCACATCCTGGATCCCAGAGTGCTCCTGTGAGCACCCCGCTGCCCAGGCATGGGGTGTCCCACAGGGCATGGGGTGTCCCAGAGTGACACAGGTCACACCTGCAGCGTTCTCTGCAAGTGGTAAAACCCGAGGACATGGCACAGCCCTGGCACTGCCCCACAGAGAGCCCCGAGGGGGCCGACCTTGCCCTTCTCACCTGCGGAAGTAGTGGGAGAAGGGGTAACAGCCTGCTAGTTTCACCTTCAGGTCACTGTAGTCCTGCTCGCTCCACACCTGGAGAACAGTGGGAACAGTCACACTCCCAGTGGGACAGGCTGACAACAGTCACACTCATCTTCCAGTGGGACAGGCTGAGAACAGTCACACTCCCAGTGGGACAGGCTGAGAACAGTCACCCTCATCTCCCAGTGGGACAGGTGAGAACAGTCACACTCATCTCCCAGTGGGACAGGTGAGAACAGTCACACTCCCAGTGGGACAAGCTGAGAACAGTCACACTCATCTCCCATTGGGACAGGCTGAGAACAGTCACACTCATCTCCCATTGGGACAGGCTGAGAACAGTCACACTCATCTCCCAGTGGGACAGGTGAGAACAGTCACCCTCATCTCCCAGTGGGACAAGCTGAGAACAGTCACACTCATCTCCCATTGGGACAGGCTGAGAACAGTCACACTCATCTCCCAGTGGGACAGGTGAGAACAGTCACACTCATCTCCCAGTGGGACAGGCTGAGAACAGTCACACTCCCAGTGGGACAGGCTGAGAACAGTCACACTCATCTCCCAGGTTGGGAAAGGGTGCTCCTGGCTCCCAAAGTGCCCTCACCTCCTGGAGCAGCACCAGGTCAAAGCCCTGCTGGCGCAGCGTGTCCCCGATGAGCCGCACCCGCTCCCGCCGCCGCTTGCTCAGGTAGCGGATGGCCCTGCCACAGAGGGGTGACAGTCACAGCCTGGTGGGGACAGGGTGACGGGGGCCCTCGGGGCCTGTTGTGACTGAAACAAGGGAGAGAAAGCGGGCCCCAGTACCGGCAGAAGCAGGATGCAGGTGGGAAAGATGGGAAGGGGAAAGAGCCGTGCTAGGACATGGGGACAAGAGGGATATGCAGGGAGGCTGTTTGGGGACAGCTTCTCCTGCCTGCAGGACTGAGGAGGCTCACCCGTGCTTGGGGTGGAAATGGGGGGTTTTTCTGGGGCTGACAAGCACAGAGGGGACAGGAGGCACCACCCAGCCAAGCATCTCATGACCATCTGGGGCTGGGAGAGTGGTGTGACCCCAAAGTGAAGGGGCCATGAAGGTAAGTAACACCAAGGTGGGACCCCTTTCCCAGGTGCCTCCACCTCCTCCCACACAGCCTGGCACGGACCTGGCGAAGCCTGGACTCACCAGCAGTTGAGGTCGAAGATTCGGAGGCGCAGGGTGGGCTCTCCCTCCATGGCCTGTGGGGGCTCTGCGGGGTCAGCGGGCAGCGCCGGGCACAGCGGGCACCTGCAGGGAGCGGGTTGGAGTGGCAGCCCCCAGGAGCCCGTGCAGGATGCAGGACACAGCCAGGCTGGGAAGGCGGAAGGGTCGAGCCAATGCAAAGGGCAGGAAGGAAGGGAGAGTGCTCAGGGTGCTCCAGGCCTTTCCCCTCCTTTCCTGCACGAACCCTAAACTGCCCCGTGCAGGGATCCATGTACCCAAACCACCCCGTGACCCTACATCCAGTGGCAGGGGACACTGGTGGGCCAGGGATGGGGTACAGGGCTCCACCCCTCTGCCTGTCAGTGAGTTGTGTTCCAGGATGGACTTTCACTCCGGTTCCAAAGTGGAGCTGCGAGGCACGGACGTGGGGCACCGTCACACATCTCCCCGCTCGGTAAGCCCAGGGAACCTTCTGGGGACCCCAAACCCCTGCGGAGCAGCCCCAGCGCTCCGCCAGCCCCGCTCCTCCCGTGCCTGACCCCGTGAGATTGCTCAGCTTCCGCTTTAGAAGCTAAAAAGAGCAACCCAGGATGCCGGTGCGGGCAGCCGGGCTCTGCCTGCCCCGGCGGGATTACCGAGCGGCTCATCAGGTTCCTGAGCCGCGCTAATTAATGCCGGCGGCTTCTATCAAGCCTAAACCCCGGGGATGCTCCCCGCTCCCCGAGGGATGCGGCGGGAACAGCAGCGCGACAAGGAGCGGGACAGCGGCAACAGGCGGAGGGGGGACAGGAGCGGGACAGGCGGGACAAGGAGCGGGGACAGGAGCGGGGCAAGCGGGGAGCGGGGAGACAGGAGAGCGGGACAAAGAGCGGGGCAAGCGGGACAGGAGCGGGGACAGGAGCTGGGCAGGCGGGAGAGCGGAGAAACAGGAACATTGAAGCTGCAGGGGGAGCGGAGCAAGGGGAGCATCGGAGCTGCAGGGGGAGCGGAGCTACGCGGGGAGCGGGGCCGGCAGCGGGGCAAGCGGGGAAGCGGAGGATTGGAAGGATCGGAGCTGCAGAAGGAGCGGAGCTGCAGGGGGAGCGGAGCAACAGGCGGAGCGGGGCCGGGAGGAGCGGGGCGCGGAGCGATCGGCGGGGCCGAGAGCGGACCTGCAGCGGGCCGGGAGCGGCGGGGCCGCGGGACTACGCGTCCCGGCAGGCAGCGGAGCGGGGCGGAAGGGGCAGGACCGCGGCCGGGGCAGGGCGGGTGAATGGGCCGGGAAGGGTGGAGGGAGCCGGGCCCGGGGGTGGTGGGTGTAAGCGGGGGGGATAGCGGGGTACGGGCGGCTCGCAGGACAGGGGAAGGCGGCCGGGGGTGGCACACGTCGCCTGTGTCCCCTGAGTGCAGGATGGGATGTGTGTGTGTGATTCTGTGTACGGAGCAGCCGAGGCACCGCCAGCAGGGCTTGGAGGGGTAGTGGTGAGTGGTGGGGCCGACCAGCGCTCTGCCACCCTGTGAGCGAGGGTGTGACCCTTAAAAGGTGTGTTCTGAACGCAGCGATGCTGCAGGGGAGCGTCTGCCGTGGCCAAGCCAACCTTCCCCGCTGCAAACGCTGCAGCAGTGATGCAAACTGCACAGCTGGATGCTGCACAGCTGGATGCGGCATCCTGGTACCCAGAGCTGGAGAAGCATTACCCAGCCAAGGGGCTACACGGGACACGGCAGCTCTCATAGTCCCGCCTGTTGAAGGAAATCCCAAGAAATAAAATACGAACTTCAGAACTGCTTGAGCCAACCCATGAACAAATAATTTTAATGGTTTTTTTTTTTCAGCAGACCGTAGTTTTCTCGGAGCTCCACAGTCTCCTCTCTTTGAAGTTGGACAGATACAGTAAACACAACAAATATATGATACAACCCATCACAGCTGGATTAAAAAAAAATACACAAAAAATATAATACATAAAAAAATGGATTTTTAACATTGTGGACTGACGCAGCTCTAAAAATGGTGATTGTAACCCTGGTAAGCTTTACAAAGTCTTTAAAAAAATAAAACAGTACTTCATGTGAAATTCATAAATACACTGGAGGAGAACGGAGGGGCTGGGGGAGTTGAGAAAGTGTCTCTGGGATGATGACTAAACCCCAGCCAGGGCTGCTGGGGGCACCAGTCTGTGTGCGTGGGGTGCAGTGTGAGCCCTGGGCTGGGTGCAGGCAGAGGGGAGGGAGGGATGGAGGCACAAACCGGTCCAGTTAACGAAGAGCTTCGTCCCCCATCAGGGCTGGGAGCGGGGCACGCCTGTGTTTTATGGTGAGGGAGTTTTGAGTTTTCATTCCCAGAGTTTTAGATCAGTGAGTCAAACGGAAGAAAAAAAAAAAACAACCAAAAAAACCAACCCAAAAAACCTACAAAACAACAAACAAACATGCTACATATGAGAACTTGGCCAGAGAGTCCCAGCACAGCCCTGGCATGGTCTGCCAGTGCCTGGCCTTGGATTTTTCCCTCTCTCTTTCCCCCCCTGCTCCGTCTGCCCTGCTTACAGCAGCCACCTCAGTCTCTGCCCCGTCCCACAGGGATGGGTGGCTCTTCCCAGCAGCAAGAGGTCGAAGTCCCCCTGCCTCACAGGACATGTGGCATCAAAGTGGCAGCCAAGGCGCTTTCCTGAGCTCTGGGGCTATTCCTGCTCCTTGCACTGGCAACACTGAGCCTAAACCTGCCCCGTCCCTCTCCCAACAAAGGGGCTGCAGTGTCCCTCAAAACAGTCCTGCCCTCCTTCCCACTGCCTTCACTCCCCCACCAACCTGAAAAACCCATCCAGACCTGGCCACCTCGGGCTCTCTGTCCCCCTGCCAGCCTCCTGCCACCCTGCTCCCCGCCACTTCTGTCCCTCTGTGACCCTCCTGAACCTTGGGGTTGCTTTCCCCAGACTCTGCCCTCTGCAGTCACAGCCTCAGGACTGGGCACTCTGCCTTGGCTTACTTTGGGCTGCAGCCACAAAAATACCTGCCAGCTGACCCAGTCCCTTATCCTGGCACCCCTCCTGTTCTCTGTCCCCTGTCTGTCTCTGTCCTCTCTGTCCCAAACTCTGCTCACTGACAGCCTGGCTCTGCATTGCTCAATATGTTTTTCCCTGCACAAGTCACCTCCCCGGCCACTTCCCACGGGATGCAGGAAAGCGGACGGAGCAGTTCGGAACAGTCATCGCAGAAAAAAGGCAAAAAAGGGTGAAGGAACAAAAAAAAAAACGAAATAAGGAAAATGTACATATACAAAATCAATCAGGCAAATTTGCCCTCACTGCTCTCTACTCATAACTCCTCAGCAAGCGACCACAGTGGGGACACTGAGCCTGGGCCACCCCCAAGTGCAATTCCTGAAAGTGCACGCAGAGCTCAGGGGATCCCCCACAAAACCCAGCCAGAGATGGAGACACCCCAAACCTTTCCCTAAACAAGACCCTTCCCTGCAGGGTGGGAGGGGAGCACCTGGGCACTGCGGAGGGCAATCAGCCTGATTACAAGCACGGTGTCTTTTTAAAAAGTATTAAAAAGCACTTTCATTAAAATAAAAAAAAAGAAGAAAAGGAGCCATAAAACCCCCATGGTTTGCATTGTCAATGCCCTCACGCCTTCACTGCCACTAGTTCCCAGTGCCCCAGCTGGGCATGGAGAAGGGGCACCCCTGGGGAGGTGGCAGTGTCCCCCTCCTCCACGCTGCCCTGTCCTACCCCTGGGCTGTGCCACGCGGTGCCAACGCCGCTGTCGCTGCCATGCCAGCCAGTTCCAGACGTGGCACTGCATCCTCCTGGCCATCAGGGCTCGCTCCTCTGCACTCAGGACCGGGGCCACTTCTGGGCGAGGCTGGGGTGAAAGGAGGGGCCGTTCTCTGCTGCACATCCTGCTGCTGCTGCTGCTGCTGGCACGGTGGGATCCTGGCCTTCATCAGCAGCATCGAGGGCTGGTCTCTCCCTCTCCAGCGCCAGATGTGGGTTTCCTTTCTCCCTCTTTCTCCCTATGCTTCCTTTCCCATTCTTCTTCTTTTTTTTTTTTCTTTTTTTTTTTTGGTAATTTTATTTATTTATTAAAAAAAAAAGAAACTGTTCCTAAGTAGAAAACGTTTGTGATCACAAGTCAGTCTTTTTTGGCTATTGTTGTTCTTCCTCCTCCTTCTCCTCCTGTCTTCAAATGACTTCTCACAAGGCAACAGGCACGGGTGGCTTTTCTGCACGGCCCCTTCCCTCCCCTGCACGCCCCTCGTGCCCCTGCCTGTCCCCAAGGGCCCCTAGTCCTTGACCAACTTGTACACGTGGTGCTGGGCGCCGTGCTCGCTGGTGGAGACCTCGAAAACAAAGGCAATGCAGAGCAAAGTTTCCTGGGTATCCCTGTTGGTAACAACCTGCAGCAGAGCAGAGTGTGTTAGGGCAGGGCTGTGCCTGTGGGCTGATGCTGTTATCTGGGGGGGTTGCATGGGCTCAGCCACTTTGCCACATGAAAGGATTTGCTACCCATTATTTGTGGGGTCACACAGGCAGCAGCACAGCCAATTTAATGGTACCATCAAGATTTAGTACCCATTTCTGGGGATGTTGCACAGGCTCAGGAACAGCCTGAACTGCACCACCAAAAATTTGTCTGGGGGAGGCTGCATTGGCTCAGGCCCAGCCACTGCATTTGCACCACCAAAAAATGCTACAGATTATTTGGTGAAGTCAAACAGTCAAACTCAGGCACAGCCAATTTAATTGCACCATGAAAATTTTGCTCCCCGTTATCTGGTAGACTTGTCCAGGCTTGGGCACTGTGTTTGCACCAAGATCTGCTCCCTGGAATTCAGGGGCTGCGTGGGCTCAGGCACAGCCAGGTCTGTGTGGGGTCAGCTGGCTCCACACTCGTGGTGGGACACAGCCCCTGGGAAAGGAGGGGAGGTACCTGCAGGATGGTGAAATTCTCCAGGACACTGTTCATCATGTACTTCTCGGGGAGGTGCTTGAGTTTGTGGATGAAGTTGATCATGTACTCGCACATGGGGGAGCGGTGGATGCGGTAGACGAAGCGGCTGTTCTCCAGCCGTGCGTACTCCGTCTGCAGGGACAGCCAGGGTGAGCAGCTGTCCCACGGGTGCTGGGACACCACAGTGTCCTCTCCACTCCACCCATAAACATGGCATAGGCACCCATGTGTCCTACACCCAGCACTGGGACTTTCCCCATCCCAGGACCCGCCGTGGAACAACTCTGACCCCTTCCCCATGCAGTGGGGCATGGAACTCACCTCCACCTTCTCCACGACCTGCTTCCCAAAGGAGCACACCTTGGTGGAGACTGTGATGGTCATGTTCTCTGCGCTGCTGTACTGGCTGCTGACGCCATAGAAGGTCCCTGGCCCGTCCTGGATCGTGCTGTTCAGATCCGCCTGGAGGGAGGAGAGGGTGCCATGAGCAGCTCTCGATGGGGACAAGGGACACCAGAGCCACCCAGGATGCTCCTACTCTGCCAGCCAAGTGCCCAACCCTCAACGAGCCTGCACCCTGAGGCTGACCCTCCCCACCCTGACCCTCCCAGCAGCATACCCAAAACTTGACGAGAAAGAAGGAGTTCTGGGGCCCACGCTCATAGAGCTCCTTGAGGCCACCTTTCTTCTCGGGGAACTTGTCGTAGATCTGGCGGATGTCCACGGCCTCCAGCAGCGGGTCACTGTACGAGGGGTTCGTCTGGCCGATGTGCACGAAGAGGTGTTTGCTGTACTGTAGGGAGCGGGGTGGGGACAGCAGCACGAGAGGTCAGGCAAGAGCAAGATGCCACCGGGCACGGGGACGGGCGGGCGGAGGGGAGCGTTACCGTTTCGGCATCCCGGGGCACCTCCATGAAGGCGGAGTACTCGAGGAGCCGCAGCTTGGCGGAGGCGATGGTGCGGTCCTGCCAGACCGGCACGGCCGAGGCAGCTGGCGGGAGCGGAGCCAAGGGCTCGTAACCTGGGGCAGGGGGAGTCACACGGGCGTGGAGGGGCAGCCAGGGACTGGGGGAGCCCCCCTGCAACGCTGCTGAACCCACTGAATCCCCCATCTTCCCAGCACAGGCTGGATAAAACATGGGATGTACTGGGTGGAAAGGGACTGGAGAGGACCCAGCTGGGAGCAGCACGGTCCTGCTCACTGGGGAACTTTTCTGAGGTGGGGGTGGAGGGACAGCCAGGAACTGGGGGAGCCCCCCTGCAACGCTGCTGAACCCACTGAATCCCTCACCCTCCTGTATCACACAGCACAGGCTGGCTAAAACATGGGATGTACGGGGGTGGAAAGGGACTGGAGAGGACCCAGCTGGGAGCAGCACAGTCCTGCTCACTGTGGAGGTTTTTGGACGTGGGAGTGGACGGACAGCCACTGGGGGAGCCCCCCTGCAATGCTGCTGAACCCACTGAATCCCCCACCCTCCCAGCACAGACTAGCTAAAACATGGGATGTACTGGGTGGAAAGGGACTGGAGAGGGAGCAACACGGTCCTGCTCACTGTGGAGCTTTTTGATAAGGGGGTGGAGGGACAGCCAGGAACTGGGGTGAGCCCCCCCTACAGCTGCTGTCCCCACTCCATCCCCCACCCTCCTGTATCATGGCTAAAACTTGGGATGTACTAAGTGGAAAGGGGCTGGAGGGGACCCAGCTGGGAGCAGCATGGTCCTGCTCACTGTGGAGCTTTTTTCTTAGATTTAAACCCAGGCTTGTCCCCCAGGAGACACAAGTGGGTGGCACCATGCATGGGAGGGGAGAGAGGACAAATATGACCTGGCAGGGACACTGGGTTCCCTCCAAGGGGGTAAGGACATGACTTACTGGCTAGTGATGGAGGCATGGGTGGCTGGATGGGGTAAGCTGGTTGTGCAAACGGTTTAATGCTGGAAAGGAAAAAGCATCATCAGGTTACCAAGCCTGGGATGCCCCAGCCCCTTGCCAAGGTGGGGTCCTGCTGGTGCTGGGTGTGCAGGGGTCTGTACTTACTCCTGAGAGGGTCCAGGCTGTCCTGGGATAGGCCCACTCCAAAACTGGGAAAACAGCACAGGGAAGAGTCAGTGGCTGCTGACTCTCCCCACTCCCAACATTTCCCTCCTTGCCTGCTGCAAGCAGCAGGGAGCCCTGCATTGCCAGCACGGCTGGGAATGGCTGCTGGACACCCCCCTGCCCTGTGTGCAGCTCGTGGTGCCCCCACCACCCCAGGGTGTCCCCATGTGGGGCTGTCCTCACCCTGGGGGCAGCAGAGAAGACAGCCTGAGGAAGAGGAGGAGGGGGGCTGAGCTTGTTCTGCAGGACGCTGGCCGACACAATCTGCGCCGAGGACATGGAAGCCATGCTCTGCAGAGCCTTATCCTTCGAGACCTGGTCCTGAGGGGAGAAGGGGGGACAGGAGAGAAGGGGGGTGTACAGGGGCAGGCTGAGCTCCCTCGATCCCAGCGTGCCTGACAGGTTTGGCAAAGCCAGCAGCCAATCCCACAGCCCAGCCGAGGGACCAGTGCAGAGGGATCCCCCCACCCCCTCTCAAACCTTAATTAACATTTGAAGCTTGCCAATATCCCCTGGGCAAAAGCTGATGGGTCTGGAAAATGCCCCCTCCCACTGGCCCTCCCCCCTTGGGGATGCAAAGAGTTTTTAGTCCCTCCACCGGAGAGGGCATAATGCAATGGGGAACAAAAGGAATTTCAGACTCAAACTCAACTTACCAAGTTCATGGCCTGTCCACAAGAGAAAGGAGAAAAAAAAAAAAAAAAGGTTAGAGTGTCATGGGGCATTTGGGTACTCTGTACACCTCCCCTAAATCGGTGCTGGTGTCAGCTGGGGCAGAGTTAATTCAGTCCACAGCACAGGCAGGGGGTGGCTGTGAAGTGCTATGACAAGAATTAACTCTACCCCAGCTGAGAGCAGCACAATTTGGTATCCCCACCCTGCCCCACCACCCAGCCCTGCTGGGGAGTGGAGCCTGGAGCTGGCCGCTCCCCCAGGGATGCACGTGGTGGCCACGGATGCCCAGGCTCAATCCCACCAGGAATGTGATGCCAAAGCCCCCCACCCACTCTTTTAAGAGGTCACTGTGGTGAGCCAGGCCTGTGCCTTTCTTGGCTTTTTAATATCCTCTACAGCCTCCTCAGAGGCCCCCAGTGCTTGTGGCTGGGGCACGGAGAGGAAGAGCTGCTGGGATGCCCTGGGAGGAGAGGAAGAGCTGCTGGGATGCCCTGGGAGGAGAGGAAGAGCTGCTGGGATGCCCTGGGACGTGGGCACCAACTCCCCCACAGGCACTGCAAGGAAAACCCCTCTGTGCTGTGCATGCACTGACAGAGGAGAGCAGCTGCTTCTCCTTTTGCTCCAAAGGTCGCAGCACTGCAGGGCAGAAGCTCCAGGGCTCCCAGGTCCTGCCTGGAGCAGGGCTGCTCCTCCACCTGCATGAATAGGACACGTTCATGCTGGCCCCAGTGCACACCCTCTGCCTTCCCTCTGAACCTTCCCCAGGGATCAATGCCTCATTTATTTTCACCCGGGGCAGGGCAGGAGGGCGGGCGTGCAGCCACACGCCGGGAGCACCGACACTGCAGCTCAAAAACACAGATACTGCTCATGGAAATGTTTTCATCCCACAGGACAGTGCTGGGTGAGGGCAGGGGGCTGCCTGCACTGATCTTGAGAAGGGATGTTCTGTATCCTCTCAGTATTGTTCAGGGGGATCTCTGCCCTGGCTGCTCCGTGCCAGAATCCTGCAGGCAGCATGGCTGGGGATGGAGAGCACAGCCATGGACCCCTGGGGTCACTCCTGCCTCCAACTTCCCCTTGCTCTGCACTGTGCCATGGGGCAAGGAAAGATTTTTTATAATTATTTATTTTCTATTTTATTTTCTATTTTATTTTATTTATATTTTATATTCTATATTTATATTTATATTTTATATTTATTTTATTTTTTATTTTACTTTTTATATTCTATTTTATATTTCATTTTATATTTTATTTTATTTCAGTAAAAGCTTCTGCTGCTGTTGACCCTGCTGCCCCCTCTCACTTCCCTGACTGCCTCTCTTGGGCTGGAGACATACAAGCTCAAAGGAGCATCCCAAAACAAATTTCAGGTGCTCTCTCCTGGCTTCTCCTGGCACACCAAACCCATCAGGCTGTGGGAGCCCTGCTGGCCTCCTGCTCATGGGGCACTGGGGTCCCTGCTGAAGGACTTTGGGGGCACATCTTGGTGAGCTCCCAGGCAGCACGAGCTGGAGTTTGTTAAAGCTTTGAGGATGAAAATGCTCCAGCTCTGCCAGTGCCCTGACAGGGGCCTCCACTGCCAGCCTCGGTGCTGGAGATGGACACAGCACCCAGGACTGGGGGAGCTGCTGATGCTTTTGGGACCCCAAGGTCAGCAGGCTGGAAGATTTCCCAGGCTCACACAGCAAGGCAGCAAATCACCCCTGGAGCTACCCAAGGAGATGCTCCCTGGTGTGACAGGGCACAGATTAACTGAGGCACACTGCAGGGGCTGGCTGTCCCCGGTGGGTGGTTGTGCAGTGGGGACTTCTCTGTCCCCCACCTGGCATCTTGTGGGTCCAACCCAAGCAGGGCTTGGTCCTTTGGTGATGCCCCTGGTCCTGCCCATGCCCCCCCATCATCACCCTCCCCACTGCCACCACAAAGTTTGGTGGGAACAGTTATGGAAAGGTTAGTTGGGCTCCAGTTAGGAGGAAGGAAAGAAGGAAGGAAGAAAAGAAAAGCCAACCAGAAAGGAGAATGATCCATTTTTTTCTCACTTGGCTCCCTTGGCTCCTGGCACTGTGCCCCTGTCCCCAGCAGCACGGCCCCAGCTGGACCTGCTGCCACTCACACCCCTGTGCTGCCCCTGGGCTGTGCTCACACCCTGGTGCCTCACAAGCCACTGGGCTGGCAGCCTGCAGGGACCCCTGGGGCCCTCCTGTCTCTGCCCACATCACACCAGCACCAGTTCTGAGCGGGGTCAGCTCTCAGCTATGGAGGGGAGTGGGCCTTTGCACACCATGAACCTCACTTGGCATCACTGGCTGCCCTGGGGGGGCCTTCTGCTCGTGGGAGAACCTCTGATGGCCCAAAAGTGGGGGCAGCCCTCATGCATCACCAGAGGAAGGTTTAAACCCACATCTCCCCATGGCCTGGAAGTAAAGAGGGGATTTGACATCTACGTCCACCCTCCTGGAGCAAAGAGAAGGGCTCTGCTGCCCCTCCTTGCACTTCTCCCTGGGCATCCCACAACGGTGCCTGTAAAAACCACCTGATCCAAGGAGCCAAGTGAGGGGGAAGAAAAAAAAACACCAAAAAAAGGAGAGGTAAAACAGGAAAGCAAGCAGCACACCGCAGAGCCGAGTGCATTAGTCGTCAGCAGGCGGGGGCCAGGCGAGGCAGGGCGTACCTTCAGCTTGGACTGAATCTCACGAGATTTCCGTCGGGCAAGAACCTGCAAGTGGCTAGAGACCTGCAGAGAGAGAGCAGAAGGAGAGGGGGAACAGCAGAGCCGTCAACCAGAGGAAAGGAGGAGGAAGGAGAGGGCTGCCCATGCTCACAGAGACACCGCCGCGGACACCTGGGCAAGGGCGCCAACGTACCTTGATGCCAACCTGGTACTCCCGCACCTTCTTCCGAGCTAGAACCTGTATGTGGCTGGACACCTAGGGCCCGCCACGCCGTTCGGAAAGGAAAACACAGAGAGCGTGAAGATGAGTTCCCCCTGCAGGGCGGGATGCTGCCCCTGGGGGAGGGAGTGCCCAGAAATTCGGGAGCACTTCGGCTGCTCCCGGAGATGCTCGGGGTCCTGCCGAGAGCTGCAGGAAGGAAAGTTGTGGGGCAGCCCGGTGCTGGTTTGTGGAGCTCCTTGGTGTAAAGATGCTGCAGTTGAGGGGGTTCCCATTTACCACCTCTTGGGGACAGACAGGCAGAGTCTGCCAGCCCCTGTGAGCAGCAGAAGTTGATGGCACAGCCTGGCAGGTCTGAGGTACCCTGGCAGGTTTGAGGTGATGGATGCTGACACTAGTCTGAAATCAGGCATCAGGCAGCCACTGTGTCTGTGTGAAATCATCACATACTACCTTCACACAGGTCTGAGAAAGTGGCCTCAGAAAAAATAAGGAAGAAACCAAAGCAAACCCTAGGAAGTGAGAAACCATCCGCAGGTAGTGTTTTTCTAACATGTTTTTACTGGCAAGGTTGTTGACAAAGAGTGTGAACTCTGAATAACCAATCATGTTCTTGGTACTGAACTACTCTATAAAAGTAGAATTTACGAGAATGAAGTTTGCTCTCATTTTACCATCATATAGAGAGTCATGTTGTTATTTCTGTGCCATCTGAAAATCATAACAACAAGGTACCCTGGGTTATTTGGTGGGGCCTGTGGGTCCAGGAGGGACTGGCACATTGCCCCAGGGCTTCTGCTGGTTTTGCGTGTGGGAAAGGTGAGAAAGGTTGGGTTTTTGTGTCCAGGCCCCTGTAAGGGCAAGATCTAAAGAAAAGGGGCTGATGTCCAGGCAGTAAAGGCACAGCATGGCTGGGGGGGTCATCCACAGGAAGGGTGGGCATCCATGCACCCACAGGGCTTCAGGGCTGATTTTAGCAAGAATCTGCTCCCACCAGTGCCAGGCTGTCCAAGAGGAGACACCAGGCTGTCCAGGAGACAACTGCACAGAGGGATCAGAGCCATGGGTGCTCTGTCTCATGCCTTTCCTGAGTGCCCCCAGGGCACTGCATCCTTCCTCCATGGAGGGGGGCCCAGCTAAGTCTTTAACCAGAAATGAAGAAATCCCTGGCACTGCTCTGAACACAAAACCAGTGGCCAGACCCTGGTCCCTCTCCTTTCAGCATAAGTCGTGGAGGAATGACCTCTGAAGTGTCTGGGGACCAGCATCACTCTCTTGTGGGGACTTGTGGCATGGGACAGTCCCAGAATAAGAGTCCCAAACCCAGAAATCTCCCTGTGGTGGGAGATGCTCCCAAGCATCCAAGGCCATGAGCTCTGTCTGAATGGATGGCCTGGATTCTGGCTGGGGGCCACGAGGGGAGGGAAGAGCCACTGGCCACATGAGAAAGGCACATGTCCCATCGAGGGCTGCAGCTCCTCAGACAGGTTTGGTGAAGCAAGGGCTTGCAGGGACCTCTGTGTGCTCCTGTCCTGCCTGTGCTCTGCCTCCCTGCCTGCCCCAGCACCCAACCAGGCAGGGCAGTGAGAGAAGGGCAGGGCTCTGTGGTACCTCCAGCCCCACCAGGACCAGCCCCACAGCTCCACACAGCCCGTCCCTGGATCCCTGCCTGGGATGGGGATGCCTTGCCCTCAGCCCAGGGGGTTTGGAGCGCCTTTGCTGTGGCACCTGGCACAAGTGGCATAAAGCCTGGCAAAGGGCAGAGAGAGGAGCAGTCCCCAGATCCAAGAGGAGCAGCAGAGACCCGTGCAGGCACACACAGACACACACTGCCCACAGAGAGCCTGAGGGCTCCTGCCACCCCAGCCAGGTGGGTCCTGGGTGCTGCCTGCCCTCACACCCCCAGTTTTCAATGCATCCTGGGGCAGAGGAAATCCCAGGAGTTTTGTGTCCTCATGGATGGGGACCTGCTGGCAGCAGCAGTGGCTTGAGGAGGGGACACAGAGGACAAGCGCTGCAGCCGGACATCCGCTCCCCCTCGGGCTTACCTGGCACCGCCTCCCACCCCGCCCCGAGCCCACCCCAGGGGGAAAAGCAGAGCACGCCTCACCTGCTTCCTCGTCCGTGTCTTCCCCGTTCGCAGCTTGATGTAGCGGGCGATCAGCTCGTTACGACCTGCGGGCACAGCCTGGGGTCAGCCCCGACAGACCAGGGGCATCAGCCCCAAAACCCCCCCAAAGCACCCCAAACCCCCCCGGCCTGGCCAGGGAGGCGCTGCCAGGAGGTGGCGCTGCCGCGACAGTGTCGGGGCGACCTCGGGGACACGGGGGTGGCCAGGGCAGGGCACCCCCCCGCGCTGTCTCACCAGCCCCGGGGCTCAGAGCGAGGTGACAGCCACCAGGGACCCCCACCACGGCTCTGCCTCAAACCACAGAGCCCCTCAAAACCCAGCCGGAGCCCCCCACCACAGCCCCCGGACCCACCCCGGGCAGCCGTGCCCGCAGGGGTCCCCGGGCTGCGCCCCCCAGCCCACCCCGGGGCATCCCGCTTCCCGTTCTCAAGCCGTGCTGGCCTTTCCACCAGTATTTCCTAACGTCCCGGGCTAATTCGAAGCAGAAGTTGCTTTTGCGCCACATTTCAGGGGCCAGCTGTGGCCAATCTACGTTCGAACGTCAGAGCAGCTGGGAGCTTTCTTCTCCCGGCCCCGGCCCCGCCGCCGCCCCCCCGCGCCCCCCGCGCACGGGGGCAGCCAGGCACGCCAGATTTATTTTAATGGACCAGATGGTCGCGGTTGGAACTTGTCGAAATGCCCTTGGAGAGGGTTTCGGCTTTAAAAGAAAAAAAAAATCCCCTTAAAAAAAAAATACACGCTCTCCCCTCACCCTCCCATCGCGATTGGCCCCCTCCCAGCCCCACAGCAACTGGGCCATCCTGGGGGGACACGCACATGGGGACAGACAGGGCCAGGTGGCACGCAGGGACAGCTGCCCCTTGGGGTGCCCACGCCAGGCAGGGGCTGGTGGGTGGGTGACGATGGGGGTACCCCTCGCACAGCTGGCATGGCACCCTGGTGTCACCCTGAGGCGCAGTTCCCACCCCTGCTGCCTCCCAGCCACCAGCAGGGGCCAGGTCTCAAAGGGTCCCTTAAGCCAGGTGAGATGACCCCCAGCTGGGTGGTGGCAGGAGGGACCCCGGTGCTGAGCCACAGTTTGGGGGTACACCTTCAACCCTCCCCTCGGCATGCCCTGTCCTGAATCCCACCCTCTGCCCCCCGGACCCTGCCTGTGGGAAAGAAATATGGGGGAAAAACACGGGAAAGAAATGTGGGTGCCTTCCTGGACTCGGTGAGCCAGGGCCAGCCCTAGTGCCCAGCATCCAGGGCCAGCATCTCCTGCACCCATCCTGCCTCACACCATGCCCAAGGCTGCACCCTCACAGCCACCCCTGTGCCCACGTGCCCTGTCCCTTGTCCCTTTCCCTGTGATTCATCTGGCCCGTGCCATGTGCCATTCCCTCCGGAGAGGGCACGTCCTCCTCCAAATTACCACATTCCCCAAATTCCTCTCCCCTGACACCACCACGTGAACCAGTTGGACAGGCTGGGTTAAAAATAACCCATCCAGAGCCGAGTGTAGCAAGGCCCAGTGTGCCCGTGCTGGGCCCTGGCTCCCCAGCTCTCACCTTGCCTTGCCACCCCCGCGGTGCTGGCACCAGTGTGGCAGGGGCTGGCATGGCCACGGGCACCCATGGAACCTCCAAAAAGAAGTGTGGTGAAAGAGAGCAGAGGCACTGGCACACCAGCGTGCCTCATGCTGGCATTGCCTGTGCTGCCAGTGCCCCTGGTACGCTCGGTAATGCCAGCCAGGGGTCCCAGGGGTCCCAGTGGGGAGGTGCTGGGGAAGGTGGGGGGAGATGAAAGGCCAGCAGGGGCTGCTGCCTCTTTAAGCAACTGCCAGATGTCTCTGAAAGGCTGGAAAAACCGGTTGGGGCGTGCTTGGAAGGGCCAGGCTCCCGGCGGCACTTCAGCTATTCCCGGAGAAATCCAAAAAATGCATACGCTTGGGAAGCCCTGTGCTCCCCTGCCTCCCCCTCACCCCGCTCCTCCAGCAGCCCTGGTGCCGTGGGTTGGGGACCCTGGCAAATGGGGTGGCACAGGTAACTGGCATGGGTGTGGGGACAGTGGCACAGTGCTCTCCAGAAAGCCTCATTCCTTTTGCCCCTTCTTCCAGCACTAGGAGAGCCATTGCTGAGACAGCAGCATCCTGGGCAGGTGTATTTTGGAGGCTGGGGACAGAGATGCCAGCCAAGCCTAACCCTGGTCCTGCTGTCACCATGGGGGACTGGCAGCATGGCAGCCTGTTCCTCACTCTGAGGTCACGCGCCCTTGGGGGTGACATCATGGGATGTGCAGGGGAGGAGGAACCAGTCCCTACCCTGGCAGGGATAGGGAGTTTTGGGAGACACCGAAAACAAGGCTGCCACCTCCAAAATCATCACCCCAGTGGGGCTGATCAACGAAGCCACCAAAAACTCAGCTGGGTGCAGGCGGCTCAGGGTGGGTGAGTGACCCTTGCCACAGGGTGCTCTGGCCACCAGGTCCGGTTGGGGAAGGTTTGGGCAGGGATGCAGAGGCACACGGGGGCAGGAGGGCTGGGGCTGCCCCGGCCTCGCAGTCCCGCGCCCGCTCCCTGCCCGACGGCTTCACCAAACCAGTCTGTCCGGCAGGGCCGAGAGAGGGAGGGAGCGGGAGCGAAAGCCAGCACAGAGGGAGGGGACAGACGCAGGTCACTGCCACCTCCCCACTACAGCTCCAGGATGAACCCCAGCCAGCTGCTTTCGGGGCTGGAGGATGCTGGAGGGCGATGCCCCAGCGTGGGTTTGGGGCAGGAGGTTTCAGTTCTGTCCTGGCCGGCGGCACGGTGCCTTTGCCCGGTGCCTCCATCCCGCCCCCGTCACTCACCGTACATCTTGCCCTCATCTGAGAGGATGATTTTCCTCCGGCCGCAGGGTGGGTAGATCGCCAGCGCCTCCTGGAAGCTCTGCTCGATGTCTGGACTCCACACACCCTCGGCATCATTGTCCAGACTCTTGTCCATGCCGTCCTGGCCATCTTCCCGCCCCTCCCCAGGGCTGCCGCTGGCGTTCCAGCTGTTGGACGCTATGGTGCTGGCTGCTCTGGGCTCCGACCCTGAGCCCCCACGGATACACGACAACCTGCTGGGACACAGGGGACACCTGTCAGCCCCTTGCTGGTGGCGCTGCAGTGACAGCACAGGGCTAGGTCTGTTCCTGGCCCCTGCCCTGTTCTCACTCACACCAAGAGCAGCATCTCATTGTAGGACATCAGACACACAAACAGGCTTTCCTTGGGGGCAGAGAATGATTTCTGTGGGTACCCCCAAATTTAAGTCACAAGTGACCACCTGGGATCCACCCAAATAAAGTTTGGCAAGGAAACTGCCCCGGCTACTGTATTACCCATACAAGGAACTTGGGCACACGGTGTTTATGGCTGACACCTCGGGGACAGGGTGGCAGCAGCCCCGCAGCCCGATGAACCCTGTGACCCAGCACCAGTACTGGCTGCCAAATAGCAGCCCCTTTGGGCAAGCTGGCCCAAAAAACACCCCTAGGCCCTAAAACCCCAGCTCCACCATGCCTGGCAAAGGCAGAGCTGGGATGTGAAGGGAGATGCTGAGCAGCTCCAAACCAGACCCCACTAATGGGAACCAGGTGGCCAGAGCTGTCCTGCAGCCCCTCCCCTGGTACCAGGAGAGGCTCCCCCACCCTGAGGATGCTCAGCTGGGGCCCTGGGCTCTCCCCAGCTGGTGGGTGATGCTGGGGAGCCTTCAATCCTCCTCCTCTTCCTCCTCCCCTTGCCCAGCTCCCGGCGCAGCGTTGCAGTGTTTTGCAATAACATGTTTGGCGGCAGCTGCCGGCGGTGGGAGCGGAGAGGTGTCTCCTGCGCCGCCGCGCTTCCCGGATGGGCTGGGAGTGTACAAAGGTCTCCGGCACAGACATCTCCTTTTAAAGGAACTGCTGAGCCCGCTGGCTCAAGTGCGCTGCGAGGCCTTGCTGCCTTTTTTTTTTTTTTTTTTTCCTTTTATAAAAAAAGAAACTTAGCCCCCCCATCCCTCTCTCCCTCGTCGCGATGTGATGTCAGCCCCTCCGGTCCCGCCGCCCGTCCCTGCCCGCGTCCCCCCCGCCGCCGCTCCCCCTCTTGCTGAGCACTGTGGCCAAATAAGGAGAACTGGATTGTAGGATCGAGCCAGCCGGCCAAGGGAGGGATGGCGGCAGCGCTGCCGGACGGGCCGGCGGCTCCCCGGCTGTGCCTGCTGCTGGGGCTCCGTGGGGCAGCCCCCGGCAGGGATGCAGGGTCCAAAGCTGGCAGGGTGTTGGGGATGGGAGGGCAGGGGAGCACCGGGACAGGCACTGCACAGGGACAGAGAGGGTGGTGTGTGGGGACAGGCCCAGTGGGACCCTCACTCCCCCCTGCAAGGCTCTGTCCCAGTGGGGCACATCTATTGGGGTGCAAGTGCCTTGGTGCTGAACCCCAGACATGGGGGAACCTGAGACTCCTCAACTTCTGCAGCAGCCCAAGACCCCTCAGCCCACAAAGGCCTCAGTGGTCTCAGACCCTACAGAAGCCCCCTGGCAGCCCCAGACCCCTCAGCACTGTGGCAGCTCAGCAGCCCCCAGTCTCACCATATATCCACGGGCAGGGACCCTGCAGCCAGCCCAGGGCCCCACAGCACCACGGGACTGCCATCAGCTCACCCTAACAGGGAAAAACCCCAAGAGCTGGTGCTGGAGGGTGACTTTATAGGGACTCACCAGACACCCTGCCCTCCCCAGCTGATGGGTGTTTTGGGGGCCAAGAGAAAAGCTATAGGGCTGAGAGCAAAACCACGGGGCTGGCTGCACCAGTGCAGGCAGCGTGCCCAGTGCCCTGGGTCACCATGCCAGGCACTGCCTGCACAGGCAGGGTGACAGCTGACCCCACACCCTGCCTGTGACACACGTGTCCCCCTCCCTTGGAGGTCCCCAGCCCTGTCCCACCCCAGTCCCCCTCCAGCAGGGAAATCCCAGCCCAGCCTTTTCAGGGAGGCTGGGAGAGGAGGGAGGGTGATGCTGGGGCCCCGGCCAAGGTGCGAGGAAGCAGCTCCTCCTCCTTCTCCTCCTCCTCCACCGAACCTGCTTTTGGCCAGGCGAAGACATTGGATTTCCTGGAGGGAGGGTGCATGCACCGCGCTGACGCAAGGCACGGCCGAGTGCCGCTCCACCCTGCCCTTACAAAACACCAACAACAGCGGCAATTAGGGAACCGGCACGGCTGGACGGCCTGCGGAGACCGCGGCCAGACCTGCTCGGGGCAGGGAAGGGGACCGGACCTGCCGGAAAATATGTCACCGGCTCCTGCCTGGCAGCTGCTCCCCAGGGAGCAGGACAGGAAGACCACCCGTGTCTCAGCACAGGCACCTCTGCAGGGTTTGGGGGTCCCAGGAGCACTGCCCCACATGCCCAGGGGATGCTTGCCTACTCTGAGGATGCTCACCACCCACGAGCGGGGATGGTCCCTGATACCCACGCCAGGAGGGTGTCCCCACTTCCAGCTCACTCGCCCCTCACGCCCTAAATTTGTGGGGGCACACACTCCAGCCCACAGCTCTAGAGGGTGACGGAGGGGGCTGCACCCTTGTGAGGTCCCCCAGGGGACGCGGTGCCCGCAGCCGGCAGGGGAGGATGCCTCCAGGGCAGCCCTTATCTCTCTGCGAGGTCAAGGCTGCCCAGGAGGCTGGGACGGTGTTCCCACGGCTCCCAGAGCTCGGGCCCAGCACCACGTGTGGGGGACGAGAGGGAAACCCGGGGCTTGAGCAGGGAGCCGGGCTGCAGGCAGCGACCCCGCTGGGAGAGCTGCTTGGGGCTGGGGACCCCGCTAAAGCCACGGGAAACCTCTTGAAACCCTGCAAAGGGGGAAGGGAGGCTGAGAAATGGGTGTTTTGTGGCGGGTGAGGGAAGGAAATACTTTGGAGGCAGCGCCTGCAGTCACAGGAGCACCGTGGGCACCCTGTGAGTGTCAGAAGGCAGGAGCAAGGTGCTGCTGGATCCAGCACAACCAGCTGCGATAGGGATCGGGTCAGGGACGTGCAGGGTGGCACAGGGGAGAGCACTTGGGGACATTGTGACATGGGCAGAGGTGCCCGTCACCCCACAATGCCCCCATGCACCCAGTGCTCATCCTTGACCCATGCATATTCCTCTTCCCCAGCATGGTCAGCCCCAAAAGCATCATCCCATCTGGTGCACCATGGGGCACAGTCCCAGCAGCCCTTGCACTGCCCCAACCCCTCGTGTCCCACCCAAACTGGGACAGAGGTGGTGGCTGTTGTCACAGCATCACCTCAAACCACCTGGATCGGAGGGCATGGTCACCAGCACTCACTTCACAATGGGGATTGCAGCACAGCACGTCCCCAGCTGGCACCATCCAGAGGGACAAGGTGTGGGGCAGAGCAGCCCCAAGGACCCCTCCTTACCTGGGGTTCTCCCAGCCTGTGGCAGGAGACATTGGGACAAAAAGACTCTGCAAAGGTGCTGGGGACACTGTGGAGGCAAAGAACCCTGCAAAGACAGGGAGGGGGGGGTCCAGCTGCATCCTGGCTCCATCCTGCCTCCCCATGCAGGGGGCCCAGAGCAATCCAGCCCTTCTCCCTCCCCCCTGCACCCAGACCCCACGGCAAAAGGATAAAAGTTCACGACAAGCCTGGGCAGGATCAGCAGAGAGCAGCTCAGCCTCGCACCGGCTCCGTGCCGCCTGCGCCAGCCCTGTGGGGGAACATGAGGCTGCTGTCACCCCCTCCCTGTCACCCACACTCTGGAGGTGAGGGGGACACGAGTCCCCATCCTCTCTAGTGCTGGGCATGCAGCCCCTGCCAGGGACTGCTCTGTGAGTCCTCAAGCTGAGGCTCTAGGGCACCCCAGCTCCTGCACTGGGCACATTTGGGCTCAGTGAAAGCACAGCTGGAGCCCTGACACTGCCAGTGATCTGTAGGCAGGCTGACAGCCATCATTTCAGGCAGGGAAGTGCTGGCTGGGGGCCGTGTCCCTGCTCCTGCCTCTCCCCACCTGCTGACACGGCCGGGAGGAATGCTGCCCACAAGGTCACACGGCCACCAGCTCTGCAGAGCCCCTCAAAGGAAACCCAAAAAGCTGTGGAGCTCCTGGGGGACACCAGCAAGACCACAACACTCCAGAGAAGATGCTGCCGTGTCCACTGCAGTGCACAGAGCAGGATGCTCTGGGCTCTGCCAAGGATAACTCTGCAGCTCTTCACAGCAGCCCCACATCCCTGGCACCTTGCCGGGGACCCTTTGGGAACACCGTGCCCCATTCCCACAGGGAAACACCCTCCTGGCTGGCACATGGCTGTCCCAGGGACACCGAGGACACCGAGGGGGGTGGCAGGGCTGAGCAAGACGCGGCGTGGCAGGAGGGTGGTGAAAAGAGGTTTGTTTACATTGTGCTCCTCTTCCCCACAGCTCTCAGGCTGCGGTGAGGGATTCCCTGGCTCCTGGAGGGAAGGGTGACCACCCTGCTCTCTGCCACCCAGATTTGCACCTCCTGCCTGGCCACGTCCTCTCTGAAGGGTCCCCTGGCACAGTCTGGGGACCCAGATGGTGGCAGAGCCCCCAGTGCACCAGGCCAGCTCCCCGTGAGACAGCCCAGCTAATTTCCTCCCCTCTATCACTTCCTGTCCCTTCCGGCTTGGCGGGCGGCTCAGGAAGCAATCGGAGTGAGGAAACCACAGGAAGCCACGTGGCAGCATCCCACCAGGGCCTGAGGAACTGCCAGGGCTGCCCCACGCTCCCCATGCCCCCCAGCTCCTGCTGGACCCCAACAGCCAAAGGGCCCCTAGCTCCCAGCAAAGCCCTGAGCCTCCAGCTGGATGTGGCTGCTCCTCCCTCAGCCGTGCGAGGTCGAGGGATGCTCAGACCTCTCATCCCAGGGGGCTGTGGATGAACAAAGAGAAAACATGAGCGATTTGCTCCCAAAATATTTGGGGCAGAGAGGAGGAAGGAGATGAGGCAAACCCAGGGCACAGCTCCCTCCTAGTGTCAGAATCACGGGCATCCAAACCCACCCCTCTGTCCCCTCCTCCTCCCCAGGTCCTGGCAGGGTGGCACAGCTGGGTTTCGGCCTCTGGAGAACCTGAGCCGGTTTTGCTCGAGTCTTCAGGCTCAGGACCCGAGGGCAGAGGACAGACGGACACTGTAACCCGGCGTGCCTCCCTGGCCCAATTACGCTGCCCTGCCCAGCCAGGACGGGGCGTTTCACCCAGCAGCGCATAAATAGAAAGCTTTTAGAGCATTAATTGCTCTCTGTGTTATGAAATGAGCTGGATGGAAACAACAGGGTTGGAGTTGCCTGCTGGGGATGGGCCACCCCCATGCTGTCCTGTGACACCCCCAGTGCTGGTGGCCCCATGGCACAGCCAGTGCTGGACACAGCATCCACAGGGGACCGCTGAATTCACCAAAATATATCCTATATAGTTGCCAAAATATATCCATCCCAGGATGTCTCGTCCTCAACATCCCATGTAGATGAGCTGAGAGTGGCCAACAAGTCCCAAGTCCTTGGGGACTCCCAGGTTGTCCCAAGGGGAAGCCAAACATTTCTGGTGTCAGGGGAGCACCAGGGAAGCCCAGGTCAGGCAGTTCTGTGCCTACCTGGGACAGTGTCCTACCCCTGGGGCCAGCCAGGCATCCCAGGGACCCCACCAGCCCTCTGTCCTGCTCCTAGGAGGAGAAACGCCTCCACAGAAGAGCTCCAGGTGCTGCTGACCCCGTTTTATGCCATTGCAGCAAGGCCAGGGAAAACGTCTCCCCAGGGACCCTACCAGGCGAGGAGGAGGAGGAGGAGGAGGAGGAGGAGGAGGAGGAGGAGGAGGAGGAGAAGGAGGAGGAAGGCTGCAATGAATTTCACACCTGCCCCCAGCTGCTTCCGCCCCCGTGAAACCCAAGCCTGCCCAGGCAGCAGCTGTACCCAGTGCCCGTGCGGTGGCACCCGCCGGAGCCCAGGGTTAGCACCGACTGCCACAGACACCCCGTGGGAGGGGAGGGGGCTGTGAGAGCTGACCAGGGGGATCAGCTCCTGAGGCACCGGGCAGAGCGGCTGTCAGGCATCACCACCCCGGCCAAGACACGGAGATGCCAGAGTCTGGCACAGAATGTGACACAGCACTGTCACCTGGCCACTGTCACCCCTGTGAGGGGGACACACTTCCCTGCCCTCCTGCAATGAGCTCAGGAGCTCGAAGCAGTCCCCAGCTGAGGTTTGCAGATAGCAGGTACAGGCTGCCCTGCACAAAGCCCATCGGTGACTTATTCCCAGAAAGGGATATTTTGATTTAGTACCATTTTACTGCCACCACCCCAGACAGTCCCAGGCGAGCAAATCCTTGTGCATGCCAGGAGTGTGCTGGCAGCCCGTGGCAGCTCATCGCCTTCTCCCAGCATCTCCTGCCCGAGCCCAGAGCTGGAGACGGGCACAGCGACTCCAGCTCCTGCAGATCGAAAAACTGCTCTGGAACCCTTGGGGAGGAAAATTGCTAAAAATACACGAAGGCAGTATCGTTGGTAAAAGAAGGAGCTCCAGCAAGGAGCATGGCACAAGAGTGCTACAGAGCCCAGCACAGTGTGTTAGACCCTGCCCAGCACACTGATGTCCAGACACAGCAGCTGGACCCTGGCAGCTCTGCAGTGCCACCCAGGCAAGGCTGCAAGGGGACACAGCAGCCACCCCATGCGAGAGCTGGAGCCCAAACTCACACCATAGCTGGGCACAGGTGCTGGCAAGCACGAAAAGCAGAACCCTGCCCAACTCATCTGTGGGCACAAAGCCGGGCAGGGAAAAGCAGAGTCTTGGAGCAGACCTTTCTCCCGGACTGTGAAGCACCCAGATCTTCCTGCTAATAAAAACCCGACGCTCGGTTGGGTCGGAGCTCGCATGCCTGCGTGCGGGTGTGCTTCTTCCTAAACCCGAATTGCCTAAGCCGGCGGGGGGGAGGCAGGAGCCGGCTGCCTCTGGGGGAAGGGCGGGCGGCGCGGAGCTGGCATGGGAACGGCAGCCCATCCTCCACGCACCCGCGCCGCTCCGCGTCTGTAAACTTTGAACATCTTCCGGAGAGAAGTTAGTGGCTATTGTGAACAGCTGGATCTAATTTTACGAGGAGCGAGGAGGAGACAGTTGTGGGGAAATAATAAGGCTTGGCGCTCACAGGCGAGGATCCCCGAGCCCGGCCAGCCTTCCTGCCTCCACCGCACTCCGCCGGGGGAGCGCTGGCGAGACGGTCACGGCGAAACTGAGGCACGGAGCTGCGCGGGGCTCGCCCGCCTGGGGACACCGCGGACCGGGAATCCGAGGCTTTGCCCCTGTGTGTTTCCCTGGACCCACCGCCCCTCCAGCAGCCGGGGCACGGCTCTTCCTCAGAGCACTAAAGTGTGCCAGCGCAGGGCCCCCTTGCCAGCCCACGGCAGCATCTTCAGAGCCAGGGTCACCCAGCGCTCGCTCTCGATGCTCGTGGGCACCGCGGTGCGAGTGCGACACCTCCCTCCAGCCGGCTGCTTCCCATGAGGCTCTGCCCACCTCCTAAAATTAGCTGCAGCCCCGCTGTCCCCTCCCGGGCCACCCCCCGCAGCCCGGGGAGCTGTGCCAGCACACGCTCCGGGCCCGTCCCGATCCCCCGGCAGCGCTGGGGGAAGGGGATGATGGAGCAGCCTCCTCCATCACTCACACCTCGCCAGCGCTCCCCGCGAGCAGAGCGGCCCCGCAGCCGCTCGGTGCCTCTGGCTGGCAGGAGCGTGCCCGAGGGTGAGCTCTGGCTCGGCTTTACCGAGCAGGGACCCTGCACAGGCTGTGACACACGCGGTGCCCCGCTGGGAGGTGGCAGCGGTGGGCACGCTGGGTTTTGGTGCTGCTGTTGTCTCATGGCAGCATAATGGGGGACGCTGGGGCCACTGGAGCATCACATCCGTTTGGGACAGGATGGGGGGGACGAGTTCCGTCGGGATTTGTGCTGCCAGGATGGGGACGTGCCTCGTGCGATCCGAATTTCCTCAAATCCTTCGCCCACAGGTACAGCTGCACCAGCGCAGAGCCCCGTGTGAACGCTGTCACCACAAGGCCACCATCTGCCAGCCCCAAGGATGAGACCATGGGGTTCACGGCCTGTCACCTCCAAAGGGCTCGGCCACATGTGCTCATCAGGAAACGCTGCCACGGGGAGCCCAACATTTCACCAGCACCGCCTGACCCCTGCTCCCAGCGGCACGGCCAGGCAAGCGGCTGCCCGGCACCACGAGGAGGCTTCTCCGGGGCCCCTCGCTCCCATTTCACAGGCGGGGAAAGCCGAAGCAGCGGGAGCTGCAGCAGCATGCCCAGACCCGCAGCGGGATCCGGACGTGCGTTATCGCGCAGGGGGGGCCGCTCCTGCCGCGTGCCCGCTGCAGGCTGGTGCGGGGCATGGCCCCGCTGGCTCACCCCATCATTACCTCCCCTCCCTCCCTCCCTCCAAAAAAACATTTCATAAGTCGCCACGTGATGGTGGCAATAGCGAACGCCCATGCGCTTCAGGTGTCTGCCCCAACCACAACACGCAGGTGCCTGGGCTCGGCCGCTGGCCTGGCCCCCACCCCAAATAACACCTTGGACAAACAGAGAAGGGCAGGGCATGGCCTGGCAGCTCAGCAAATCCCCCGTGGATGGAGGCTTCCAAAAATGAAGGGTGGTTGTTGTTCATATCCCATCCACCAACGGCGCTCAAGGCGATGTAAACACTGTGGCTGCCCGGCCAGCCCCTCGCCATAGCCATCAAGGATTTAATGAGGGAGGGAAGCTCCTAGAGATGGGATATTTTTTGGAAGGCATCCGTCCGGTTCAGTGATGGATGGAGAGATTCCAACCTCACGAAGAGCCTCAGGATAGCTCTTGTCACACAGATCTCAGCAGCACCCCTGGTTAGGGCTTCACTGCCGCTTCTCCCATCGACCCCTCCATTTTCCACTCCCAGAGGCAGAAGTACTAACACAGGAAAACATTTCCCCCCCATCAACAGCCCAAAATCACCCATTTATGCCCTTTCTGTCTGCTACCCAGTCTCACCACCAAGCTCACCTGCCACCAGCCTCGTGCCCTCTGTGTGTTTGATGGGAGCTGCGCGGTTAGTTGCTTTTTAATACATTAATTATAGCTGATTACAGCTGCCACCCCCACCTCCACAGTGCCATGACCTGCTCACGCACCGCTGGGACAAGGCTCCTTCCTTCGGCACAGCGCCAGGGCCACCGGGACTCGCCTCCCAAACCACTTGGTGGTGGCAAGATGGGGATTAAATGGCAATTAAAAGGAGATGCTGTTTCTGATATCGTGATAAACAGCCACAGCATGTCATGGCAAATGGATGAAAGTGCCTTTTATTGATGGAGCTGGAGGATTCTGCTTTGCAGAAAAGGGATTTTAGAGGTGGGACCACTGCTGGAGGGTCATGCTGTCCAAAATGTGCCAGTTGAAATATCCCCCTACCCTGAGCTGCACCCCAGTGTTGCAGTCACCTCGGGCAGGACAAGGCTCCTTGAAACACCTGGCTGCCATTTACAGGAGGTGGCTGGACCCGCTGCTTTCAAAGGGTTATTCCTGTCAGAAAAGCCAGCGTGGTGCCAGCCACATGCCCACAGTGGGGAGGTAGCTGGGTGCTTGAGGTCCCTGGGGATGGCAATGTCCCCCTGTGTCACCCAGCTGTGAGGAGGAGCTGCTCACTCCACAGCCATCTGCAGCCTCTTCCCATGGGAATGCCGACCCTATAACACCCAAACAGGGCCAAATCCAGCGCCTTCTCCCCACGGGACAGTCATGCTCATCCTCTCTGGTGGGAAGTGCTGGGGCACTGCCACAGTGACCATCACCTGCCCTGTCACCAGGGTCCCAGCCCCCCTACCCGTTTCTCTCCTGGCTTCACCACTGAGTGACCTTGGCGAGCCCCCACCCCTCACCCACTTTGGGGACCCTCTTCCTCCCATTCTTGGGGGAAATGAGCACCCCAGGGGTGTGGGCTGTGAGGCCACAGAGGCCCCAGCACCAGTGCGTGCACGGGGGACACATCAGCCTGGCAAACCCCAATTCTGCACTCAGCATCACGAGCACTCCTACCCCGGGGGGAGGCTGGCACCCGGCTGGCAGGGCCCCCCAGGGTGGCCGGGCACTGCCAATGCCCTGACTCACGACACGCACGTACCCGCGCGGGGTAAAGCGATAGGAGGGGAGAGAGGATGCCGGAGCCCAAAATACCCCGGCGTGCCTGACACAGGAGATTATCGCTTGGCTGATGGGACCATCGCCCAGCCCGGCTTGTCCAGGCTCCCTGCAAAGCACCAAAACCCCCCAAAAACCTCTGCCCAAAAGTTTCACCTTTCCCCCTGCCGCCCCATGCCAACCACCCAACAGCAGTGAGCAGCTGCAGGGTGCCCGCCACACCAGCAGGGCCACTGGTATCATTTCCAGATGGTTTCTCCCCCAAATTGGGTTTTTTCTCAGTCAGTAGAAGCCAAATGCATTGTACAGGGCCTGAGTGGCTTCGGGGGGTTGGAGGTGGGTGGCTCTGTGAGGGCTTGGCCGTATTTTCCTTCCAGGGGGGTTAAGGGGAAAAAAACAACACCAAACCCAAGGAGGGCGTAAAAATAAAATAATAATAATAATAATAAAGATGACACACTGCTGAAAATTATACATCTAATTGCCGCCTTGTTAGCAAAGCACCCCTATGACGAGGCACAAAGTGTTTAGCATACAGTCAGTGCATGGTCATCCCCTACATGCGTGTGACACACATGTAGCGTGACACGCGGGTGACCCCGCACCTCACCCGCGACCCTCCCTCGCCGCTTCCCCGGGGGGCTCAGGCCGGGGCGGGCAATCCGTGCCCGGAACGCCCGGCGCCCGCCCCGAGCGCTCCCGACGTGCGGGCACAAGGCCCCTTTGTCACCCCGGGGATGCGCCGCGGGGGGACCCGGCGGGGACCGCTGCGGGGGCAGCGCAGCCCCGACGGGGCGGGAGCCCGGGGACCCGAGCGGGGTGGGGGGGAGTGAAAACAGCCCGGCTGTGCCTCCCCCACGCACACACCCCATCGGGGGGAGCCCCGGGGAGAGGCACCGAGCCGCCGGCTGGGGGGCGACCGCGGCTGGTGCGACCCCGGCGCCCCCCGCCATCCGCCGGGGCTCGGTGCAGGCTGCGGGCCGGGAGGAAGGAGGGGCTGGAGGAGGAGGAGGCGGAGGAAGGGGGGTTGGGAGTCTCTTCCCGGCGAGAGCTTACCTGCTCCGTGCTCCGGAGGGGCTGGGCCGGCCGCGGGTGCCGGGAGCGGGGCCGGGGCCGGAGCGGGGCCGGGGCCGGGCCGGGCCGGGGCGGGCGGCAGGAATGCGGGGAGCGCGGCGGGCTCCCGGGACCGCGCACGGAGCCAGGCGCAGCGACGGGAAAGTTTATGCGAGGGAGGAGCGGAAAGTTGGGAGTCAATCAGGAGGCGGCGGGGCCGGGCCGGGCCTCCTCCTCCTCCCCTAACCTCCTTCTCCACCTCCTCCTCCTCCTCCTCCTTTTCCCGGCCCTTCCTCCCGCCCGACCCTCCCGACCTCCCCGTCGGGGCAGCGCGCAGCGGGGACGCGGGACTTCCCTTACACAGGGAGGAGTTTTTTTTGGGAAAAGGCGGTCCTGGAGTTCGGCTCGGCCCGGTCCGGGCTATGGGAGCGCCCTCTATGAGCCTTCCTCACCTTCCTCCTCTTCCTTCTCCCTCCGGCATTCCCAGGATGCGGCCCTGGGATGCGGCCTTGGGCCGGGGCATGAAGGTGCTGCTGTCCTGTCTTGTCCTTTCCCGTCTGCAGCCAGCCAGGGTCACCCGTGCACACCTTCATCCCCTTCTGCACATCTTCATCGTCCTCTGTGCTCACCTTCATCCCACTCTTCATTCCCGCCTCCCTTCACTCACCATCATCCCTGTGCTCACTCCCATCCCCTTCTGTGCATTTTCGTTGTCCTCTGCACACTGTAATGCCCTGCCACACATCTTCATCCTCCTCTTCCTTCCCATCCTGACATCTTTATCCCCCTCCAAACACCTTCCTCCCTCTCCTCATCCTCACATACACACACACTGAGTCCCCTGCATCCCACCAGTCTGCAGATTCCCTGTTTCACCCAGACACCCACCCCATGGTGCCCAGGATGGGGATTTTTAGCCCACGCTGTTGGGATTTCTCAAGGGAATTCAGCCAGGATCCAGGCCATGGTCACTTCCTCTGATGGGTGGTAATGTGCTAAGCCACAGCAAGAAGATCACATACAAATCCCTGGCCACGACCCAGCCTGACCATCAGGAACTGCTGCCCTAAAAGGGGCAATCCCAATCCCAATCCCCCTGGCCATTGGGCCAGCCCACGCTGCAGGCCTGTGCCACAGCATCCCAAACCCCCAGAGATAAATCAGGGGTGAGGAATCCTCCCGGTGCCCTGACTGGAGAGGGGACGTTCTTTGCATCCCATTCCTTCTAGAAACATATTTTTCTAATTTTCATCATGAGCTTGGTTGTATTCAAGCGTTTTGGGACAAGACAGCCAATGCTTCAGTCCGTGAAGTGACAGGCTCTGAAGCATCCAGCGCATTCAGCAATTGTGTGTGATTCATAAAACCATATCACATTCTTCCACCCTTGGCCTGCTGCTAACTTGTAAGAAATCTGGACCAAAAACTGCAACAAAATGGCTGCAATTCTCCAAGGGCTGTTCAGAGCCTCGTTACTCATCCCTTACTTGGGCAAAAATGACATTGGGCGCTCCTGGAGATGACAGCCTTAATTGAGTTCAATAGGAGTTTAGGCTGAGTAAGGCATGAGCAAACAAGTGTGCATTAGCCCATGAATAAAAAGCCTGATCCACAAATGTTTAGGGACACATGTAACACTGAGCAGGGAGTGCTGAGGGGGTCACTGCTGCTCTGGCCTGAACATTTGGGCAGGGGTCTGGCTACAGCATCCAGCACAACTGATAGCGACAATGGGATGAGCTTGTTCAGGAGTGCAGAGATTCAAGGCTGGGTCAGTGGTTTGTTTCCATTCTGCCTCTTAATTTTTATTTATTTTCCTCCTTCAGAAGTCTGTAGTTCTTGTTTCTGCTATTTTTTTTTTTGTCCACTGGTGGAAACAGCAACTTCCTTTCTCAAATTATAATATAAAAGAGCTGCAAGCTGCAACGCCATAAATAATATTTTCTTATGGCCAGAACATCCAAATCTAGGCAAGACACCAAGAACAGCTACAACATTGTAAAACTCCAACACTTCTCCAGAATGGATTCACTAATTAAAAAATGACTCCTTTCAAAAAGCAGTTGAAAAATATTGGCTTTCCCATTGCCGCCTGTCGCTTGCTGCATTGAGAAGGAGCCCTTCCTGCAAAGCCACAGCTGAGCTAACCAGCAATGAGCCTGCCTTTCCCCCTAAAAAGATGTTACCAAAATAAATACAAGGGAAGGGAGAGGGAAGAGAAGAACACCTTTGTTACAATCACTTCTTTAATTAATTAAAGTATCACCACTTCAAAGCTGGAGAGAAATCCCCCAGGGCTGGGGCCATGGCTGGGAACCGAACAGCTCCAGCCCTTGCATTGCTGGACAAGGAGGCTCCCAGTGCTGCTCTCCCTCCCACACACCCCGGGATGTACCAGCCCTTCCCTCCTCAGGCTGGCCTGCCCCGTGGGGCGTTTGGAACCCATGGAAATATCTGTCAGCCCTGCAAGAGAGCAGGGCTCAGAACTGGGTGCGTGGAGCCCCCCAAACCCCAGAAATCTGCAGAAGAGGGAGAAGCCAGTAGTTGGAGGAGAGCCCCACTTCCACCTCCCTGCTCAGCTCTGGACCAGCATCTTTCCACCCATCAGCAGGGGATGGGGATGAAGCACAGAGAGCCACCAGCACTGCAGTGACACTGGTCCTGGCTGGGATGTGCTGCTCAGCAGCAAGGTGGGACTTATTTTTTTCCTCCCCTTTGCCTTATAAGCATCTCTGCAAAAATAAAATGCATTTCCCAGGAGGTCCCCTTGGGGAGCCGATGACAGTCACCGCTTGTGCCCCTGCATGAGCACTTTGTGGGGTTAAGTCCATGCCTGCAGCACCAGCCCAATGCCTGCACCCCTAAAATGAAGCTGCAGAAACCTCAAAGTCTCACACTGCAGGGCAAACATCATCCCTGGGGACTGAGGAAACCCTTTCTCCAAAGAACACACACACACACACACACTTTGGACTCAAACACCATTGATAAGGCTCTTTCTTCTTCTTCTTTTTTTTTTTTTTTAATCTTTTCTTGCAGCGAGCATTCCTTTCACACCCACGCACACCCCAGCATCCCCAGCCATTGGTCTGCCGGCGCATCCGTCACACTTTCCGCCGGCCAAAGCAGAGACACATTTCAACTGCTTCCATCCCTCATCTCCTCTGGTGTTAACAGCCAGCGCAAACAAAGGGCCCGAGGATCCATCGCCCTGTTAAATTGTTTTCGTTTGTTCCTCCTGCCGCAGTTGGTTTGCGTTAGAGGATTTGTCAAAGGGGTTCTGGATGGGCGGCCCATGCATGGCTGCTCTGAGATTGGGTGACACCGCATGGGACACCCATGGCAGGGATTCTGCTCTGCTGTGGGTGACAGGGCAGGAAACCTGAAGGGTTTGCAAGCAGCAATGGGCAAATGGAAACGTTTTGGGTGAGGGGAGGGAGAATCAACCTGGGGAGCAGCTGGGATAACAGCAGACAGAACCTGGGGAGCCCAAACCCCTCTCTCTCTCACCCTGCTGCTTCTTTTCTCCTCGCACTGGAGGAAATGGGGACAAGTATTAGCTCAAGCGTTAGCTGAGCTCGTCCCGATTTCAAACAGATGTTGGGTTTGTGACTGGATTTGGGCAGAAAGCTCTTGCTTTCCCCACATTTGCTGGCCATACCCCGACAGGGATGCTGGCCCCAAACTGCTGTGGCTGGTTCTCCCTTTGGCTCACAAGATGTTCTCTGAGCTCACTGCGTGGGTAATGGATGATGTCCCACATGGGCTGGCTTGTCCCCAAGCTGTCCACCTCTGCCTGCCCCGCCACGAGCATCTGCCCATGAACCACGAAGCCCAGATTCGTACAGCCGGGGAAAATCTCCACTCCCATCTGCAAAGCCACTGGGGCAGATGTCCACCAGTGGCCCAGCAGCAGCTCGTGGTCCCCCTGTCACTGTCATTGTCCTCAGCTCTATGCAGACAGGCCAGGCCATGGTGATGTTGCGACACTGCCCAGAAAGGATGAGCATCCCTCTTGCACAATCTCATCCATCTCATCCATCTGCTCCTCAGCCTTTCAGCTGCATTAACTTGGGGGGCTCATAACACCCCAGAATGGGGGAACAACCCCTCTGTGTCCTGGGAAGGGAATCCCACATGGTTCTGGAGCCCGTGCATGAGCTGAGCAGGTGGGAGAAACAAGACCAGAGAGCTGAGGACGGTGTTTCAGGGCTCCTTGGCATGTCCCCGTTTTTCTCACCACTGAATTCATCAGATTTGGGACTGTTTGTGCAGCCAAATCCTCACCCCATAACTGGTGAAACTGGGGGCATGAGCAGTCCTGGTCCCAGTGAGCTGCCTGTCTTCAGCATCTCCCCTTCCCAACGACTCCCTGCAGCTCCCCACCAGCCTGAGACGGGATGGCACCTTCTGTCCACCACCCCTCATGAACAGAGAGCACTGGTGAGGTGGCTGTGGGGACACCTGGGGCAGTGAGATCGGGAGGGGCATCACAGAGTAAAGGGGCAGTGAGAGCTGAGGGCACGGGGAGCTCAGCAGGGCCCGTCTGGGTGCTGACCGTGACTCAGCACCACACCTCATGAGTCACTCCACTGCTTCCTGGTGCACCCTGAGTTTTCTCTTCCAGGTCTCTCCTGGCAGCGTTGACCCAGCTGGGCCACCTGCCAGCAACGCAAGCTCTGCCTCACGTGCCTGCCAGCCCTGCTCTGCTGGCACTGTCACCCCTGGGCACGTGCCTGTGCGCTGCCAGTGCCAGGCTGCTTCTGGGGACCCAATCCCCAGCGTTTTCTGGGCAGTGAGGGGAGACCCAGTGGGTACAAACGCCATGGGCATCAGCCATCCACTCACAGCAGGGCAAAATGGGGCAAAAGAGGGGCTTTGTGCCTGGTGGGCAATGAGCTGGGAGGGGGGTCTTTAGCTGGGAGCTTAGGCAGAGCCCACCTGCACGTGGGCAGGGATGAGGAAACACAAAGTGAGGAGACCACCCTGCCCCCTTCTCACTGGCAGACTGAGTGTAAAGATACAAACCATAACAAACAATCAACCAAAAAAACCCCCAAAAACCAAACCAAAACAAAAGGCCAAAAAAAGCTGGGGGGAGGGATGAGTTTCCAGGATCTGAGTCCAAAGGGACGAGACAGGGTTTGCAGTCAGCCTCATCTGCTGAACATGAATAACCTCCAGCCCGGCTCTGCCATCACCCCAGCCCAGCAATTTGCCCCAGATTTGCCTAGAGAGGGTGGGCGAGCATCCCACGGCACTCAGTGGGCACCAGGCACCTTGAACCACCCCAGGAACAACCGTGACTGCAAGAAGGTGGAAACGCAGGGAGCAGAACAGGGATGCAGGAACATCCTGGGGCCCTGCAGGCAGCCCTGGGGCGGGTGCTACTCGCAGGCCAGCTTCCCATCAAAGCTGGAGAGGGCGATGGCGAAGGCCTGCACGGCGCACAGGGGGTAGTTGTAGTCCATGGTGAAGGCGTCGTCCGCCACACGCCCGAACTGCATCACGATGTAGTCGGCTGTGGGACAGAGGGCGAGCTGCTGGGCTGTCACCTCTGCACCCAGCCTGCCTTTTCCCAGCAAGTGGCAGAGTCCAAAAGAAGCTGCCCACGCACCTCCCACCCAAACTCGGCCTGTGAGCCCTGTGTTGGCTGCGTGGTACTGCAGCACAGATCACCAAAAAGCATCATTTTCCCATTGCACAGAGCGTGGCACCCTCTGGTCCCTCCAGCACCCCACTCCCCGGGTACCACAGCCCCCCAAGGGACAGGGACCCCACTCACCCCACCCCCCACTCCCTGGACAGTGGGATTGCTGCTACTGGAGGGCGGGTGACAGGAAATCTGTAAAAATAACCAGGGGCCCTCAAGAGGCTTTTTCTGTCCCGTAACCCAACACCCCAGAGGCCAAGGGCTTCTGACTGCACCGGACAGGTGACGAGCAGCCACATCCAGACAGAGCTGCTGCCACCCCTGAGGGACTGTCCCTGAGGCACAGTGCAACCCAGGGTGCCAGCGGTGTGGGCTGTGCTGGGGACAGCTCTGGGCTGAGTGGGTGGCTGTAGTGTGATGGGGGCTCAGCACCCCACAGGATCTGTCCTTGCCCTAAATCTGGCTGGCAACAGGAGCCCCAGAGGAGTGCCAGGCCCAAGGGCAGCTCCTGCACGGTGCCTGTCCAGCTTCATCCCAGCTCCAGCAAAGACAGGCAGGACCCCAGAGCATGAAAAAACTAAACCTCATCAAAAACAGTGGGGCCAGCTCATGAGGCAGAGCTCCCCCACCCTGTCCCCTGCCCCATCCCACCCCTGTCCCAGCTTACGGTCACTGCTGTGCACAATCTGGAAATTTTTGACGGAGGCGTGGGTGACCCGGCCATGGAAATTGAGGACGTAGGATTGGGTCTCATCATTCCAAACGGGGGCTTTGTTGTGCAGCTCGATGACGTTGTCCATGTTCCTGTTCTGCCATCGCATCAGGAGCCCATCGTTATCCTGGGGAGGGGCAAAGAGGGAGTGGAGCAGAGTTGGGGTGACCCCTCCAGAGCCCTGCCACTTCCTGTGGCTTGCCTGGGGGATGCCCTGTAGCAGTACCCAGCTGGAAATGGGATCTCTCATGGAGAAAAAAACACACACCATGTCCCCCACCTTGAATTTCAGGGACACCTGAAAGCCTCTGCATGCCCCAGGATGGGTAAAATCCGAGGTGGTGCCCAGCAAACCCAGCTCCCGAGGAGTTTCTCCCAGTCTGTCCCCTGACTTACGTTCCGGGGCCGGATGGGCACCCGCTCACAGTCAGCGTTCATCCCTGGGATGATCACAGTCATCTTCCGGGGGCCTTTGAACCCTAAAACATTGGTCTCCTGCAAGAGAAACCCTGTCTCTAAAACCAGCAACCACTGCTGGTTACAGCCTCTCACGGGGACTGAACGGGGGCTCAGGGGTGGGCCCAGCCCACCCCACAGCTCTGCAAGCCCCAGTGAAGGGGTGGGTGCCGGGCAGGGCTCCCTGTGGGGCTGCTCTTACGTAGACCACGGCTGAGAGCTCCTGGCGCACGTTGGACCAGTCGGCGTTGGCCCTGTCGGGGTTGGCGCCGTTGTCGAACACGGTGAACCTCGTGCCCATCAGGTTGGACCTGCAGCCAAGGGTGGGACACGGCCCTGGCTGATGCCACTGAGTCCCCTCCACCCCCTCCGTGACCCCTCTCCAGGCACAGCCTTGGTTTTGGTCTGGCTGCAAACCCCTGGTGCTGCACCCCACTCAGGCTGACCGTCCCACTCCCCAGCGATTTTCTCAGGTTCAAGGAACCCCTAAATTGGGGTGTGATAGGTGCTGCCACCACGGGGACCCCCAGCACTGCTGTGTGGCTGCTGGCAGTGCGGGCTGGGACTTGCTGGGACTTTTCTAGCCGTGGCCTGTCTGCTGGGAGGAACCGGCCAAGCTTGTTTTCCCCTCTCAGCCCCCCACCACTCCTCAGGTCACACACAGCAGTGGGAAATGCTGAATTTAGCCTCCTGTCTGCCTCAGCCGTAGCTTGGGACAGCCTTTAAGCCATGGGGTGGGAAGAGGGTGCTGCAGAAATAGGGTGCCACCAAATTGGGGTGCCACTAAACTGGGGTGTCACCTCTGCTCCTACCTCAGCTTCCCGATGAAGTTCTCTCCACCCCGTGACAGGTCAGTGGGGTCGATGGAGATGAGGTAGTTGGAGGTTTTGCTCTTCTTACGCTTCCTCCCAGCAAGGAGGAACACCTGGTAGAGCAGTGGGACCGTGTGGGAATGGGACATTGTCACTGCTGTCCCCAGCTGCTGTCCCCCAACAAGTCACTGCCATGACCTTGAGCAAGTCATGAAGATGATGCCCCAGATACTGCCTGCATTACGGGGCAGGAGGGGCTGAGACCAGCTCAGCTTTAGCAGGGCTCTCTAGCCACTCTTGCTCAACATCCCCTGTGCCATCCCCAGGGGAATTTCCTCGAGGAACTGCAGGAGAGGGGAGCAGCCTCATCCAGGACGCATCAGCACAGGGGGATGCAGGCGAGCAGCCCCCCCAAACCCTGAGGGTGCTCCCTGGGATGAGCAGAGCCCCGTGCCCCCACCCCAAATCACCTTCTTGTCATTGTCCAAGTGAAGGTAATAGGTGGGGTAAAGGCCCCTGTCCATGCCCTTCTTGTCCCGTGTCACCCGGCATTTGACCGTCACCCCCTGTGGCGCTGGCTGCAGCACAAACTCCTCCAGGTTGTCCACCTCGATGACAGGGGATGGGGGCCTCTCCTCCTTCTGCTGCTGGGTGAGAGGGGACGGTGACCTCAGAGCCCCCCTCCTTCCCCAGCTAATTGCTCCTTGCTATCCATCCCCCCCAGGCTCTGCAGCTGGTGGCTTTGGGGACACTCTGGTGGGTTTCACTGGGGGATGCTGCAAACCTTCTGACCCCCCTGAGGGGATCCCCATGGCTCTGAGGGGTCTTTTGTACCTTCTTTGATTTCTTTGCTTTCCCCTTCTTGTTGGAGTTTTTCTGCAGGGTCTCCGGGGTGTCCTCCTCACTCTCAACCCCTTTGGGAGGAACTGCAGGCAGGAACAGGAAGGGGCACAGAAGAGAGAAGATCCTGACTTCACTGAGCCTCAAAATCAAGCTCGGCATAGATCCATGCCAACATCAGTGATTGTAACCTCATCCCCATGGCCAAGCTCACTGCACCCCCAAGTGCCAGGCTCTCACCTTTCTTTTTGGATTTTTTCTCTTTTGGGGGGTCCCCACCAGTCTGAAAGAGGGATGCTGGGTTTTTCTTCTTCTCTGACCTAATGGGTTTGGTGCTGGAGTCGGAATCATCCTCCTCATCACTGCTGGTGGCAGCTGTGAGGGACATGGGGGACATGGTCACACAACACTGGGTGCTGTTGGCTCAGGGTGATGCCATCAGGCAGCAGGACTGGCTGCTACCCCCTCCTGCTCGTCCCATACCTTTCTTCTTGCTTTTCTTCTCCTTCTTCACCTGGAACATGGACATTGGCTCCTTCTTGGTGCTTTTGGCAGATTTGGCTTTGCTGTCAGGGTCACTCTTGTCTTCTGCTGGGACAGAGAAGCTGATGACCAGCCAGACAGGGGATGGGAATGGGCAGTGATGGGGACAAGGAGGTGACAGGATCAGAGCAGCAGCAAGGGCTGAGCTGGGGGGAGATCTCCTGGGGAGGGGCGATGTCTCTGCAGCCCCCTGAGCCTCCAGGGACAGTGATGGGGTGCAAGGCACTTCCCTCATCCCAGCAAGGGAGCTGGGCTTCAGCTATCCCTGTCGCCTGGGCACTCACCCTTCGGCTTCATCTTCTTCTCCCCCCCGCCTGAGAGGGGCTCTTTGGGAAGCTTCTTCTTGAGCTTTTTCGGCGGGTTTTTATTCTCCACCTCCTCTTCCTCTTCATCATCATCCTCATCCTCTGCCGGCTCTGCCCAGAGGTGACCACGGCATCAGCCGACACAAGGTCCTTTGGCAGCGGGGGCCGTCAGCCCCGCGGTCAGCGAGGAGGGCTCGGGCTGTCACCCCGGGGTGGCGGTCCCGCTGTCACCCCGGGGTGCTGGCCGGGACCCGGCCGCGCTGTCCGGCGGGGCGTGGGACGCGCAGCCACAGCGCTCTCTCGCGGCCTCAGCCCCGCCGTGCCGAGCCGCTTTGGCTCCAGAGAAGTGTCCGTGGACCTAAGTGCCACCTTCCCAGGGAGTGTGTCACCCCCCTCTTCCCCCTCTCCCCCTCGATACCAACTCCCCCACCGAGGCAATGAGCGTAGGTCCCCTGCCACATCCCAGTTTCTCCCAGGACCGCAGCTGGGTTTCAGCCAAAAAGCTTTGCCGGGGGTGTGCAGAGCCCCGGCACAGCCCCGGCACAGCCCCGGCACAGCCCCGGCACAGCCCCGGCACAGCCCCGCAGAGCCCCGGCAGGCACCGGGAGCACCGACGGCGCTATCGGGACATGGTACAGGGGCACACGAGGTGCCACGAGCGAGTGCCTGCACAGGGGTGGGTGTTGCCCCCGCACCTTGTGGCTTCTTGGAGCCCTTGGCTGCTTGGGAGCGGGGAGCCAGGCCTTCCTTCTTCTTCCGAGGCTCCTTGGTGAATTTGGAGGACGGGTCCTTGTCGCTCTCCTCCTCCCCTTTCTCCTCCTTCTTCTTCCTCACCTTCTTCACCCCTGTGCATTTCAAGAGATGCCCACGATGGATGCAGGATAGGGCCCCCCATTTCCCCAATTTCCCCCCAGTTTCCCCCCATTTCCGTGGGAGCTGTGGAGGATCTGTGCTCACCCTGTGCCGGGGCTGGAGGCTCCTCTGCAGCCCCTGCCTCATTCAGCTTCTTCACCCGCAGTCGCCGTGGTTTGGCCTCGGGCTCCAGCCCAGGCTCCTGCCTCTTCTTCTTCAGCTTCTGCCCTCATGGGTGGTGCTGCAGAGGTGGTGCCAGCCTTAAACACCTTTTCCCTTTGGCAGGCGACCCCTGCTCATACAGCACCGGGTCCCTTTCAGAAATACAGCCAGGCCTCCCTGGCCCAGCACGGGAACAAGGGACATGCTCAGGAACAGGGACACACGGACACCTTCCAGTGAGTGACTTACCGTGGGGCAGCCCCCCGAGGAAGGCAGAGGGAGGAAAGCAGAAAGGTCTGTTAGCAGACAGACAGAACATCTGCCCTGGGACAGCCCTGGAGATAAGGGTGATGAGGGTGACAACCCTGTGATGCTGCTGCTGTGACACCGTGTCAGCACAGAGGGACAAATCACACTGTGGCCATAGGGACCCTGGCTGGGCCACTCTGGGCACTGATGGCCATGCTGGGTACCTGAGCTGGGACAGGGGACACAGGGATGGGCAGACAGCCTGGCCTGTCACATCCATCTCCTCCCACCCCCGCAAGAGGCTCCTGTGGATGGCAAGGAGGTCAGCAGGAGCAGGGAAGTGGGAGGATTAGGCACAGCACACCTAATCCTGGTTAGCTGGGGCTATAAATAACCCCGATTTACCAAATACGGAGCATGTGGGTCAGCACTTGGCTCTGGACAGGAGGTATTTGGGGAGTGGGTGTCAGCTCAGGGCTCTCAGAAAGTGATCTCAGCAAATCCAGGTGCACCAAGGCTTCCACTGCCCTACAGAGCATCTTCCCCCTTGCAGGGGTTTTGCTTCTCCCACTCGCCCCAGGGCAGGGTGTGAAGGTGTTTTACAAAAGGTGGATCCTGATGGATCCCAGAGGGATCCCAGGACTGTGAATTTGGGGAGGGGGAGCTGGGGGCTCCATGTGAAGCTGGGAACTGGCTGCTTTCTTCCGTGTCATGAGCTCACACGGAAAAGCTCCTTTGCACCCCCTAATCCCTTAAGCAGCTGTGGGGTGGGCAACCACTCCCTTACTTAACAAAGCCCTTCAAGGAGGAGCTGCTGATTAAAAATTAAATTGGGTGGTGGACGAAATTGCTGCTGAGACCCTCCCAAGGCTGGGGGGCACCTGGGGGCTGTTCTGAAATGCAGGGAAGGGGGATCTGGTTTTCAGGGTCATGGCCTGGGGAAAGTGAGTCACAGTTTACAGCTTAACTGAGGGGCTTAATTAAATTGTTATTTAAGACCTAGGAACCCTCCTCATGGGGTACTTCAAAGAGATGGAGGGAGAATTCAGAAGGATGCAGAAAGAAGGAAGGGCTGTGGAATTTTCTCTACCCACCTGCTCTGGAGGGGATTCCCAAAAATCTCACGCCCTCACGGGCTGCAGCAACCCAATAGAGTGGCCCAAACAGCCCCAAATCAGCCTTGGTGTGGACTGTGGGGTTTGAGGGTCTCTGATGTCCCCAGCCCTTGGGGACAGCCCACAGCAGGGGATGGTGGCACAGGGCTGGAGGGGAAGGATTTTTTCTCACCTGTTTGGGCTTGTGCTGGGGGCTCCCCGGCTCTTCACTGGGGCTGTGGGGCACAGAAACCAAAAGGGTGAGAATGTTCAACCCTCCACAGACCTGGGGGCACGAGATTGCCCCAGTTTTTGGTAAAGGGGGAAAGGTCAGACTTTCATTTGGTTCAGTAGCATTTCCCCCTGTCCCAACAGGCCTGTCTGACACCATCCTTCCTCACAGGGAGCACAGGACAGGCTCTGCCTCGGCCCAAGGGGGACAGCAAGGAACTTAATTTGGGGATCCCCCTCAAACAAACACCTTTCCTCCCTGTAAATCAATGAGCATCATCCCACCAACCCCCAAAGGAAGAAACACCGCGATAAAACAGTTACATTCCCCTGGGGAATGGTTTCTCCCCCCTCAGAGACCCCTGGAGCCTGTAACCGTGTAGTTTAACCCTTCCTCCCCTTTCTGACCCTAACTCAGAAACTGCCCAAACTGCCTTTCCCTGGCAGAAGCCTAGATAAGACCCTCTTCCTCTACACTCGTCCTCTTTCCCCTCTGGACACCACCTGGAATAAACGTCTTGAACTGCAGCTGGGGGTCAGAGCCTCTTTTGGAATCCTTTGTCCTGTCCATGAAATATTCCTCCTAAGCTCTCTAAGGTTTGGGCTAGCCTAGGATCATTGGAGGGGCTACAGGGGGATTCATTTCATAAAACCTCTCCCTAAATTGCATTTCAATTGAAAACAGGAGGGCGAAAAAAAGCGCTGGAGGAGAGGGGAATCCCCCGGGGGTGTCCAGCCCATCGCCCATCCCGCAGATCCCGCCGGCACTGACCTGTCGGCAGCCCAGACCTCGCGCAGGATCTCCGTCTGCAGCGGCATCGCTCCGGGTACGGGACGGCTCCGTGCTGCCCTGCCCGGTCCTGCCGTGCCCTGCCCGGTCCTGCCGTGCCCTGCAGCCCCCGGTGCCCGCCCTGCCGCCCCTAGCAGCCCCGGGCCGGGGCCATGCGGTCACCGCCAGCCGCAGGAGCCGGAGCTGCCTCGCAGCCTCGGCCCGGCCGCCTCCGCACGCCTCTGCGGCGGGAGGAGGAGAAGGGAAAGGAGCAAGAGCAGGTGGAGGAGGTGATTAACTTTATTTCTCCTGAAACTCGGTTAAGAGGATTTCAGGGGCTGCCAGCCGGGTTGGTGGGAGGAGCAGCTGGCAGGGGAGTAATGACGGGAAAAGGGGGCTCTGCAGGAATGCAGGGTGACAAACCAGACCCCAGAGCCTTTTTGGGGTGCACAGGTTCCCCCCTGGCTGCTTGGGGTCCCTGGCACAGCACAGCCACTCCCTCCAGTGGGCAGGAGGGGCTCTCTGACCGGGTTTAGGGTTATCCTCCCTGAGTGTCTTTGTTTTTCACCCAGAAATGTCTTCTTGGCGAGTGACGAGCAGGATTTTGGCTGTTTCTTGTGAGCATGGAAAGCCCGTGCAGGGGAGGGCAGCATCCCTGGCTCTGGGCGGTGCTGAGGGTTTCTGTACCGAGCCCTGCTCTGCTCTGACCCCTGTCCCGAGGTCTCCTTGGAAGGGTTTCATAACCTCCTGTTCATGCCTCACCTCCTTATTACACCACTTAACATTTAACTCTTAATATTCCTCCTCAGAGGCCCCCACGGATGCTGTTGGGTTGCAAAGACAGACAAACCAAGCGTCCCCAGTGTCCCCACCAGAGCCTTGGCCTTGCCCAGCCCAACACTGTCCCCCCCAAACCCCCAGCCCGTGCTTGGTGCCACTAGATGGCATTTGAGCACTGCACACTGAGATCCGGCAGCACCGGGAACTTCTTAATCCTCCCTGCAAACCCCTCCTGGTTTCCCCTTTCATCTCTAGACCTCATCTCATCACCCACAGAAGTTCAGTTTCTCTTCTCAGGGACAGAAAAGCACCAAGCCAAAATATGCAAACAAAAAAAATCTGCTTAAAAACGGGGAGCAAGCCCAGAAACAGCAAAGCAAGTTGGTTTTTTTGGTTCGGTTTTTTCGGTTTGTTTGGTTTTGGTTTTTTTGTAGAGATGGTTTCCTATGGAAAATGTGGCTTGGGCTGCCCCCAAAAAGACTTTTTTGCCCTGCAAGAAAAAATAAAAAGCCCAGGTTTTGCAGAGGCCCTGGGTCTTGCAGCAGCCTCCAGGGAGGTGCAGCCCATGGTGGTAGAAAACCCCAGCTCTGGATGAGCAGCTGCAGCAGCCACGTGGGTTCTGTGCCACTGCTGCAGGTGGGAAAACAAACCAGCTTGAGAAATGATGCTTCAGGTACCGCCTGATGGGACCAGCAAAGAGGAATTTTAACCAAATTTGGCCTCCAAGATTGTTGAGGGGGGGTATAAAAGAGGGATGGGCAGTCCTAATACCCCACTGGCTCAGCTTTGTGTCCTCTCTCCACCCTCAGTCAAGGGGCACAAGTGACTCCTCCACCCACCCAGCTGACCCTCAGGAAAAACCCTCCCAAAAGAATACACTGGAGGGCAGGGGTAAAAAAAGCATAAGGATAAACCTCCCAGGCTGGAAATACAGCTGAGACCCCCAGAGAGCATTCCCCAGCCAGGCATTTCCAAAGCACGGATTGCTGGCCCTTCTCTGGCTCTCCAGAGAACAATGGCACTGATAAAGAGGCAGCACTGGTTCTTGGAGACACCAATCATCCCTCAACTGCTGGGGCATCTTCTCCCCAAGGAGTAACACCCATCCTCCCCACAGCCACCCCAATCCCTGAGCAGGATCCAGAGAAGGAGTGCTTTGGTTCTTTTCCTTTTTCTTTCAGTTGTTTATTTTCAAGCTCCAAAAGGGAGTATCATTACAGAGACAGGAAAAATAACAACTGGAGAGCTGTTCTCATGGGGTAGTGACAGTGTCCCTTTAGGATGGAGAGGGCTGGTGGCTGAGGAGGCAGCAGCAGCTCCGGGGCAGGGACACAATGCACCCGGGGCCCCCTCACCCTGGGAAAGCTGCTCAGTGACAAACCCATGGCACCAGCTCAGACCCAGCCACTTGCTTTCTGAACCACCTGTCAACCTGCTCTTTTATTATCCCAAAAAAAGCAATAAAACTCCCATCTAAAGCCAGGAGCCAAGGGATGGGGTGCAGGCTGCGGGTTGAGCACCTGCAAAGCCAGACAGGCTTTTGCTCTCTAAAGAAACAGGAACCAGCTCCTTCAGAAGGTAAAATCTGTGTGTGCCCCCCTCCCCAAACAGTGCTTTAATGACGTCCCTGCACCCAGGGGCTGCAGCAGAGGCCGTGTGGGTTCCCCTCCTGGCTCTGCCCCACAACCCCTTTGGCCACAGGCGAGGAGTCAGCAGGGGACAAAGGCAATCCCTGCCCCCGGGGCTGTGCTGGGACAAGCAGAGGCAGCACTGCCATGTTCAGGGAGCAGGTCCCACACCCCAGCTCCTCTCAGAGCATCCTGTGCTCGGAGTGGACACAAAGCCTAGGGAGCTGGAGCGAGCTGTCTACGGAAACCTCCCAGGAGCCAAGAGTTTTAATTTATCATTACAATATTTTTTTTTCATTTTCCCTGCTGTTTAATGCTGTTTGTTCCACATGTGGTGGTCCCATGGTGTCCTGCCACTCCTGCTCTGCCCCCAGTGCACCCAGGGCAGTGGGATGGGGTCGCTTTTCTTTGCGAGGTGCTTTTTGCTTCCACGATCACACAAACTGTAACAAGCTTTACAAGAAAACACTGGCGTGTCCCAAGGTTTGGCAGCAACCTTTGTCAGTGTGGGCCGAGGGCACGAGGCTATCCCATCCCCTCCTCCTCCATCATACGTGTCCTTCAGCCTCTTCACCTTCACCACCAGGAGTTTTTGTCCCTTTTTCACACGCTGCCTTCTCCGCTGTTTTTTCCACACCAGTTTTGCTGGCTGCTTCCTGCCAAACATGAAACACAGAGTTGGAAATGGGAGAGGGAAGGGGAAGACAATGACAGGGATGCTGGGGATAGGCACAGGCAGGCTGGCCTGGAAGGGGAGAGGCAAAATTGCCCCCACAACTGCCCTGTGCCCATCAAGCAGTGCAGCTCACACCAGAGGGTTCTGTAACCTTGACTCTGTGGCTGACAGAGGTTAAAGCTGAGGCAGCTTTTGGGGAAGGTGTGGGACCTCTGGGAATGATGTGACCACCTCAGCAGGAGGAGGGGGCTGACACAGAGTGAGCCTGGAGGGAGGGATGGAGGGATGGAGGGATGGAGGGAGGGATGGATGGAGGGAGGGAGGGATGGATGGAGGGAGGGAGGGATGGATGGATGGAGGGAGGGATGGATGGAGGGAGGGAGGGATGGATGGATGATGGATGGATGGATGGAGGGATGGAGGGAGGGATGGAGGGAGGGAGGGATGGAGGGAGGGATGGAGGGAGGGATGGAGGGATGGGTGGGCAGGGAAGAGAGGGGTGAGGAGGAAAGGCAGCAGTGTCAGAGTGGAGATACAGGACAGAGCCATGGGTGCAGCCCATCAAGAGGGTGCAGGAGAGGAGCTCTCAGGCACAGGGAAGCCTTGTGCCTGCTCCATCAGTGACTGTGCCCACCACAGCTGGCCACACAAGCCAAGCACAGTGCCAGCACCTGGCCAGGCTGGCCCTGCTCCTTGCCCAAGCTGGTTGCCCTGGCACGCTGCTCCCCAGGGGCCGCACCAGTCACTTAATCCACAGCCTCAACCTCCAGACACCACTTCAGAAGAGATTATACTAAAAATGACCCACGCAAATGGCCTGCAAAGCTGTGTCCTCTCCCATTACAGTACACCGGGTTTTGTTCAGTGGAATTTTGGACAGGAGCCTGTTCTGAGACAGCGATCTCTCTGCTGAGCAGAGGAACAGGTATTGCCTTACCAGCTTCAGGAAATCCACACTATCATGTCTCAAAATACCCCTGCCAGAGATGGAATGATACTTCATTTTCCTGGCGAGCAGGAGTTCATCAACAATGACTAGCCAGGAGCAGCAAAATGAAACCCCAATGCTGACCCTGTTATCAGCCCCTGCCAGCTCACACTGCAAATCCTTTCATTGCTGATCGAGCACCTGATGGCAGCCTCTGCATAAGAGAGACCAAGCAGTAAAACCCTTCCTCCCACTGCAGCAGGCTCTATCCCTCCATCCTCAACCTGATCTCTAATTTAATTTGGTTTAACCCATCTCCTCTCATCACAAACCCGTCAAGCATCCCTCAGCACAACCCTAAAGCAACCCTGGATGGCCAAAAATGAGCAACACTGACCTTTGCATCCCTCTCTGCAAACTTTGTGAACATGTTGGCGTAGATCCTCCGGTCCCGCTCGTTGTGCTCCTTGGTTTTCTTCTGGCACACGGAGATCTGGGATTTCGCTGCTTTGTTCTGTGGATTCACTTCCAGCACTTTTTGAAAGTCACATTTGGCCAGCTCGAACTCGTTCATCAATAACCTGGCTTCACCCCTCCTGTACAAGCCTTTCTCGTTGTCCTGGTCCAACCCCAGAGCCTGGAAACACACACAGGACTCTGTTAACATCTCAGAGCCCTCCCCAGAGATCCCCTACAACTGAAGCCTCAATAAATCTGTCAAAATTAGGACAAGGTGGCTTCAAATCTCCAGAGCACTTGCATCCTGCTCAACAAAAATTGCCTCGTCTCCATCAGCAGTTGGGAGATCATTAATATGGTTTTATTCTCTCTCCTTGCTTAAAATACTTAAATGCTTAAAGTACTTGAAATGCTTAAAATTTAAAATAAAATATGAGTGTGGTAGTCAATGGGAAACAAACCCACAGGCAAGAAATCAGGTATAAAGACTAAATCCAAGCCCTTTTGTCTCTCTGTTTTAGCAATGATTATTTTCCTTTAGTAAAAGCCATATATACACCTCAGGTGTGATTTACCTTTGAGATTAACACAAAGATCCCATACATTTCCCATATACAAGATGCTTAAATCTAAGCCTTTTATAAAATAATTCAAAGTTTCCTGACAAAGACAAAGTCACAGATCTTTTAGGGACTGGCAAAGCCCCATCCCAGCCCTTGGTGGACTTGGAGTTGTGCAGCTCCACAGGGCAGCCTGTGTCACACCCAGAGCAGAACTCAGTGCCCAGCCCCAGCCTGGGCAGGCCCAACCAGCACCCCAGGGTCCTCAGTCTGCACAGATCCATTCACATCCATCTGGCTTTGGAGGAAAAGCTGCTCTCAAGGCATGCCCAGGTGGATTTTGGACCCCTAAAGCCCTCATGGCCCTGCAGTCTCCAAGCACTCAGCATCCACAGGGACCTCCAGGTTCAGATGGGGTGCTCCCATCCCACTGCTGTTTGGAAATTCCTTCTTATATGACAAGGAATTTTGAAAAAAAAACCCAAAAAACACTAAGCACCCAACAAGAATATGCAGGAAAAGAGGATGCTCCATCCCCCAGGCTTGTGCTGATGCCTTAGGATTTTAGCTTTTCTATTTTTCATGTTTGTAATCCTGCAGTTCTTTAGTGTATAACTCCAAACTCTATACACAGTGTGAGCTGCTGCTTTCCCATTTTGGTCAGACGAAACAATTCCTGTCCAGACCTGGGAATCAAGGACACCTCACTGCCTCAGGCCCCCAGAAATGTAAACAAAAATGAATTGGGGGAGAGCAAACTTGGGGTAAATGACTTCATTACCTGAAGCTGTAATTGGAAGATTAACCCCCAATATGCAAATGAACCAAACTTATAAAACTGTGAAAATCCATGACTTGCCACCCATTTTTTTGGGTGTAGCCCCTGGGGAGGCTTCATCTGCCTGAAATGTACCTGGAGGCCCTTCAATAATTAAAACTGCTTTTTATTCTCTTAATTTTGCCTGTCTTCAGTTTCTGGTGGCCCAGGGGGGTGGCACCTGTACCTTGTCACAGCACTCGACGGCCTTGGCGTACTCTCGCAGCTTCAGGTAGCACATGGCCAGGTTGAGGAAGGCAGCCAGCAGGAAGGACTCAGAGGCTTTCGACTCCTTCTCAGATAAACCATACTCCATCTCCAGCCAGGACACAATCTTCCCATACTGAATCACTGCCTGCAGGTATTTGCCTTCCTGCAAGGAGCAAAAAGAGGCTCAGTCCGCCCCTGGAATGTCCCGTGAGCAGGTGACAAGTGTGATGTGGGGATTTGATAAATACAGGAAAGGAGGAGGATCCCAGCTCCTGCAGAACAGCAGGGAAAAGCTGGGTCAGAACTGAGGGGAGCTGGGGTGCCCCAGCTGGGAAGGGGAATGCAAATCCCCTCAGCACTGGCCCTGGCCTGGGAAGGGTTTGATCTGCTGTCCTGCTCTGCAGGGAGCCCACAGAGCCAAGGCAGTGCTGGGAAAGGATGAGACATCTCAGGGAGTACCAAGGAGGGAGAAAAAGGCAGAGGGAGGGCAGGACTCGCCTTCCCCAGCCCTATCCGGGGACACAAGGCTCCTCTGACACTGATGGCTGCCAAATTCAATCCCAGCTCCCCTCCTCTGCCACCTCCACGTTCACAAACCTTGAAATACATCGTGCCCTTCTCCTTGACCACAGCTGCCTGCTCCAGCTTCTCCTTGGTGTCCATCTCCCACGACTCCTTGGCCTGCAAAGGAACACTTGGAGCACTCCCAGGGCAGCAGAGCAGCTTCCCCTGCCCCAGCACGACCATGCCACCCTCTGGGACAGCCTGGTCACACTCAGGGCTCATCAGGGCTGCAGCACAGAGCCTGCAGACAGGTCCTGCCCCTGCTTTGGCCACAGTGATGGCACAGGCAGGGGACCCATCCAGGGATGTGCAAATCCCATGGATTTCTGCTGTATCCCATCCGCAGCCTCTTCATGGGCACAGCCAAGCTCCACAGGGCTGGTTGGGTGGATCAGCTTTTATCTGTGCAGCCCAAGGGGGAAAAAAAAGAGGAAAAAAGGAGACAAAAGGGGAATAAAATAAAAGGAAAATAAGAAAAAATGAGAGAAACAGGAGAGAAAAAGCATAAGAAGGAGAAAATAGAGAAAAGGATAGAAAAGGAGAAAGAAAGGAGAAAAAATAGGAGGAAAGAGGAGAAAAAGAAAGGAGAAAAAGGGAGGGGAAAAAGAGAAAAAAGAAGAAGGGGGAAAAAAAGGAAAAAGAAAAAATAAAATTAAAATAAAAAGAAAGTACAAAAGGACAAGGTTAGGAACAACAAAGACACCCAGCCTTGGACCTCAGCCACAAGAATAAAACAAACCAACAGAGAAGAACAAATTAAGAACACGAAGCTCCTCGGTGACGTGTCCACTTCAGCAGGGGTTGGGCTGCAGCCACGCCAGGGACAAAGGCTGGAGGCTACACAGGCCCTGACATTCCTGGAACCCGGGCAGGGAGTGGAGCACCTCTGCCCTCACCTTCTCAAAGCTCTTCAGGGTCACCTCGTACACCAGCTCCGCGTTCCCCTGGATGCCGAATTTTGGCTTCCCTGCCTCGCCAAAGCCGTACCTGCAGGGCAGGAGGAGGCACTCAGAGGAGGGGAAAAAATCCTTATTTTCAGCAGAGCTTGCCCATAAATGCAGACCCAGGTTGCCACCCACAGCTTTCCAACGTTTTGGGGACAGGGTGATGTAATTCTCCATGAGCAAAGGTCCCCGTGGATGTACAATGGATATATTGGGAATTATCCCTTGTGGCTGCATCAAAGCCATCTTTTTACACAGGCTTCTTTCCAGCTCTGCTCATTTCCAGGGAGACATTTTCATCTCAGACCCTGCACTTGGATAAAGCCCTTTCACCTGTTTTTTTTTTTTAAGCATCTCGATATTCCTGTTTACATGCCACTGCTTACTCCTGCTGTTCCTGCTGGTGTTCTCTGAGACTCTCAAGCAATGCACAAGCAAGCATTTCCCCCCAAAATTAAAGCAAACCCAACACCAAAAAAATCCCAGCTATTTGGGTGGATGGAGAGAAAACTCACAGCAAGAATCTGAGGAACTGGGGGGTATTTTTGGGCAAACTGCTGGAGCACTGTGCTCCCAAATGTCACCACATAAGCAGCCAAGGTGCCAGAAAAGCCACATCCTGGAGAGTCCCAATTGCAGGATCACCACCTTCCACAAGGGCTGGAGGCTGATTCCCACCCAGCAGCCCTGAGGGGAAGCTCCTCACCGTGGGCTGAGGTAGAGGATGCAGTGCTCTCCCCTCTGCATCTTCTCCAGGGCCTTGTCAATGCCGATGGGGATGTCGTGGTCCTCCCCTTCGCCCACCACGAATTTCACATCCTTGCAGTCGAACCTGCGGCCGCCACAGAATCCCTCCAGGTGAACTGCAGAGGGGCAGGAGAGGCAGGATGGCAGCCACAGTCACCCAAACCTCGGAGAAAGGTGGGCTCCAAAGCTTCTCAGAAAGCATTTTATAAAGCATTCCACCCAAAACTCAGCGGAGCCTGGGAGAGGGAAGACCCAGGGCTGGGGGCAGCCTGGAGAAGAGGGATGGGGAGGGCTTGGGAACATTGCTGAAAAGCAAGGCAGGCATATCTTGTCTAAGCAAGGACTAAACAACAGATAAACATCGTGACTAATATGTTCCCCTCGTACTCAAGTGCACGAGTCAAGTCTTACTGGAACTGGATATTGCTCCTGGCACGGCGCCACGCAGAGTTTATCACGGTGATTACAAATCTTCTATACTGTGCTATACTGCCTTGACTCCTGCCTCCAAAACAAGGCCGTGTTCTCCTGACTCTGAGAACTCAAAGTACAAGATAAACTTTTTTTATTTTTAATCTTCAACCAGGAGCCGTGCTGTTCCAGCCCCAGACGTTGGCAGAAGCGCAGCCGGAGCGGACACTGGGTACCTGGCACATTCACCACCTGCCACTCCTGGCTGGCTTTCCACAGCAAGATTATTCTTTATTTATTCAAACCTGAAGACGTTCCAGGCTTTGGGGACATTTTTACAGCCTTTGCATTCTGCTTGTGGGGTAAAAGGCGTGCACACATGCGGGCAGGCATCAAGAAAAAGCAATTTCACAAAGAACTCCTACATACTGTTAAAAAAAAAATAAAAGCCAAAACAAACAACAAGGGGAAAAAGCTTTGTAAGAGGAAAAATTCACAACTGTGCCTAAAGGTTTTTGCAGACTGCAAAGACATGAGCTTTACCTTTGCTTGAGGGGAACAGAATGCAACCTGAGGTGCTGCAGGGCATTGAGCATCGTGCTGTGGTGGCAGGTGAGGGGCAGGACAAGCTGGGCACCAGAAACAGCCCTGAGGGTCTGGGCTCTGCATGGGAGAGCTGCAGCCTGGGCTGAGGGAAATCTGTGTCCATGCCCTGCCCTGGGACCTACAGAAGTGCTCAGGAGGAGAGGCATGGGCCAAGGCAGACCTGGCAGCCCCCACTCCAAGGGCAGGGCCAGCTGCCATAGAGAACCCAAGGATGGGTTCCCCACTGAAGGGGCAGGACACCAGGCTCTGCCTTGTCACCCCCCTCTTGCCACCAAAGCCGTGCTGGGACTCAAGCAGAGGATGCTCAGGTGCTTGCCAGCTCCCGGGGACACATCCTGCATCCATCACTGGTGCACAGTGACCTCGGTGGTTGGGCTGCTGAGAGCTCACCCAGCTTGGGATGAGGACAAAAAGCAAATTCAGCAAAACCTCTGCTTTTGCACTTACCCAAAACCAAGCTGGCTGGTTTTTCAGGCACAGAAAATGTGGAAAATTCTGCCTAAAATACAGGTAACCCAGCCACCCCACAGCACCGTGCATCTCCCTGCACATTCCCAGCAAGCACAGATCCATAACCCCTGACCCCAAAAGCAGCACTGCAGCTCCCCCAGGTCCCACATCCCCTGCGGGATGCGGTGGTGGTGGGAAGATCCACTTTAAAACAGGATGCACAAGGGGATGTTGTGATCCTTCCTTCCAAGGATAGCTCTGCTCCGTTTTAATTGCACAGAAAATACACCGAGCACGGGGGGAGGGGGGAAAATCTCTGCTTGGGTTTCCAGGAGTGGGTCAGCTGGTTCAGCCACTCTTGGATTACAGAGAAAAAAAAGTCACTGAAGGAACATCACTCCGGTTGCAGCTCTGACTTATTGTTCTCTCAGTGCCTGCAGCGATTTTGTTTTTGAAGAGCTGAGAACAGAGTGTACTGAGTGCGGCTGGCACACGAACTTGATGTGCTGACAGCAATTTGTACTCAGATTAAAAACGGAGAAGGAGGAGGGGTGGGGGGGGAAAGGATGTAACAAAAGCTGGAATGCCAGATTTCAACTGCAGCACAGGTTTTAGGGATCAGAACTGGGATTTAGGGTCTGGAAAACTTAAAGCCTATAAAAACCCGGAGGTTCTTGCTCCTGGAAGCGTGGTTTCTTCCAGCCCAATTCCAGCACCTCCCAAAACACACAGCTGAGGTAAAACCACCACAGCCCTGCCCCAGGGTGGACTGCTGTGTCCCCACAGCTGCTGTGCCACCCCCAGCACAGTGACCACTCAGAGAGTAGAATCTGAGTCAAAATCTCATTTTTCCCTAAAAGTGAGCCTCGTTAGAAGAACCAGCCACTGAAAGGTGCGAGCTTTATAAGCTCTCACAGCTCAGATTCAATTTCTCAGTCGCTAAAGGGACCTGAGGATCTTTGTGTACAGGAGCTGTGGAATTAAGAAAAGAAAGTAAATGCCTCCCATATGGAGCGAGCTCTGTGTGTGTCTGAGCGGTTCTTGGGAAAGAAAAAACCCCAAACCCCAGTCTGCCTTCCCCTGGCCAGCCCCATGAGATGTCTGCTCCAGCAATGGGACCAGAAGAGGGAGAGCCCAATGGGATGTGAGCTCCTCATCCTCCCGTGCCAGCTGAGACCTCCCCAGCCTCAGCAAACCCCTTGTAATAATTTCCTTCTCCCCACCATCAGCAGCCCTGTGGCCATAAGGGAAGGAAAAAGCCCCATTCTGTAAGAAATGTGATGATACCCCCTCAAAAATACCATCAACATTGAAACGAGGAGAGCAAAGAAGCTGCTGAGTGTCCAAAACACTTAGCAAGAGTCGAGGGAGGAAAGGCTGGCAAGTGATGCTTTGGAGGCAAGACAGAGCCAGGAATTTTGGCAGCTGGCACATCCCAGAGCACCCTGGACACTGCAGAAGGATTGGGGGAGACAACAGAGCCCTGAAACCCCACAGGGGTTTGCTTCTTCCATCCTCCCCCAGCCGCTGCCTGAGCAGCTCCAGGGTTTTCCTGGGCTGCTCTTTTTCCACCCGGCCCTGCAGGGCAGCAGCTCTGGCAGAGCCACCAGAGGGGCCAGGCAGGGAGAGCTCAGAGGAGCATCCCCAGCTGCTCTGCAGCCCATGTGGCCTCTGGATGGATGTCACTGCATCCCACCAGGACACACGGCCACCTTCAGCCTGTGCAGTGCCAGCAGCTCCTGGCCAGGGATCAGCTCTGGTCCCTCCAGCTGTCCCACAGAGGACCAGCACTCACTGTCCACGGTAGCACCTTCATTGGGGTTGGAGTAACCTTCTCCTTTCCTCTTGATCCTCCGGATTATTCCTCCGTCCTCAAACAAGTCCTCGCCTTTGAAGTCGAGCAGCTCGACCTAAAAAATAATAAAGAAAAAGTGGGCAGAGCGTAGGGAGGGGGAAAGGAGAAGAGAAAAACAACAGGAGAGCCACAAAGCAGCAGTTCATCCCCTGGCTGGAGAACCAGGCCAGCTAATTCTCCGTTCAGCTGACGAGCAGAAGTTGCCCATAAAACCCAGATCCAAACCACAGCATAATACAGGCGATTTATTAGAAACTGGGACACATCCAGGACCTGAAGCATAACACAAAGTAACAGCAAAAATAAGTTTATTGTACCTGTAAGGGTACAGCACAGCTGCTGCTGGGAGATGCTGTGAAAGTCCCCCAGTGTGGGCAGGAGCTTCCCCTTCCTCCTCTGATGGGACCAGCTCTGACCCTCAGCTTAGTCTACACTCGACTTTGAAGAACTGAGCCTTAATTTAGGCCAGACTCCCTCCTCCTGCTGTGTCCCAATGAGCCCTACCCAGGGAGCCCTCTGTGCCAAAAACTTCATTTTCCTACCACCCCTCAGCACTAATGATTTTTTAGCACCTGGAGGCATTTCCCAGCTGTTTTCTCCTTGCCATGTGCATGCTGAAACCAGGAATCTGCCCACTCCCCACCCCAGCACCAGGACTCTCCTGAGCCGGAGTTTCAGTCCCAGCCTTCCAGCTCAGACACACATTTCTGAGAAAGCCCTGGCAGCGGTTCCTGGAGCAGAGGGACACGTTTCAGGAATCCAGGCTGGGTTGGTTTTTTGGGAGGGGATTTTTTTTTGTGGGTTTTTTGTTGTTGTTGTTGTTTGGGCTTTTTTTTTTTTTTTTTTTTTTTTTTTTTTTTTTTAGTTATTATTAATTTTTACATTTTTATTTCTGAGCTGGCTGGCAAGGCAGAAAGGCTGCGAGCTTGCTCATCCACACACCAGCTCACCAGCATTACTTGCCTCGAAAAAGAGGGTGGCATTGGAGGGGATTTTGGGGGCACTGCCAGCAGAGCCGTACGCATACTCGGGTTTGCAGAGCAGGTAGCAGACCTCTCCCTTCTTCATGGTGGCCACCCCAATGTCCCACGCCTTGATTACCTGACCTAGGAGAAAGGCAGACATCAGGCAGGAGGGAGCAGGAAAAAAACCCAGCCTGGATGTGGCAAGGGTGGCACCCAAAAAAACCCCACATTTAGAAGTCACTTAAGGCAGGGCTGACACTGTCCAGCTGTCCTGAACAGGGTCAGTTGATCCCCCTGCCCCAGGGTGATCCCACCCTCCTCCATCCCAAGGATGGGCACCCCTGGACCAGCTCACCCTTGCCCTCCTCCCTGCCAAGGATGGGCACCCCTGGACCAGCTCACCCTTGCCCAGGCTGAAGATGAAGGGCTCGTTCCGATCACGGCTGGAGTCAAATTTTTTCCCGTTGGCCAGTTTCCCTTTGTAGTGCACATAAACCTTGTCCCCAATCATGGGAGACTCATCCTCACTCCCAGGTCGTTTAATGATCTGAGAGAGAGAAACCAGCCATGAGCTGGGGCCGTGAGATAGCAAAGGATGCATGTGGAGGGGAAAGAGACACACATATGCATTTACATTAAAAGTTACATATACACACGTATATACACCCTATTCCTAAATAACAGGAAGGCTAGGGGAGGGCTATTATTTGTCCCTAAATTTTCCCTTCATCAGCTCCTAAAAACAAATCTGAAACTGGAACCACAGCAGTGGAGCTGGACAGGGCTGGGAGCAGAGACCAGTCCACACTGGGTGGAAGAACACCACGGTTCCAAACCTGCAGTGAATGCAGCTCCACAGGCTCTCTGTCCGTACACATTTTACTCACAGGGGTGTGTCAGTCACTACTCACTCCTTGTCAACACTTTTCTCTGAACGCTGCAGCCGGGAACAAGCAGTTCTCGAGCTGAGGATGGAGCAGGGGAGGATGCTATTCTTGGAGGAAAGGTCCTATTCAAGTGGAGAAGTGTAAGTGCTGAGGAGCAGAACTATCCAGAAACGGCCCTGAATATGAAAAAGGGGCTGTGGAGCAGACTGGATGACCTCAGTGATGTGCTCTTTCTAATGTTTGTGAGTCACACACAGAAATGCTTTGCGGATTTACAGCTAATAATCTGATTAGGAACACAATAGCAGCGAAATTCATGGAGCAGCCTTGGCCCACCAGCCTCAACCACCACTCCAACCTCCTTTACTCCAAGAAATGCTCATCCCCTTTGCCTTTGAAATGAAAGAAGTCAATCCTACAGCCCTGGAAGTGTGACCCTGAGGGCTGGGGTTGCAGCCCAGCGAGGTGACCCTGCACCCCAAGGAAGGCAGGACACTCTCAGCAGACCCCCTTTACCTTCAGAACCCCTCGGTCCTTGGCTGGGGTGATGTCCTCCCCACGCTCAGCCAGAGCTGCTGCCTGCACCTCCCCTTCACTCTTGGTGGCCTCATCAGTGGTCATGGTCTCCTTGGACCTGGGGGGACACAGGACACCCCGTCAGGACCCCAGGAAGAGGAAAGGGTTTGTCCCCCTGCATGGAAAGACAATGCACAAGCAAGCATTTCCCCCCAAAATTAAAGCAAACCCAACACCAAAAAAATCCCAGCTATTTGGGTGGATGGAGAGAAAACTCACAGCAAGAATCTGAGGAACTGGAGGGGTTTTTTGGGCAAACTGCTGGAGCACTGTGCTCCCAAATGTCACCACATAAGCAGCCAAGGTGCCAGAAAAGCCACGTTTTCCATTGAACACAGACTTTTTTCCAATGGTTCCTGGTGAAAAAAAAAAAAAAAAGAATTGCCTACAGTTTCAAAAACATATTTCCTGATGATTTCCTTCAGACCATGGGGCTATTTTGGTAGCTGCACTGCTGGGCGACACATCATCAAGGAAACATGTGACGGAGAATTAGAAAGCGATGGGTTTTTTAAGACATAAACCAGATCTATTAAAGCCACTCTAATTGCAAAACTTTCCCACAGTCTTCGGCGTGGAAGCTGATGTTAACCAGCAGGAGAAATCATTCATTTGGGGGATTCAAAAAGAGCAAAGAAAGGATGTTTTCAGCTCCAAGGACAGATAAGTCGCGCTGCAAGAAGAATTGCTTTCCTCGTACCCGGGTGGAAAGGGAAGAACTGGAGCCTGGCCCCCCCAGCACAGGAAGCCACTGAGACACAAAGAGCCCTGAAATGGAAGAAGCAAAGAGAAAAATAAGGGAACTACTTGTTGCAAGGCTCAATTATCACAGTCTTTGGGGTGGCATTTAATGAGATTCTGCATCTGCTCCCTTTCCTCTGCACTGCTGGGGTTTCAGATGGGAGCATCTTTTTAAAAAAGCATTTAAAAAGCAAAGCAACATGTGGTGAGACCCATTATCTCACAGGTAGTCAGTGGAAAATGTGCCATGGGTTACTTTGGAAGAAATTTTTGATGCTGTGGGTGGTGAAGCACTGGTTACCTAAAAGGGTGATGGATGCCCCATGCCTGGGAATGTTTGGGTGAGTTTGAACAGAGCCTTGAGCAACCTGGGCTAGTGGAAGGTGTCCCTGCTCATGGTGGGATTGCTGGACTAGATAGCCTTTAAAGTTTCCTTCCGATTAAACCATTCCATGATCCAATGCTTTGGGTGCTGGGATGGTCTCCAGGCCACCACAGCCTTCTCCGAGAGGAGCTGGAGGTGGTGGTGCCCATCCCAGCATGGGCATGGCATCAACACCGTGCACCAGCTCAGGGCTTCCCAGCACTGACCCTGTGCAGCACCAGGGACACATCATCCACAACCCACCCACAAGGACCAGGAGAAGCCCAAAAACCAGGGAAGCTTTCCCAAAATCTCCAATTCCTGGGACAGAACCTCCCCAGGTCCACCAAGCAGCCACAACTGGGATGCAGGAGACGGACAGGGAGGTGCTGGCTCTGGCTTGCCTGTTGCTAAATCCCACCAAGAGACATCTAAAAATACACCCTACGCATCCTTCTCATTATTTTTCTACGTAAGCAATTAGAGGAGTCATCCAGGGAAGCTGGCCAAGGCGGGCGGGAGGGGAGAGCTCTGCGTCAGCAGCAGTGGGAGGGATGGAGCCCTCCAGACCCAGCCATCAGAGATGTGGCCCACGTTGTGAAAGAGCTCACGGCTTCTCTGTCCAGCAAAAACGCCTCCAACTGGGTTAGAGGAAAGAGTGCACTGCTCCCACTTATCTCCCGTTTGGAGCGGCAGGAGGAGGTTGGCCACGGGCCAGAATGCCAATTAATTTGAAACAAAGTGTTGTAGGGAGAAAAGGAAATAAAAAATCTGCTACTCCCCGAGGTTTAAATAGCGAGCAGGCAGGGATGTCACTGAGCACAGCAAGCTTGCTGGTGGTGTCAGAGCCTGAATCTCCTTGTTTGTGTACTCTGGATACAGGGAGGGCATTAATTAATTACTCTGTGCAAAAGCCCCTGGGTGTTTCTGACACCCCAAGCAGATCCTGCTTTCCCGTTGCTGCTACTACCCACAAGATTAATGTTGTAAATCTGTAAATGAAACCAGGATAAACCATCCTCCCTCCTCTGAGCATCCACACTGCTCCATTTCCCTGGGATACAAACACGGATGGGTCGGAGAAGCACAGAAATAAATAAAAACAAGGCTTTTAATTTTACAATTCCCTCTCCACGCAGGTGTTGCTGTCTGCCAGCACTGAGAAAAAGGTGAAAATTCAGAGAGGAGAATGGGATGCAGATGTGTGACCCTGGGCTGAGGACAGGCAGGTATCACACATGCTAGGGTTTCACCAACCACACCAGCCCCAGCCACGTTTCCTAGAAATCGGCGTACAGGGAATCTGCCAGCTCCAAATGGAAACTTCATGCTGCAGATCCCTCCCAGAGGCTCGCAGGAGGGGAAAGGGATGGGGAAGAGAAAGGCTGAGCAGGGTTTTAGGGTCTCACCTTGCCACCATGCAATCGTTGGAGGAGGTCTGGAGGTGCAGGGAGAGTCCAGGTCCAGAGACACGGCAGGGAAATACCTGGTAAGAAGAGGGGAGCACAAAAAGAAAAAAAAAAATTAAAGAGAGATGTCCTTTTTTCTAAAACAGGATTTCAGGATTTCAGAAGAGGAGAGAACAGGGCAGTTTTGAACCACAGATCATGCTCCACCATGGCCAGAGAGGGGTGATGAAGATTATGGCCAAAACCTGTTTTGACTCGCTGTTTCCACAAAACAGCATCTTACCATCAGCTTTTAAAAAAAATAAATCAAGGCTATATCCTGTCCAATTGTTTCACTGGGATGAAAATTAACAGGATGAAAAAATAAGAGCTGGCTGCTCTGGGGGTTGTTTTTTAAGACCCACTTAGCACAAAGCACTTTCACTTCCACGGCACCACAACAGCCCTGAAAGCTCCGG